>NC_133649.1:78266620-78578078 GCF_009905375.1 Apium graveolens
TCAAGTTATTGAGAATTCAGTGGCCCTACTTCTTCAAAATCAACAGACTCAGACAAATCTTCTCATGTAACTGGCTAAAGCACAAGGCCTAACTCCTTCACTTGATGATAACAAAAAGGGGGAGAGAGAATCAAGTAAGGGGGAGAAAGGACCAACTAAGGGGGAGAACATTGTAGTTCAAATCAGCAAAGTAATTGTACCTTCAATTACTATCTCCAAGCCACCAGTTGCAGATGGTATAGATCTTATAAATGCAGCAGCAGCAAGTTTGAAAGATGCTGATAAAGAAGAGT
The DNA here is from genome assembly GCF_009905375.1 of Apium graveolens. Lineage (NCBI taxonomy): Eukaryota > Viridiplantae > Streptophyta > Magnoliopsida > Apiales > Apiaceae > Apium > Apium graveolens. The sequence continues at coordinate 78,266,914 of NC_133649.1, forward strand.
TGACTCTGATCAACTGGAAAAAGATTGATGAGGAAATACAGAGAAAGTTTCAATTAGTCAAGGAACCAGATCAGTCAGCAATCCATCACTCTCATGTCAAGCCAATCAATGTGAATGAGATGAGCGTGAACTATCTGGAGAAAAGACAATCTTCCTACATCAAGACTACAAAGGCTGAGATGATTCTTAAACCAAGGGCAAACTATCCAAAGTCATCTTTGAAGAACCCTATGGATACTGTGTATGAGACACCCAAGCCTGATGAAAAGAAGCTTCTGTCAAGATCTATTCTTCTCTACAAAGATCCAGCTGATTCAGCCTCAAGAGAGAGAATTGCAAAGATATTCAGGAATGGGAAGGAAATTTGTGTGGTAGCTGGACATCCACAATTTGCTCAAGCAAAAGAAGAAGAAAAAGCCAGATTGAAGCAGGAAAAGAGGCAAGCTGCTCTAGATGCAAAGAAGTCTAAACAAAAGAAAGAACAGTTTGCTATCTTGACCAAGCTACAGGCTGTGAACTCTTTGTTGGATTTTTAAACGCAGCAGGGCGTGGAAAAACACTTTTACACACACAAAATCCAAATAAAAGCATATAAATCGTGAATAAAAATTCGAGGGATCGAATCTAACCTTTTAAAATAATTCGGAGACAACGATCAGAGATCCTTAGCAGTTGCTCCTCAAGTGTGAAGCACTCCACCGGTATCCACCAAGAAAATGACTTTTAGGAGGAGGAGGAGGTGGAGAGAATTTGGTTTTCTAAAACTTTTGGGTTTCTGGGGTTGGAATAAAATAGGGTCTATAATAGTGTATTTATAGGCAAAATTTTCAGCTGAAATTTTCCCATAAATAATATTATTATTATCCCATTTATTATTCTCATTAATAATTAAAACACCTTTTAATTATTAATCCTTTTTCTAAACACTTTATAAATAATTCTCTCTCTTGATTTAATTTCCAAAAAAAAATTAAATCCTTAATTAATAATATTAAGAACTTTTCTTAATTAATTTATAATCAATTAAATCTCATTTAATCAATTATTAAATTTTCCAATTAATTATTTATTTCACAAATAAATAATTATTAGCCATTATTAATTAATTCCTCCACCATAAAATCATTCTCCTTTTATGGTGTGACCCTGTAGGTTCAATATTAAGCCGGTAGTAGAAATAAATAATAATAAAACTATTTTATCATTATTTATATAAATTCTCTAATTTATTAAATATGATTAATTAATTAATCACATTTATTCTACATCGTGAGTGATGCTTCTCAACATATCGCGACTATCCGGATAATATGAATTCACTGCTTAGAATACCAAGAACCTGTCAGTGAATAGTTACCGTACAATAAACTCCTTCTACCCTACAATGTTCCGATTAAATACAAGGCATGGATCTCGTGTCAAGCCTATCTAATTCAATCACTTGCTTACCATTTAATATGCATAGTTCTATGCAAATTAGAAACTCCTTTCTAATTTCATTCACTCTGGCCAGAGATTCCTGAACTAGCATAAGTGGATCAGCCTTGAACATTCGCTTCCTTCACTGGAAGGGGTAGATCCTTTATTGATCATACACTATCTTCGTGTACAAATTCCTATACCCAGAAGAGCCCTAATAATTGTCCCTGGAGACTAAGAACTAAACCAAAGCATAGTTCAGTGTACACAAGATGACTATGATGACCTCAAGTCTAAGGATACTTGTACAAGTATCACTAGGTGAACAACTGCTGACACGTGAGTGAACTCTATCAGTTGTTCAGCTGTGCGAGTCATGTTCAGTGAACTTATTCTATAATAAGAACCTACATACTAGCTATAGTGTCACTACACAAATGTCTATGAGAACAGACATCCTTCATAATGAAGCAAGCATAGTATGTACCGATCTTTGCGGATTATTAATTACCAGTTAGTAATCCTATGACCAGGAACTATTTAAGTTTAGAGTTATCATCTTTTTAGGTCTCACTATTATGATCTCATCATAATCCATAAAAAGCTTTAATCTAAACTATGGTATATCTTATTTAAACACTTAAATAGATAAAGCCCGTAATAAAAACAAAACAAGTCTTTATTAATATCAATGAAATCAAAACAGATTACATAAAAGTTATTCCTAAATCCTAATACATGATTGGACTTAGGACATATTCCTTTCAATCTCCCACTTGTACTAAATCCAATCACTCTGGTATCTAATACGCATCTTATCTTTATGACGATCAAAGTGACTTTCATAAAGTAGCTTTGTGAGTGGGTCTGCTATGTTGTTATGTGTGTCAACTCTATTTCAATACAATACAAGAAATGTTACCGTGCTCCCACTAACCCTTTTGTAGACGCATGGTTCATCTTCGTTTTTGATAAAATCAAACTCTTTGATTGTCTCATCAAAACGAATGTTCCATCTTTCGAGAAGCCTGCTTTAAACCACATATGGTTCGCAGCAGCTTACACACTAGGTTTTCATTTTTCTTGGAAAGAAAACCATCTGGCTAATTGCCAGATCTCATAGTCGTAGTAAGCAGCATTCGCAAGCAAAATCCGAACTGATTTTAACAGGGCTACAGGTAAAAAGTTTCATCAAAGTCAATCCATTGCCTTTGTTTGAATCCTTTTGCCACAAGCCTGGCCTTATAGGTCTCCACCTGGCCATCTGCTATAATCTATCTTTTGTATACCGTATACATAGATTCCATTCTGGATTTCATGGCACTATGCCATTTCTCTGAGTCAACACTACTCATAGCCTCATTATAGGTCACAGGGTCGTCATCATCAATGATCGACAACTCATTGTCATTCTCAATGATAAGGCCATAATACCTCTCAGGTTGGCGAGACACTCTCCCTGACCTATGAATGGGCTGTTCCACAAAAGGTTGTTCAGTCAGAACAGGTGTTTCCACTTGATCCGTAGTAGTTTGTGCTTCTTGAACTTCATCAAGTTCAATTTTGCTCCCACTGTTTCCTTCAAGGATAAACTCCTTTTCCAAGAAGGTAGCATGTCTGGAGACAAACACCCGATGATCGGTGTAAAAGTAATACCCTAAAGTCTCTTTAGGATATCCCACAAAACTACATTTTACGGATCGATATTCCAGCTTATCTAGGTCAACTTTCTTGACATAAGCTGGACATCCCCAAATCTTAACGTGTTTAAGACTCGGTTTCCTTTCTTTCCATATCTCATACGAAGTTTGAGGAACAGATTTTGGAAGGCACCAAAATCAGTAAATATGCTGAGGTTTCCAATGCATAACCCCATAGGAATACTGGAAGATTTGCATAGCTCATCATGGACCGAACTATGTCTAACAAAGTTCGATTTCTCCTTTCAGATACTAATCTGGAGGAGTCCACTGGGAGACTATACCATTTACTTTGAGATAATCCAGAAACACTCCATTAAAGTATTCACCACCTCGATCTGATCGAAGAGTTATAATACTATGTTTGGTTGTCTGTCCACTTCATACTTATACTCTTTGAAGTTTTCAAAGGTTTCAGACTTGTGTTTCATCAAACACATATCCGAATCTAGATCTATCATCTATGAAAGTAATGAAGTATGAAAATCCACCCATGGCTTGCGTAGACATTGGTCCACATACAACTGTGTGTACCATTCCTAGCAAATCTGCAGCACTCTCTCCATGTCTACTAAATGGAGACTGCAGTGCCACTATGAAGTGATATTTTCATCATCCCTTTTCTTTTATTAGTTTTTTCAATCTGAAGTAAATCATGTCACATTTATACAGACCATTATTTAAAGCACCGTGTCCATAAGGAATATTATCTCTTAAGAATAGAACATTCATTATTCTCAATAATAAATGAAAATCCAGCCAAGTCTAATATGGGAATAATATTCCTCACAATCGAGGGAACAAAATAACAATTATTTAAAACAATAGTCTTGCCCGTAGGCATATGTAAATGAAATGATTCTACATCTTCAGCAGCAACTCTTGCTCCATTTCCATCAGTAGAATCACCTCCTCTTCCTCAAGAGTCCTACTTCTCCTTGGTCCCTGCAACAAATTGCAGATATGAGAACCACGGGCGGTATCTAATACCCAAGTAGAAATTTGATTTAATGACATATTCACTTCTGTCATGAACATACCTGAATCAGAAGCGGTAGTCTCACTACCCTTCTTCTTCTTCAATTCTGCAAGGTAAACCTTGCAGTTCCTCTTCCAGTGCCCCACCTTGTTACAGTGAAAGCAAACAACTTTGCTCTTGGGGTCTTCAGCTTTTGGTGGAACCGGCGTTTTCTCACCTACTTTCTTCTTCTTGGAAGAGTTCCTCTTCCTTTTCTTAGGATTGGAACCTTCACCAATTAGAAGAACAGAACTTTTCTTAGGGGAAAAATTCGATTCCGCAGTCTTCAACATGTTGTGGAGTTCAGGCAGGCTAACATCCAACTAATTCATGTGAAAGTTCACAACAAACTGCGAGAACGAACTCGGAAGCGATTGCAAGACCAAGTATTGGCTCAGCTCCCCATCCATGGCAAAACCAAGTTGTCCAAGACGTTCAATCAAATTGATCATCTTAAGTACATGGTCATTCACAGATGATCCCTCAGACATCCTACAACCGAACAGCTCCTTCGATATCTCATATCGAGCTGTCCTCCCTGCCACATCATACAACTCTTGTAGATGCATAAGGATAGTGTGAGCATCCATATGCTCATGTTGCTTCTGTAGCTCAATGTTCATGGAAGCTAGCATGATGCATTAAGCAACATTTGCATCATCTATCCACTTACGATACACAACATGTTCATCATTATGTGCATCACTAGCAGGTTCAGTAGGCTTAGGTGAGTCAATCACGTATTCCAGCTTTTCAATCCTGAGAACAATTCTCAAGTTTCGAAGCCAGTCAGCATAATTAGGACCAGTCAATTTATGAGCATCTAGTATGCTCCTGAGTGATAGTGCAGAAGACATAACGTACAAAGTAAATCTGTAAATGATAAACACATAACAACACTTAGCAAATATTCGATTTCATTTCAAAACACTATATGAATCGGGTCTTTATTCATAAGTGGCTCCCACTAGTTTTCCTAATTTATTCAACCCCCTACATGAAAAATTAAGCATTCATAATGCTAGTGGGAATAGGGATCCTACATTCCATTACACAACCCCGGCTGTGGCACGAAACGCCATGTAATGTTCAATAGGCAGGCAACTCTTGTCAATTACATCTAATGTTATTCCCTAATCAAACTTTAGCCTCTTGAATAATTGAGTCACGGCTGTGGCACGACAAACTCAATATTCTAAGTCAAGTCTAACCCAACATTCCGTACAATTGAATCAGTCCCCAAAGGCCCACGGCTGTGGCACGTAACGACCTTTAGATTCTTATTCAATGTACACATCTCTATGTAATAGACAAGTATTTCTTATTTCGAAATCAAAGCCCTCGGCTGTGGCACGAAACGACAATGATTCAAAAATAAGAACTACTTTCTACCATATTGGAAGGCTATGACCGACACAAGCCCGTTGTATCATTGGCCAATTACTACTTGATATTATTTAATTTTAGAGGGATTATATTACGTTACAATCATAATCATATTATAAAGAAATTCTTCCTTTTAAATTAAATATTTCAAATCAATAATCAATAATCAGATGATTCCCAGATCGGGTGGAGCATTATCAAGAGGCGTCACTTAATAACCCTTTCTTACAGATAGAAATCTGTTGTTGACAGAATCATCCTTTCTCTCATATCGAAAATTCATATTCAATTACGTGTTTCATAAACACAAGAATCTCATGATTGTATTCATAATATTATTATTAAGGTTATGAAACAATTTCACTATACTAGGTTGTCTAACAAACGCCTTATGTTTATTTAAGTTCACCTAAATCTATCATCGCATGATAAACTAAGCATATATCACATATATCAACATGAATAAACATCAAGGTAGGCATGTTACATCATCTAGCACATTAGTCTAAGCATTATACATCTCTATGTATCACATGAAGCATTTAAAATTAATTAAAACAATCAAAAACAGCTTTAAAACACTTCATGGAAATATAAACAGTTCAAAACTTTTATATAAACTAAAATCGATCACTCCATTAGATCCGTCTCGAAAAAACAAATCCAACGGTATATTGCACGCCCAAAACGGAGTTACGAAACTCCCAGAAAATCAATTTTAAAATCAACAGACGGGCTGTAACGCATTACAGGAACGCGTTACAGGACCTGTAACGCATTCCGGTGATGCGTTACATCCCTTTTCAGCCATTAAAGGGTGTAACGCATTCCGTAAATGCGCCACAGGTATGTAACGCATTCCCAGAATGCGTTACACCCCTATTTTTTTTTTCTGGAGCCGCTCTTTTCTCTCCTCGGTTGCCGTGCATGTCAGACCTGTACCTTGCTTCTTCTTTTCACACAGCAGTACAACACAGACAGTACAAGCAGATGTATGGATAATATATATATATACTAACAATTAATATATATATATACTTATTTAATTACGAATTTAATTGCAAGAACTTCCAAAATTCATAATAAAAAATCTATACATCATAAAATTATGAAAAAAATACCCAGACGATCTACAACACTTGTAGAACCCAGATCAACATTCAAAATTATTCTGAGAAACGATTTCTCATCAGACAAAATTAATTCATAATATAACTTGTAAAAATCATAATTAATTCATACAAGCACATAAAATTCTGAAATTTTTATCACAGATCTATATGCATACAACCTATGCTCTGATGCCATTGTAGGATTTTTAACGCAGCGGGGCGTGGAAAAACATTTTTACACACACAAAATCCAAATAAAAGCATATAAATCGTGAATAAAAATTCGAGGGATCGAATCTAACCTTTTAAAATAATTCGGAGACAACGATCAGAGATCCTTAGCAGTTGCTCCTCAAGTGTGAAGCACTCCACCGGTATCCACCAAGAAAACGACTTTTAGGAGGAGGAGGAGGTGGAGAGAATTTGGTTTTCTAAAACTTTTGGGTTTCTGGGGTTGGAATAAAATAGGGTCTATAATAGTGTATTTATAGGCAAATTTTTCAGCTAAAATTTTCCCATAAATAATATTATTATTATCCCATTTATTATTCTCATTAATAATTAGAACACCTTTTAATTATTAATCCTTTTTCTAAACACTTTAGAAATAATTCTCTCTCTTGATTTAATTTCCAAAAAAAAATTAAATCCTTAATTAATAATATTAAGAACTTTTCTTAATTAATTTATAATCAATTAAATCTCATTTAATCAATTATTAAATTTGCCAATTAATTATTTATTTCACAAATAAATAATTATTAGCCATTATTAATTAATTCCTCCACCATAAAATCATTCTCCTTTTATGGTGTGACCCTGTAGGTTCAATATTAAGCCGGTAGTAGAAATAAATAATAATAAAACTATTTTATCATTATTTATATAAATTCTCTAATTTATTAAATATGATTAATTAATTAATCACATTTATTCTACATCGTGAGTGATGCTTCTCAACATATCGCGACTATCCGGATAATATGAATTCACTGCTTAGAATACCAAGAACCTGTCAGTGAATAGTTACTGTATAATAAACTTCTTCTACCCTACAATGTTCCGATTAAATACAAGGCATGGATCTCGTGTCAAGCCTATCTAATTCAATCACTTGCTTACCATTTAATATGCGTAGTTCTATGCAAATTAGAAACTCCTTTCTAATTTCATTCACTCTGGCCAGAGATTCCTGAACTAGCATAAGTGGATCAGCCTTGAACATTCGCTTCCTTCACTGGAAGGGGTAGATCCTTTATTGATCATACACTATCTTCGTGTACAAATTCCTATACCCAGAAGAGCCCTAATAATTGTCCCTGGAGACTAAGAACTAAACCAAAGCATAGTTCAGTGTACACAAGATGACTATGATGACCTCAAGTCTAAGGATACTTGTATAACTATCACTAGGTGAACAACTGCTGACACGTGAGTGAACTCCATCAGTTGTTCAGCTGTGCGAGTCATGTTCAGTGAGCACCTACATACTAGCTATAGTGTCACCACACACATGTCTATGAGAACAAACATCCTTCATAATGAAGCAAGCATAGTATGTACCGATCTTTGCGGATTATTAATTACTAGTTAGTAATCCTATGACCAGAAACTATTTAAGTTTAGAGTTATCATCTTTTTAGGTCTCACTATTATGATCTCATCATAATCCATAAAAAGCTTTACTCTAAACTATGGTATATCTTATTTAAACACTTAAATAGATAAAGCCCGTAATAAAAACAAAACAAGTCTTTATTAATATCAATGAAATCAAAACAGATTACATAAAAGTTATTCCTAAATCCTAATACATGATTGGACTTAGGACATATTCCTTTCACTCTTCTCAACAAATTCCCTCTCAACCAACTCAAGCTACTAGATCAAAGAAGAAGATTGAAGAACAGAAGAAATCTCCAAGAAAGAAAGAATTGGCTAAAAGAACAAAAAGAAAGTTGAATATTGTTAACAAGGAATTGGAAGATCAATTTCCAATGGAATCCACTAAAGCTGAAACTCAAGCATCAAAGCCCTCCGTGGTATTTGAAGACATAAGGGTGGTAGACCCCTACAGGAACATACATGGAGAGCCTATTGTGCCAAAGGATGAGCCAATAGAGTGGGATAAATTACCAATTCCTGACTTCAACTTGCCAATTCTCACCAAGCCAAGAAGGATAAAATCAAGGGCAGTCTAGAAAGTGAAGCTGTCACCTCTCAAATCCAAGGCAGTAGTCAAAGCTCAACCCAAGATCAACAAGGAAGACTACTTGTACTTGTGTGACATCAAGGAATTTTCAGACCTAAACCTTTATCTGGAGGAGCTGGATGAGGTAAGGGCAATTGATGCATACAGAAACCTACCTGAAAGGTTGGTATTCAAGTACAAAGGAGGAAGGGGGATTCAGTGGCCTCTTCACAGGATACTTCAAGAAAGCCAAGCTGTGTTGATCAAAGTCTATTCATCTTTCAAGAAAAACTTTGGGTTTAATGTAACTGCAAGAAGATTAGTATTGAAGAAGATTGAAGAGCTAAGGAGTGTTAGAGCCAAAGATGCACTACCCAAAACTCTTATCATCCTATACACATCTAAGGCCCTACTGGCTGATGAAATTCATGGATGACAAGGGTGTGAGAAGATTCTTCATACTAGAAGACCAATTGAGTATCTCTAGCAATGAGACTCTTTTGGAAATGCAAGAAATGTTAGATCTCTCAGAATCTGATGAATTAGAATTCCACAGACAGCTCCAAAATCAAATTGAAGAAAACAACAGAAAGCTTGGAAGAAGATCCAGACCTTCAAGAAACTAGAAAAATATGCTCAGGCTAGAGGAGCATCTGGAATTGACTGTGAGCCAAACCTTGTATACCTTGTTTAAATTGAAGCACTTTCAGTTTTATCTACTTATCTTTAAAGATATATGTTTAGGATGTTTTGTTATCATCAAGTGTCTTTTAATTTATGGCTACAATTCCAGTAGACATAAATTAGGGGAGATTGTTGTGAATATGTTGTGCACTTGATGATTACCTAAACAAAACATCTAAGTAGATTTTACTTAGTGAAATAATGTAGCACTCGACGGATAAGAATTATAGTCCCGACAGATAACTCAGTTTGAGTACCGACGGATGAGTAATTTATTATCCATCGAGTGAGTAGCTTATATAATGATAAGTTTGTAGCACAGTGTTGTATGCACCTTTGTATAGAATCTGTAGTAGCATATAAGTCATGTTGACTTTGACTAGATATGCATAATAGGTTGATTAACTGTACATAAGCAATGTCTTGTAATTCTGTATAAGTGAAATGAAGTCAAGTGCCAAAATAGCTATCAACGGATGCTTAACAAAGCTTCGACGGATGATCAAATGACTTTCAACGGATGTTCAAAATAGCAGTCGACGGATGATCAAGTAAGTCATCGACGGATGATCTGAAAGTCGACGGATGATAATATCAAGATTCAAACATCAGTTGAACAGTGAAAGCTGACACACAGCCGTCGAGATTGGATACAAACACTGTGGAAGCCCATTAACTGGGTAATAGAGGACGAAAAGCAGCAAAGATCAAGACTGTTATATTTTATATTTATTCAGTTCTTTTGACTTTGTAATCTTGGTAAAATATATAAACCAAGAGAGTAGCAAATATAAAAATAACTAAGAAAACTAAGTAAGCTTAGAAACAAACACAGAGAAATCTTTGTAAGCACTATCTTTAGCATTTCCTGTGTTCTTAGTTGTTCTATCTTGTAAAAGCAGCTGTGAGCATTTCTGCACTCAGAGTTCTCTCGATATATTAATATATATCTCTGGTGGAATTGTTTAAATCCACTAGAAAGTTTTTAAAGACTCTTGTTTTGATTCATTAAAGTTTATATTCCGCATTGTGCTAATCAAAATAGATATATCTATAATCGAGTTGAACATTTTTATTTCAAGAAAAAGATAAAGAATTCCATTCAACCCCCCTTCTGTAATTCTTGCTATATTGTTAAGGGACTAACAAATCCTACGCTTATGAGTCCACTCTTCCGAGAGTATACGAGGTGATTACCACGGCTGAAAACCCTTCAAATATAATCTTATTCTTCTGAGTCCATTCTTCTGAGAGCATACGAGGTGATTATCACGGATGAAAAGCCTTCAAATATAATCCTATGCTTCCGAATTCACTATTCCGAGAGTATTCGAGGTCACACCCACGACAGAAAAGCCTTCAAACATAATCCTACTCTTTTGAGTCCACTCTTTCGAGAGTATACGAGGTCACACCCATGGATGAAAAGCCTTCAAATTTACTCTTACTCTTCCGGGAGTAAGCGGAGTAGGTGCCTTATTGGGCCGAGTAACCTTCCAATAAGCCTACTCGGCTGAGTTCGCTCTTTCGAGAGTTTTTGTTCGTGGTCCCCATGACCCATTTTGTTCATGGTGATGTTCATGGACAGTTGATCATGACCGTGGACATCCTAGTAGATCAAGAACTTTCGATCGTGATTGTGGGTACTTGGTTGGCTGAAGGCCTTCCTGGGAGGCTACTTGGCCTTTTTTTCAATGACCTTTGGACGTGACTGATGAGGTTCTGTCATGGATGTGGTTGGCCAATAACTCGAATCTTGAGTTTTGAACCTTGAGTTTTCGGACAATGTGTCTCGGTCATATCTGTGACGGGCCTTGATCATGAATTACCACGTTCGTGTTCGGGGCGGGCCTTAAACTTTATATGTAATTCCTTTATGTCAAACTCTCTAAAATTTTTCAATCCAGAAGCCATTTTCGGTTCTAGTTCGCTAAGATTTCTGAAAAAATTTCAACTACCTCTAGCCTTCGTGGTTGGGAAAATGGCCAAATGAGGCAAGGCAAAGGTAGAGTCCATGTCTAGCCTTTGTTTCACAATCATTTCTTTAATATTCTGAAAAATTCATTAAACGGGGGGGGGATGCCTTCCCGAACAACACTGATCCCGACTTTTTCTATCATTCATGTAAAATGAGTGGGTCGGATGTGAGGGAACTCAAGGAAAAGTATAGCTTTTTAAGTTATACTTAAACTTTGTGAGCCGAGCTATATCGATAGAACTTGTAACTGTGATGGAGTGAAGCTATGTGTTTTTAAAGGAGCCTTCGAGGCTAGTTGAGGTTCCCGATCCATCATTTTATTTGTTAGTTGAGCTCAAGGTTCACCCTCGTCAACTGTATACAAATGCTTGGAGGATGATCACCAGTTTTAGGTTGGGCTGTCATCAGTTTGGACATCCCTTTGTGCTCTTCTATATTTAGGAGTATCTTCATCATCAAGAATTTTCCTCTATTAAGAGCCAGATGTTTAGGAGATTGGGTTCAATTTTTCAAGACGAGCTTTACTGTGTACAAGACAGTTTGCATTTTATCCATGTTCTTAATACTCAAGAGTGATGGAACAATTTCACTATCGGATCTACATGACTTTACAGGCCTTTCTTCTTTAGTGGAAGTTTGATACTTTAAATTTGTTGTCTAAGAGGAGCCTAGTTGGATTAAGGCCTCTCTTAGAGGTTGGTCGGCCTCATTAGGTTGGATGGAGTCCCTTCCAAGGGATGTCTGGTTGGCCCAATGCCTTTCTTGGAGGTTCATCGGCCTTCTTTGGTCAGTAAGAGTCCGTAACTTAGACTTTAGTCGACTGAATATCGTCTTGTGATGCTAAAAATTCTAAACCTTCTGGTTTGAAGCGTGCCGAGTTTGAGGCACATCGTCACTGCTTAAGGTTTCTAGCTTGTACGATCCTCTTCCTAGTGTCATCTTAATAGGGCTGTCCAATTTTTTTGAAAAATCCAACATTTGTCCGAAAAATCCAAATTCGTATCCGAGAATTGTACACATACTTTTTACATATATAAATATATCATTTGTGTTTAATCATAAAAAATATTCTAAAATCATCGTTAGTACGGTAGGACCATCAAAAAATTCAAAAATTCCGATATCCATCCGAAATATTCGCATTTATATCCAAGAAAAAGCGGATATTATCCTTATCCGAGATAAAATGGATATTATTCATATTCGAATTCGATAATTGCGGATGCGGATACAGATATAGGCAGATCCATATCTGAATTATCCGTTTGACATCCCTACTTCTTGACCTTGTAAGGTCCTTCCTAATTTGGGGCCAGCTTCTCTTTCTCACCAATTTCTGATTCCTCAATCTTCCTCAACGTTGATGCTCTGTATTAAGGGCGTTGGCTTCATCTCGTACTTCGTCAATGAGGTTGAGGGCGAGCCTCTTGCCTTCTTCATTAATTTTTGGTTCATATACTTCAACCCGCAGTGATCCATGGGTGATTTCAAAGGGCACTACTGCCTCGGCTACGTAAGCCGACATGAATGGGGTAGCTTTAGTTGCAACTTTGCAAGTAGTACGATATGCCCAGAGTATATCATCTACCCAAGTGTTCCCCGAGTGTTCAACCCTCTTCTTGAGTCCATCAAGGATGATTCGATTAGTGAATTTTGTTTGCCCGTTTGCTTGAGAATGAGCAACTGAGGTAACTCGAAGTTCTATGCTTTTGTCATTATAATATTCCTTGAATTCTTCATTTGTCAAACTGTTGCCCATTATCTGTAACAAGGATACGCGGGATTCCAAATCGACATAAACCATTCTCCCAAAATAATTGAGAAATCTATTTGGTGGTTATCTTGGCCAGTGCCTTGGCCTCAATCCACTTGGTGAAGTAGTCAATGACGACCACAATGAACTTCCTTTGTCCTGATACTAAGGAAAGTGAACTAGTATGTCTATTCCCCACATCACAAAAGGGATGGGAGAGCTAATGGACGTGAGCTCAAACTACAGGAGCGTGCCTCTGGCATCTATCATACTGTCAAACTATAGGAGCGTGCCTCTGGCATCTTGATAAGTGGATTTTATATCTACTTGGAACGCTTTATTTCAGGCTTAAGTTGGTGTTTTGGACTCAAATTATTGGTATTTTTGATGTGTTTTTGTGTTTGTGCATTTCAGGCATAAGTTAAATGAAGAAAGAAGCTTTTTAAATAAATATGATGAAAATAGATCAGAATTGTAAGCCAAGTAAATTCTCAAGTTGTAGATAATCTTGTTAGCTTCGCGTGGGCAGTTGAATCGCTTAATTCTGACGAGCAAAACTCAAGATATGGCCAAAAGAAGAAATGTCAGAATTTTTCCAGAATGTCAGCGCGGCCGCGCTAGAGTCAGCACGCCCGTGCCGCTGAAAACACTATTCCAGCGCGGCCGCGCCCGAAAACAGCACGCCCGTGCCCGGTTTCCGCCCCAGAATCCTGATTTTAATCAAAATTGAAGATTTTGAGAGTTCTGGTCATCCTGGAGCCTATATATACCAATAAAAAGATGTTTTAACAACAAGGAAACCTGGGAGAGAAATAGGAAGACCTAGAGAGCACGAGAAGGCTACAGAGAAGAAGGTTTTTGTTTTCTTTGATTTAGGCGATACTTGGATGCTTGTTTTCGATTTGTCTTTGAACCCTAGTACTCTTATATTATTTGTTATCATACTTTCATTGGAACCCATAGTGATGATGAGTTCGATTATTAACTAATCGTTATCGTGGGGTTCTAGTGGATTTATTTATGGATTTCTTTAGTTAAATTGTTTCGATACCTTAGTGTGTGATGATTGTATGATAACCTAGTATTGGTTGGGCTTATTCGTCTTATGTGCGTAGCTAACATATAAGATAGCATGTTAATCTCTATTGAAGTGACAATGAATATAGAGGTTTAGAACTTGCCATGCTAACATAGGTTCATTTGTTATTGTTAAGCATGATTCGTAGGTAATTTTAACCATCTTACTTGCCCTATATAATCACGATAGATAACTTGCGCATTAAACCGTTATGTTTTCAATTTTTATAGACATATAAGGACTAAGCATAATTGGTGTATATTCAACTTCTATCTCTTTTGTGGATGCTTGGTAGTAAGGTATTTGTACAACGAAAGTTGGCGTTTACTAGTTTCGTGTTATCTGATTAGTGTCATCACCATTACATGCTAAGGTTAAGAACAAAAAGGCTATTGAATGAAGTATTAATGAAGTTAGAATCCCATGTTTGTCATATATAGTACTTTAACCTTAATTCTCTTAGATAATGTTATTTAGTATAATCTCTTAGTTTAATCAAAACCCAATTTGTTATTTGTCTTAGCATTGAGCGATAACCATACATTGTTGCATAGGTGCATAAATTGAACTTAACCTAAACCAGTCTCTGTGGGAACGAATCTGATTTACATCTTATATTACTTGCGAACGCGTATACTTGCGTGAATTTTAGCGCGTGTTTTCGCCCTAACAAGTTTTTGGCGCTGCTGCCAGGAAACTCGGTGTTAATTTTTAGTATATGCACTTGTCATCAGTGGTCGTTAAAGTTCACTGACTCAGATTATTTTACTTTCACGGTTTATTTGTTTATGTTTCAGGTACTCATTACAATAGGAGATCCAGCAGCACGAACAAAAGCCTTGATGGATTTTTCTCAACCCAAGATCAATGACATTCAATCTAGCATTGTCAGGCCAGCTATCACAACTAATACCTTTGAGATCAAGCCTGGCATAATTCAATGGGTGCAGAATTTAATCCAGTTTAGGACTTCTCCAACAGAAGATCCCAATATGCACATTAGGGATTTTGTTGAGATCTGCGACACCTTCAAGTTCAACCGTGTTTCTGAAGATGCTGTGAAGCTGAGACTATTCCCATTCTCTCTGAGGGACAAGGCTAAGAGCTGGTTACACTCTCTACCATCTGGTTCGATTACTACTTGGGAAGATCTTGCTCAAAAGTTTCTCACTAAATTCTTCCCTATGACAAAAACAGCTGCAATCAGGAATGCTCTTACTCAATTTGTGCAACAATCAGGAGAATCTTTATATGAAGCTTGGGAGCGCTAAAAGGAGATGCTTAGGAAGTGTCCTCATCATGGAATGCCTGATTGGATGATCATCAATTATTTTTATAATGGTTTGGGAGCACAGTCCAGACCCATGCTCGATACAGCATCAGATGGAGCCTTATGGGCTAAGAGCTACGATGAAGCTTATGATCTAATTGAACTGATGGTTGCCATTAAATATCAGTATCCAACCCAGAGACTTCCACAGAGCAAGGTAGCAGGAATTCTTAGAGTGGGTACAACTACGGCTATCACTGCTCAACTAAAGGCGTTGCTGGCTAACTATGGAGTTCATCAGAGGATGAGTGTTTGTGAGCTTTGTGCAGGTTCACATACGATGAAGCAATGTGCTATATCTAGTGAATTAGCTCAGTTTATGAGCAACTTTTAGAGATCACAGCAACCAGTTCTAAACACTTATCATCTTGACAACTGGAATCATCCTAACTTCAGCTGGAGCAATAATCAGAATGCGGTACAATAGCCTTATCAGCAGTTTGGATCCAATCAATTCAATCCTCCTGGTTGTCAGCAACAGTATGCACCAATACAACAACTCCAACTTCAACACTACCCGCATAGAAGTGTCGATCAATCTGCTAATGAAAAATCTGAATTGGAGGAGTTGAGGCTTATGCACAAAAACCAGGCTCTTATATGCCAAAGCCAGGCTGTTTCTATCATGATTCTGGAGGACCAAATAAGGCAAATTGCTAATGCCTTATTGAATCGACCATCGGGAACGCTTTCTAGTGATACAGAAGCCAATGCAGGCAAGAGGGAAGTTGAAGAACAGGTGAACGCCATCACCTTGAGGTCTGGAAAGGTCGCAAGCCCCCAAATTCAGCAAGACGAAGAGCCTAAAAAATCTCATGTTTCAGAAAATGCAGTTGTGGCTGAAAAAGATGTGTAGAAGGAAGCAGAAGTGGAATTAAGGAAGAAAACTGTGGAACACACTCCTCCTGAGGGTAATACAGGGGAGAAACAGGTCTATCCTCCACCTTCTTTTCCTAAGAGGTTGCAGAAGCAAAAGTTGGATAAGCAATTTGCTAAGTTTCTGAAGGTGTTCAAGAAACTTCATATCAACATACCTTTCGCTGAAGCTCTTGAACAGATGCCTAGCTATGTGAGGTTTATGAAAGGTATTCTCTCTCGAAAAGTGAAGCTCGATGAGTTAGAGTTTGTTGCTCTAACAGAGGAATGCAGTGCTGTGCTGCAACATAATTTGCCTTCGAAGCTTAAAGATCCTGAAAGCTTCACTATTCCTTGCACCATCGGAAACTTGTCATTCGACAAGTGTTTATGTGATTTGAGAGCTAGCATCAATATGATGCCCTTGTCTATCTTCAAGAAGCTTGGTCTACCTGATCTGAAGCTGACATATATGTCCTTACAGTTGGCCGATCGTTCTATTATATATCCATGAGGCATTGTGGAGGATGTGTTGGTCAAGGTGGACAAACTTATCTTTCCTGCTGACTTTGTTATTCTTGACTTTGAGGAGGATAAGAAGATTCCCATTATCTTGGGGAGACCATTCTTAGCTACTGGCCGAACTATGATCGATGTGCAAAAAGGAGAGCTTATGATGAAGGTTCACGATCAAAAGGTCACTTTTAATGTGTTCAAGGCAATAAAGTTACCCACAGCTAAAGAGGAGTGCTTTAAAGTAGAGTGGGTCGACTCCGTCATGAATTCAGAGCCTGAGCAATTGCCAAAGTCACATACCTTAGAGAGATCCTTAATTGGGGAATCAGTTATTGAAGATGAAGAAGAAGCAGAGCAAATGCAGGTTTTGAATGCACCCCCGTGGAAGAGGAAGTTGGATATGCCATTCGATTCTCTTGGGTTAGCAGATCTGAAAATTTCTCAGGAGCGTTTTGAACCGTCTATTTAAGATGCTCCCACACTTGAGCTTAACCCACTACCAGATCACTTGAGTTATGCATTCTTAGGTGCACCCCATGATAAGGGCTTGGGATATATTTTTGATGATGTAGAGGGTAGCCGAATAGAGGGTTCTTCTCATGTGTAGCAGATAGTTGATTGGACTGGTATTGGTGATGAGCAGTACAGGTAAGTAACTAGGCGTATGGAGGCCATGCACGACATTCACCGTCATTTTACTACAGATTTGACACAGGCTTTGGGCACTATTTTTCGAGCCACTGGTGTCGAGGTTGATTGGCCACCTGATCCTCCACCCGAGAAGGGTGATCTTTCCAACGACTAGGTATGCCTGAAATCCTTATTATTACCTTCAATAAGGACACTGAAAATTTTAAGTTTGGGGGTGATAATGTAAGGATTAGTTTGTGTGTGTCCATATAGTTCATATAGATTCATGTTGCATATAGATGTATTTCATTCTAGTGTTGCATGATTGTTCATATAGGGCATATTTGTTTGTTTTTTTATGTGATTTCATATAGTTGCATTTTCATGCATATAACATGATCCCTTAGGTTGAGCTATTTCTGATTGATTGGTTGATGTTGATGTGAGTGTAGTGATGACGAATAGAGGGATGTTTAAGTCCTAATGAATTGATGTACGTGAATCCTCATTAATTATGTGTTTATTGTGTATTCTGTTTATAAACTTGTGATTGTTTCGATGATAGATAAATTATGGTTATTGATCTAGTGTCGAGAGTATATCTGTTAAGCATCCATACATGCACATTTCTGGTTTGTAAGTTGGTTTTTGGGATTTATTCGAGCTTTGTTTTGAGTTATTGCATTCTTAGAGGCGTTGGGTTATTTATTTGGTTATGGTTATTCTGAGGGGATCGATTGCATTATCATTTAGTTGCATTCATGTAGTTGCATTCATGCATTAGGTTTGTTTTATAGTTTAGAGTCTGTTTATGATTGAGCACAAGCATCGATTCAAGTTTGGGGGTGTGATAAGTTGATTTTATATCTACTTAGAATGCTTCATTTCAGGCTTAAGTTGGTGTTTTGGACTCAAGTTGTTGGTATTTTTAATGTGTTTTTGTGTTTGTGCATTTCAGGCATCAGTTAAATGAAGAAAGAAGTTTTTTAAAGAAATATGCTGAAAATAGATCAGAATTGTAAGCCAAGGCCATTCTCAAGTTGTAGATAATCTCGTTAGCTTCGCGTGGGCAGTTGAATCGCCTAATTCTGACGAGCAGAACTCAAGATATGGCCAAAAGAAGAAATGTCAGAATTTTTCCAGAATGTCAGCGCGGCCGCGCCAGAATCAGCGTGCCCGCGCCGCTGAAAACACTATTCCAGCGCGGCCGCGGCCGTTGCCGAAAATAGCGCGCCCGCGCCCGGTTTCTGCCCCAGAATCCTGATTTTAGTCGAAATTGAAGATTTTGAGAGTTCTGGTCATCTTGGAGCCTTTATATACCAATAAAAAGATGTTTTTAACAACAAGGAGACCTGAGAGAGCAATAGGAAGACCTAGAGAGCATGAGAAGGCTACAGAGAAGAAGACTTTTATTTTCTTTGATTTAGGTGATACTTGGATGTTGTTTTCGATTTGTCTTTGAACCCCAGTACTCTTATATTGTTTGTTATCATGCTTTTATTGGAACCCATGGTGATGATGAGTTCGATTATGAACTAATCATTGTTGTGGGGTTCTAGAGGATTTATTTATGGATTTCTTTAGTTAAATTGTTTCGATACCTTAGTGTGTGGTGGTTGTATGATAACCTAGTATCGGTTGTGCTTATTCGTCTTATGTGCGTAGCTAACATATAAGATAGCGTGTTAATCTCTATTGAAGCGACAATGAATATAGAGGTTTAGAACTTGCCATGCTAGCATAGGTTCATGTGTTATTGTTATGCATAATTCGTAGGTAATTTTAACCATCTTACTTGCCCTATGTAATCACGATAGATAACTTGCACATTAAACCGTTATGTTTTCAATTCTTATAGACATATAAGGACTAAGCATAATTGGTGTCTATTCAACTTCTATCGCTTTTGTGGATGCGTAGTAGTAGGGTATTCATACAACGAAAGTTGGCGTTTACTAGTTTCGTGTTATCTGATTAGTGTCATCACCATTACATGCTAAGGTTAAGAATAAAAAGGCTATTGAATGAAGTATTTAATGAAGTTAGGATCCCATGTTTGTCATATATAGTAATTCAACCTCAATTCTCTTAGTTAATGTTATTTAGTATAATCTTTTAGTTTAATTAAAACCCAATTTGTTATTTGTCTTAGCATTGAGCGATAACCATACATTGTTGCATAGGTGCATAAATTGAACTTAACCTAAACCAATCTCTGTGGGATCGAATCTGATTTATATCTTATACTACTTGTGAACGTGTATACTTGCGTGAATTTTAGCACGTGTTTTCTCCCTAACAAGTTTTTCACCCATTGAATTGAGCAACAACAGGTCTTGAGTTTCCACAAACTTTAAAATTCTTGGGACTCACAGCTCTATCCAAGCCTAAGCCGGCTATCAAAGCTTCATATTCTTCTTCGTTATTCGTAGTTGGTAAGTCCAACTTCAAAGCATACTCGATCATAAAATCTTTAGGGCTTTTCAAGACTAGGCCTGCACTACTATATTTTGTTTTGAATGCTCCGTCAAAATGGAGAACCCAACACTTCTTTATAGTCAAGTCTTCATCTTTATCCTTCTCTCCTTATTTCGGGGTTACTATCTCTTGCCCCCGACTTCTTGGTCGTTATTGGTGCATTCGACCATGAAGTATGCTAATGTCAGAGCCTTGATGATTGTCCAAGGCTTATACTTGATATCAAATTCACCCAACTCAATTGCCCATTTAATGAGCCTCCCACTTGCTTTTAGGTTGTGAAGGATGCTTCTCAAGGGTTGGTCCGTCAGGACTTCTATCTTGTGTGCATGGAGTTATGGACGTAGCTTCCTGGAGGCTCTCATGAGGATGAGTGCAAACTTCTCGATGGTAGAGTAGTTCAACTCGACTCCGTGGAGCACTTTGCTTACATAGCAGACAACCTTTTGAACCTTTTGTTCTTCCTTCACCAAAATGGCGCTTATAGATTGCTTAGAGACCGTAAGGTATAGGTAAAGGATGTCTTATGGACTTGGTTTGGCCAACATTGAGGCTTCATTCATGTATTTCTTCAGTTGTTCAAAGGTCTACTGGATTTCAGCAGTCCACTCAAAATTCTTCACCTTCTTCAAAGTTTTAAAAAGGTAAACACTTGTGCCGCAATTTTCCCCGTCAATTTCTGAATGTCTTTTATAGGGTAAGACAGCTCCATATCTAGGATGGATTTGATTTTGTCGCAGTATGCCTCGATTCCTCTCTTCGAGACCATGTGACCCAAAAACATTCCAGACCCAACGTCGAAGGCGCACTTAGCAGGGTTTAACATCATCTTGTGGTGCCTCGACACTTCGAATGCCTCTCTAAGGTGATAAATGTGATCAGCATTGGTAGGCTTTTGACTAACCTGTCATCGACATAAACCTTCATAGTTTTTCCAATTAGATGGGCGGATATCTTATTCACCAACCTTGTGAATGTCGTCCTTATGCATTTTAATCTGATTGAAACTAATGGAGCCATCCATAAAGCTTAGCATCTCGTGCCCAATAGCGATATCGATCAGTGTGTCAGTCCTTGGTAGAGGTAGCAGCCCTTAGGAAATTCATCGTTCATATTAGTGAAGTTGATGCACGTCCTCCACTTCCCATCGGCTTTCTTAACCATCACGAGGTTAGCCGACCACTCGGGAAATTGTACTTCCTCAATAAATCCATCCTTTAGGAGCTTCTCAACCTCCTGTTTAATAGTTTCCAGCCTGTCAGGGGCATATGTTCTATTCTTTTACTTAACAGCCTTTCGAATTGGATCGACGTTCAACTTATAACTTATTAGGTTGGGGTCAACTCCAAGTCTGTCGACCGTTGTCCAAGAAAACACATCACTATTCTCTTGCAAGAACGTTTTCGATATGCCCTTCAGGGGCTTGTCCAAAAATTCTCCAATGTATGTGACCTTATCTGAGTCTAAGAAGTCAAGGGAAATTGGGAGCAAGTCTCCACTTGTATTTTCTCGATGTTCTTCATTCTCAAGGACATCCATGTCTTTTTTGGGAGGACTTCCTCCCCAGTCCCATCGGGCCTAAGTGTTGCTACATAGCAACTTCGGGTTTCCGATCTCCGTTCTCTTTCCGATACCATTTTTGGTTGGGAACTTAAGTACCATGTGGTAAGTCAAGGGCACGGCCTTAAATGTATGAATCCTGATTCTCCCCATGACTGTGTTGTAGGTAGAGGCTTCCTTGATAACCTGAAAGTTTAACATATGCATGGCCTCTCTGGGCTCCTCCCCAATAGTCACGGGAAGTTAAATCGCTCCCTCTACTTGACACTCCACTCCATTAAACCCGTAGATGGGTGCATCGGAGGGGGTTCGTTGGAATTCATTATACCACATCCTTAGAAATATGTCATGGAACAGAATGTCTACGGAAGTGCCATTATCGACCATGACCCTTTTGACAGGATAATTTCCAAGAATCGTGGTGATAACCAGGGGATCATCCTGAGAAAATTTCAAACCAACAAGGTCGGGGTCGCGGAATTCAAGTGTCATCTCAGTCTTAGCACGCTTGGGTGCGTCTCCGATTATACTCATCACATCTTTAGCATAATACTTTTGATAGTTCTTTGTTGTCCTAGCGGTCGTTGTCCCTCCGATGATCAAATTGATCACTACCCCTCTGGGCTGTGGGTTTCGACCCTTGTTGTTACCCCATTTATCATCATCTCTCTTGTGGCCTCCATCATCATCACCTTTAATGAATCTTCCATACTTTTCTCGTCGGATGAGATACTCGATCTCGTCAATCAGATGTCTGTATCCATTGGTATCATGACCAACATCCTTATGGAACCTACAAAATTGGTTCTTGTCCCTCTTTTCGGGATTTCCCCTAGTGGTTTCGTCCATCTGAAATCTTTGTCTTTCTCAATTTCCATTAGTATTTGGCTCATTGGCGCATTCAGCCTTGCGTATTAAGTAAATCTTGGTCCTTGATTCTTCTTGGAAGGGGGATCAGAGTTCTTTCCAGTTCGAGGATATTTATCCTTGGCATTGTACAGTTGGTCCATCTTCCACTTCTTGTTGCCGGTGGGTTCATTGTTTACCACCATCTTATTCATGCTTTACCCCACCTTGATGTATTGTTTGGCCCTATCTTGGATCTATAACATGCTTTTAGGGGGCGCTTAGCTAGGGACATATTGAAGAACTCATCTTTAGTTCCTTGCTGCAGGGCTATTATAGCTACCTTGTCATCAAGATCCGGGACCTTCAAGGCTTCCTTTGTGAACCGATTCATGTAGTCTCTTAAGGACTCCTTCGCTCATTGCACAATGCCAATGAGAGAAGTTGAACTTTTCACATGCACTCATACTAATGAATTGTTTGATAAAGATTTAGATTTGTTCTCTGAAAGACCCAATCGAGTTGGGGGTAGACGGTTGTATCACCTTTAAACCATGCCAAATAGGGATTGGGGAAATGTCCGACACTTGATAGTGTCATTCACGGGCTGCAGTAACATGGCATTGGAGAACGTCCTTACATAATTTGTGAGATCTCCAGGATCTCATAGGGGCATCAAATCACTTATATCAGCCCTTGAAGTCGCAACTCCTCACCTTGGTGTTGGACCTTCTAGGTCTATGACATGAGTAAAATCCCTTGGTCTCGCTGTCTGTTGGGGTCTCGGTGTCTGATGCATCTCCAGATCATGCTTCAACCTTTGGATCTCAGCTTTATGAGCCCGAATCCTCTCGTGTACATCTTGGTGAATCGTCTATTGGGTGCTTCCGGACTGTTGATAGCCACTTAGCACAGTCTCCTTGCCAGGGCATCTCCTTCTTGAAGCGGTTTCCTCGTCTGATGAGTCGGAGTCTCTAGAAGCGCAGGGTCCAGAGAATTCTCGATTCTCAGGGATAGGAGCCAAGTCATGAATGTATTGGGGAGTCCGCCCTTGTCCTACATCTCGATTAGAAAGACCACTTCCTCCAACCTTTGGGTATAGAGTCATCTCGTAAGGTGGGTTGGTAGTCCCTGAAATCACGATCATTGAGTACTCATACCCAACGAGTTGAGACTTTGTTATTGCATGTAGTTGTTGAAGTAGGGAATTGGTCCCTTGAAGAGTTTGGGGATTCGTCCCTAGTGGCGGATCTTGGATCGGTGGATTCGTCCCCTGAGCTTGAGTCTCATATGCCCATACAGGGGTTCCTCCTTCGATGTGGCATAGGTCAAATGTGGGGGTATCTCCATCGTAGATGAGATCGTTTGTGATGGAACTATATTGTAACACCCCCAGATCCGGGGTCGGGGATCCGGGTCGTCACGAGTTCCATTTCCCTTAATAACACCCAATCTTAATAATTACTCAACTACTCTGTACTGTGACCCCACAATAAGCACACACACCACACGTTATAGTCTCAGAGATGAACATCCAAAAATAACCACAAGTCATTTTATTCCACAATTATCTGCCAATACACCTTAAAAGGTTTTCTGAATAAATTTACATTTCTTTGCCATTATTACAATTCATAAATATAAATAAATCTGGTACATCAAAAGTTGAAAGCCTAGCCTATTGGTAGTTCCTACCTCAGCTACGGCGGCATCAATGCTTCTAGAAAACTGCGGAACGTCTCCTAATCGCTTGCGAATCGGGAGCTTGGTTCTGTTCATCTTTTCTATCTGTTGTTGTGTGATGAAAAAAGAAAGCAAGGGTGAGCAACAAGCCCACCAAAATAATATGTATAATGATTAATAGTATATGAGCCTTCTCATAGTACTCATGAAAGTCTTGGTCAAAAGAAATGAACCAAGTTGATATCTTAATGCGATGAAGTCGCAAAATATTCAGTATATATACATATATACTTTTCAAAATCTTGGAAGTCCTCTTCCATACATAATATACACAGAGTTCCAGTTTATAACTGTATAAAAATATTGTTGCAAGGTGATCTCATATATCTAACCTTGTCTCAACGTTTTTCTGAAAATCTTTGTCATGCATAAGATAATCATTTACTAGATATAAGTTTAAAAGATGAAGTT
Organism: Apium graveolens; assembly: GCF_009905375.1. NCBI lineage: Eukaryota > Viridiplantae > Streptophyta > Magnoliopsida > Apiales > Apiaceae > Apium > Apium graveolens. The sequence goes on from NC_133649.1 coordinate 78,291,602, forward strand.
ACAAGATACTCCAATATACTTATATCTTTTCCAAATACTACTTGAACTACCACCGTTCAAGTTATAATTAGTTTCAAAAGTTCATCACGTAGATGAGACTACAAGACCATATTTGAATAGATTAAATCTTTAAAATATCATCAAAATAAAATGAAGTTACGAGATACTTCATTTGATGCAAACATCATTTTGAAAACTTGACCCTGCCAACACTCAACAATCGCCCAGCCGTAGCCTTTCTATCGAAGTGCTCTGGGTAGTGTTGCAGAAATATCCAATTGGATGATGAACTCATTACGGGAGTTTGCCGCGCCAGGAAGACCACTTACGATGATCAGTCGTAGTAGTACAACCCCACCATTTTCTACATGTAGAGGAGAACCTGTCGGATTTACTTGTCAACCGAACACTGAACTCCTAAGGAATGGACCGCCTTAGCGGAACTTCCAGGCCATTTGGGCCAATATAATAAGGCTGGGCCGGCGCCACTCGACCACTTACGCCACTCCTAGTTCAGATGAAATCCATGACTCTGAAACGTAAAGCTCGTTCCCCCTTTCCCCAAGTAGAAACTTGTTGATACGGCTCCACCAAGAAGTCGTATCTAGTTGGAAAGGAGAACTCACCGATATTTCCCAGGCGATGCCTGTTAATGGATTAACTTGTTCCAAGAATTTTACTTCCCGAGTGTTGGGTAAGTAATCAATTCATTTAACAAAACAGCAACCTTGTTGCGAATATAAAACACACCACAGAGCCGGATCCCTCAGGTTTTGAGCGAGTATTTAAATCCCCTTCGAAAGGAGGATCTTAAATATAAAAATGAGTTTTGGGATCCGCTCTAACTTTTAAAAATCATTTTGAAGACTCGCAAAACATTTTTAAGAGTGTTTGGAGTGATGCTGATTTAACAAAATAAATCAGTCCCAATATATTAGAAAATATCTGAATATTATTATTTAAATAATATTTCCATATAATCTTTATAAAAATAATTGAAGTAGAAGTTTTGAAATTATACTTGAAATGAATATTAAATATCCAAAGATATACCTATACGAAAGTACTATCTTTATTTGAATAATCAAAAGTGAGTTTGATTATCGACACCTTATTCTTTAATAAAATAAAGAATATATCTCAGCAAATAATCGGAGTCATAGATCCTCAAATGAATATTCAAATAATATTCAATAAATAAAATAAGCTGAGTCATAAGCCCTCGAATGAATATTCGAAATAATATTCAATAAATAAATAAGCTGAGTCATAAGCCCTCGAATGAATATTCGAAATAATATTCAATAAATAAATAAGCTGAGTCATAAGCTCTCGAATAAATATTCGAAATAATATTCAATAAATAAATAAGCTGAGTCATAAGCCCTCGAATGAATATTCGAAATAATATTCAATAAATAAATATAAAGGAGTCATAAGTCCTCGAATGAATATTATAAATAATATTCATTAAATAAAATAATTGAGTCACACATCCTCAAATGAATATCCAAGTAATATTCAATAAATAATATAAAGGAGTCATAAGTCCTCGAATGAATATTCAAGATAATAATCATTAATAAAATCAAGTTATCGAATAAACCTTATTCGATTAATAGTTTTGAAAACTATAACCATATATATATAAATATATATATATAAAATCTACTCGGGATCCTCGACTCCCGGTTTTAGAAAATGTTTTCACCTTTGGGTCCCTATACTAAGGGTATATGCAAATTACCGCTATTCTCTAGCATAGGTATTATCAACTGAACCAACAGATATATATGGCAAGAATATGACACAGGCATGCATATATATACCATAGCAGCATGCTTCAATATATTGCAACATTTGCTAATATAAACATCATGCATCTATCGCAAGATAATGCATATACATATATACATCACAACAACAGTATAACGGGTAGAAAACTTGCCTGAGCGACTGGGGGTTACGAATGGATCGGGACGAGTTTGGTAACCTATAAACAACAAGTAAGTTGGAATTAAACCAAAGTCACTTGTAAATCTATACTTTAACTAACTTATACTCTAACGCTTGTTTTGCGCTTACTGATTCTCTTAAGTCACTCGAGTACCCTCGGCTCCACCATTTTTAATAATTTAACCTTTACGAGTTTTAAGGCGATTCCTTCGCGAGTGTCTTACCAACTGCCTAACACACTTACCATAAATGTTTCATACATTAATTAACCCTTTTTGGTCTTTAACCTATGTTTCAAAGGAAGGCGAGGGGAAAAGTTTCGTTCGCGAAACGCCGTTACTTGAAACGGTCGTTTCTCCTAAACCGTGCATCGGAATCGAACGAACTACATATCAAAACGAAGCTCGTAACATGAGCTATCTAAACATGGCAGTGGTCATAATCTATCAGGGGGTTCTCGGGTCCTAATGTTATGCACAAAAACAGTCCAAAGAAAATCGGACGTTACGACGGCTATGTTTACGCGATTACCAATGTTTAAACTACTCCAATTAACCACCAACCAACTCATAACCATCAATACAACAAAACTTCACCTAAACCATACCACATCAGTCCATAATCTCCAAGGTTTTCAACTCAAACAACCACAATCAAGACCTATGAACTATAATCAAGCTTCAATTACCAAAACACTTCCAAATCAAACCAAACTACTAATAATCACAATCCATGCTTCTCATTTCACAACACCAACCATTAAACTTACTAACAAATAAAGTAAAGGCTAGGGTTTGAATTTTATACCTTCCTTGGGAGGTGTTAAGTTGCTAGGAAGCCTTAAGGAGCCTCCTACAAGCTTGATCTTTCCAAAGAAATCAAGAACACAAAGTTAGGCTTTGAAGTTTCTAAAAGTCCGATTTAAAGAACTGTAAAAATGAGGGTCTTACCATGATTATTTGGACGAGACTTGTGAACAAGAGTTGTAGGCCATCTCAATACCTTTCCAATGAGCTATAGAACACAATATTTGAGTGAGAAATGAAGGAGATACAGCAGTTTTAGTGTTCTGGTTCTGTTTTGGCCGAGAGCATGAAGAACAATGCCTTGGTTTCTTTTTGATTTTGATGAAAAATGATTTGCTTGGCTTGGTTGGTTTGATTTTTGTGTTTGTTTTAGTCAATTACCTTGTTGCCCTTGAATTTGTGTGGTTCTCATTCAACCACACCTCCTTCCTTCCCATGTCATGCTTGTGTCATCCTCATGATGTCATCCTCCCCTCCTTGTCCTCTTTCTATTTGTTGGGTGACATCATCCTCTCTAATCCCTTTGATTAACTTCCTAATTGTTTGCCTAATGACCGCTGATCTGTTATACTGTTCGCTTAACTTTCGTTTTCTTTTATCGTTTGAGGGATCATACCCGGGATCTTATTACTTAGGTTCCCTTAACCTTTCTCAATACATTATATTCCTTTTTATGATCCTCTATTATAATCCTTTAATTTAAATCCTTTTATCCTGTTACCTTATACTCAATTCTTTCCGTATCTATTGGATTTCCGGGAAAAATCAAAGTGTTCGGATTTGGATTCTGACGATCTTTACATACACTTATATCCCATATAAAGTACTAATAAAATCTCAGAATATCCATATCAGAACCCCTACATAGTGTGGCATGAAAAGTTTTCTCATTCAGCAAAAACACTATTCATAAGGGTTTCAAAAATTTCCAAAAATTGGGGTTATTACAGTCTCCCCTCCTTAAAAGGATTCCGTCCCGGAATCAGATAGAAATGAATAGGGATACTTTCTTAGTATTGCACTTTCTAACTCTCAAGTCAATTTTCCCACATTGTGGTTCTACCATCAAACTCTGACTAGTTTGATAACCCTTCTCCTAAGCACTTGTCCCTTTTCGATCTATAACCCTTTCTGGTTGCTCCCTATAGGTTATGTCTGGTCGCATGCCTATGCGCTCATATGCCCCTATTTATCTGGCATCCGAATTACATTTTCTTAACATTGATACGTGGAACACATTATGAACTTGCTACATATTCGGGGGTAGGGCTAGCTCATATGCTATCTTCCCAATATGTTTTAATATATCCAAGGGTCCAACAATTCGTGGACTTAACTTCCCTTTCTTTCCGAACCTCATCCTTCCTTTCCAAGGAAATACCTATAACAACACTAGGTCCCCCACTTCCTATTCCTTGTCCTTTCGTGTCAAATCAACATACTTCGTGTTCCTATCTTGGGCTACTACCAGCCGTCCTCTGATTAGATCTATTATATCCTTGGTCCTTTGGACCACTACTGGTCTGAGCATCTTGCGCTCTACAACTTCATCCTAACATAAGGGAGATCGACATTATCTTCCCTCAAGGATCTCATAAGGTGACATCTCGATAATGACATATGATCTATTGTCGTGATATAACTAAATCCGCGTTAAGTGATCATTCCAAATTCTTTCAAGTCTATTGCACAGACTCTCATTATAGCGTTTAGCATTAGAGCTTTTGCTTCTCAATACCCATTCTTTTCTAGTTCGTAATCGCTACAACCTTCCGTTCCTAATATTATACTAGTTATACTTTTGCTCGTTAGCGTTCTATAACCTTTTAATAACCACTTCAACCTTAGTATCACGAATGTGTTTCCATTTCGAATACTACCACAACTTTATTACTCCTTTTTTCTGCTGTTTCTATTTCCCAAAGTTTGATCAATCATATAGAAGTAAAGGAATTTGTTGAGAGATCACTATGATCATGAACACTTTTATATTGCATAGTTAGTACAGAAGGTGGCCAGCCTTTAGTACTTGACAAGCAACTAAACAATAGATGGTATCCTACTAGGCTTCTATCACAAAGATAGATAGTCATTCGGCAATACCTCCCCTTCTGGAAGGGTTGTTCTTCTCAGCTTACTTGAAATGAAAAGAAGAGAAAAGAACGAACTGAAGAGAATTGTATATATGTAAAAAAAATATTGCCATAAAATATCTGGCTTGGAATCTACCTCTGAACTATAGAGGTTTGTCATAGGAGAACAAAACATATATGTATTTATATCAACATAAAGTATTATAGCATCGTATTTCACATGCCTAAATATTTCCGCTATCCCGTCCATCATTCTATGGACCCATGCTCTTCCTCGAGCTTATACACAATCACCTTTGAAACTCCCTCGACATTGAAAATTGAATCTGGAATCTCATTCTAGACATCATCGTTACTAGAATTCTATGCTTGCATCGCAACCTTCCTCGTATAGTCATACGACCCTCAATTGATAAGGATGAATAAATATTCAATAGGTAAATAATCTACTTAATTAGTCTATTCAATGATAACTTATACATCACCACGACCCGATTAGTGGTACTTAATCTCAACATCCATTCCAATACAACTCTCATGGTTGTAACCAGCTCATTACTCGCAGAATCATTGTTGCATTACTATGGTCCACCACTGACCTACTGTCGTCATTCACTTTCCATGAAATCTTAATATCTAACCATACGGAGTCCATACATGTCGTATAGAATACTTCTAAGGAGTTAACATAACCCCCATTCATAATTCATGAAGAACACTCCAGATCCTGACGTACTTTCATGACATGAAGCAGATAAAATTGCAGAAGAGTTTCAATCAAAGCAACGATAGCAGGTTAATACCATTCTAAATCATATGCCTTAAATAGAAGACTTACTCAAAGGTTCGTTTAGTCCTTTTGAAACATGGTCCAGGCTCATTCTCAAGATAGTACCTTCTAAGATAGATAGCCCGCTCATGGCGATTACACGAATTAAACCTTTACCAACTACTATTACGGCTGGGTATTGCACAGTCATCAGAAGGAATGTCAATCTTCCAAACCATAATACAACCTTCAGCTTTTAACCATCATCACTATATCCTTTGGCACAAGCGCCTACAATTATCCTTTTATCATTAAAGTGTCGGCCACCTCTTTGGCCTTTCCTGATAGTAATAGTTCCTTACAGTCAATGTCATTTTAACCACCTCCAAATAAATTTTCTACCTTATTTCAATCACAGCTTATGTAAAAATGCTTTTCTTTAATATCTGATGAGTAAATAAAAAAAAAATATCACCATTTTTCCATAAGTTATTGCCTCAATCTTTAGAGGCTAATCACTGTCAAGACTGACTCTTAATCATACTTAGAACATCTTTTATCTTAAGTCCTAATTGCCCTAAACAATTTCGACCATTACTGGTTCGATCCATACTTTCTCGTGGTTTAACACGTGCCCCACTTGGCAACATTATAATTACGTCATATTTCCTTTATCAACATTTCTATTCTTGAGAATTTTGAATATTACCTTTCTCCTTGTAAAACCTTTAAGGTTATCCTTCAATCGTTCCTCCTGTATTCCCTATATACAGGGCATATCAAAATACCACTTACTAATACTAGAACCATTGTCTATATACTTCTGAAGAATTTCTCCACTGATCCTTAAAGGTTATTATTACCTTAATCCTTTCCAATTCATACTGTCAAAACTCATACTATCCCTATTAAGGGTGAAATTCCAACCTTTATGCATTCCCCGAGGATTCATTTTAAGTTACCGACGTTCTATCCTTAATTCCACCTTTAAAAGGTACATGCATCCTTCCATGGATAAATCAAGTCATATATCCCTGATAAGGGTATCTTATTCAATCATTCCCACCTCGATAGTATATGCCTAATTTCACAATAACATCTGTATTCAAAATGAGGTCAATCAATATGGCCTCCAAAAGATAAGAACGGTTATCCGCTTTTCTTGCCTGATTCAGTAATGATAATAGGGATGTTCTAGAAGATGTTTGTCGTGTTCAACGTGAACCTTTTAGTTCTAACTACTCATTTACCTCTTTTATTTATCTCAACAGTCATCTCAATGTTGGGATATCTTTCATACCTGACGTCTCCCTTTCTGGATATCAAGCCACCGATATTACACTTCACATTCTTGAAGGTCACTTCCTTCATCCAATTTTCCTAATTTCTTACTTCCTTGTCTCCTCAGTCTATCCGCGTCTCATTGTTTATCCTTCGAACTATCTCAATGTTTCCTCGAATCCTCCCAACTTAAAGGGGATAAAATATATGCATCTCTTATGCCTTCAACCGTCAACTTTAACTCATGGTGAATCACCCTCATCCTGACGATCATATACTTTTCTATTTCTATTAATATGAGTCTTTAGGGTTTCCTCATACCCAACTCCCTTATCATTCCTCAAACTCTGTTGCCTTTATATTCCTTTCCACTTCAATTCCTTTTTATTTTCCTTTCTCTTATCATTATTTCATGAACCAACACAACATAAGCATTGATTTCAAATATCCCGTCATTCTGGATTCGCGTCTTTAGAACGAATCTTAACAACTTTTACAGCTTAGATTCATAATTCATCATACTCGTCTGCCTTTGTTCTGGCTCTAAAGCTTTTACACTATCTCCATAACCTTGGGAAGTACTTTCCTGAAAACAATTGACTGAACTTAAATCAATTTATTATAATCTCTTGCTCCGTGCCTTCCTTGGCCTTTCACCAGCGGGTGGTCTCTCTCTTAGGAGGGTAAGTGACAAAAACAGTCTTTTGTGATTCGTCAATCATTCAGAATCTCAAATGATTCCTCTATTTCCTTTAGCCAGGCTCTTGCCTCGACTGGGTCAACCTGTTCCTTGGAACTCTGAGAGCTTAGAGACTTACAGGTCCTGAAAGAATTTCCTATCACATTGTTTCCTCAAGGTGGTGGTTGGGGATAATAGTCTAAGTTCTGTCTAGACAGGTCCATGAATTGCCGTATAGGAGTACCGTCTCGGGTCTCCTTTCCTTACTCGACTTTCTGTTTCCTTAGTATGAAATGTTTCATCCTACTCCCCATAATTGGGGTCATCTTTTAATTTAAAATCCTCATTTTCCACTCCATTATGTCATGGGTTCCTTCTATCTTGATGGCGACCTCCCTGACTATCACGTTCAGGGTTTGCTCTAAATCTTATTCCTCAAACTATGGCTCTCATCTAAGTTCTCATCCTTACGCTCTTGAACTTTCGGAACCCAAATTCTATAGGAATACCTCATTATTCCCTTATCATCTTTCTCGGTATTAATCTCATATTTATTTGTTGGCTCTCTGCCTTCATTCATCACCTTTCTCTGGCACCGTATGCTCTTTTCCAATAATTCGGTCTCTATTGCAATCTCAAACAGCTTTTCGGTACCGGCTCCGGTTACCTTCACTACTATTTCCAAAATCTCTTATAAACTCTCCCAAAGACATTATCATCTTGAGTCTCTCCTTTTTACTAAGGGCATCAGCCACCACATTGGCTTTCCCCGAATGATAAAGAATCTCCCAATCATTATTCTTGATTAGCTCTAACTGCCTCCTCTGGCATATGTTGAGCTCTTTCTACGTGAAAATGTACTAGAGCACTTATGGCTTAGGTAATTCTCGCACTTCTCTCCATACAAGTAGTGCCTCCAATCTTTAGGGTAAAACTATTGCCACGAGCCTAAGCTCATGGGCGGGGATATCGAATTTCATATTACCTTAATTGTCTTGACGCGTACGCGATTACCTTGCTGTGCTGTATGAGAAGCACCCTAATTCCTTATGCGTAGCGTCACTACACTTCACAAAATCTCATTTTCCATCCGGCAACGCCAACATAGGGAACGTCACCAACCTTTGCTTCGGTTCTTAAAAGTTGTTCTCGCATTTCTCTGTCCATTCGAACTTCTCAGTCTTACGAGTAAGCCGCGTTAAAGGGGCTACTATCTTTACAAACTTGAACGAACCTCCGGTAGTGACCGGCCAATCCTACCTCTGGGAGTTGCCCTAACCATGGTCATCAATTCATCAGTGGTCCTTTATCCAATCTCGTCAGGATCCTCCATGGGATCCTCCTCAGCAACTATCCCTTCTAGGACAACATCCTCAACCGCTACATCCTCAATATCAACATCATCCGGTCCTGCGTTAGGACGCTCTATTGGATCCACAATCTGATCTCCAATTAGTAATAAAACATCATCGCGTTGATGTTCCTCAACTTCAGGGTTCGGAGTCCCGCTACCATATACGATAACGAACTACGCTTCTATCGCTACATTTATAAGGGTTCCCATAAGGGTTTTAACTGTCAGTACTACGTTAGGTAGTCCGACTATGAACTTGGCAAGAGTTCTTATTATCTTAGTGAACTTATTATCTTAACGTCCCATCATCTCTGAGGTTTATAACGCTTAGCTCTGATACCATTTCTGTAACACCCCCAGATCCGGGGTCGGGGATTCGGGTCGTCACGAGTTCCATTTCCCTTAATAACACCCAATCTTAATAATTACTCAACTACTCTGTACTGTGACCCCACAATAAGCACACACACCACACGTTATAGTCTCAGAGATGAACATCCAAAAATAACCACAAGTCATTTTATTCCACAATTATCTGCCAATACACCTTAAAAGGTTTTCTGAATAAATTTACATTTCTTTGCCATTATTACAATTCATAAATATAAATAAATCTGGTACATCAAAAGTTGAAAGCCTAGCCTATTGGTAGTTCCTACCTCAGCTACGGCGGCATCAATGCTTCTAGAAAACTGCGGAACGTCTCCTAATCGCTTGCGAATCGGGAGCTTGGTTCTGTTCATCTTTTCTATCTGTTGTTGTGTGATGAAAAAAGAAAGCAAGGGTGAGCAACAAGCCCACCAAAATAATATGTATAATGATTAATAGTATATGAGCCTTCTCATAGTACTCATGAAAGTCTTGGTCAAAAGAAATGAACCAAGTTGATATCTTAATGCGATGAAGTCGCAAAATATTCAGTATATATACATATATACTTTTCAAAATCTTGGAAGTCCTCTTCCATACATAATATACACAGAGTTCCAGTTTATAACTGTATAAAAATATTGTTGCAAGGTGATCTCATATATCTAACCTTGTCTCAACGTTTTTCTGAAAATCTTTGTCATGCATAAGATAATCATTTACTAGATATAAGTTTAAAAGATGAAGTTACAAGATACTCCAATATACTTATATCTTTTCCAAATACTACTTGAACTACCACCGTTCAAGTTATAATTAGTTTCAAAAGTTCATCACGTAGATGAGACTACAAGACCAGATTTGAATAGATTAAATCTTTAAAATATCATCAAAATAAAATGAAGTTACGAGATACTTCATTTGATGCAAACATCATTTTGAAAACTTGACCCTGCCAACACTCAACAATCGCCCAGCCGTAGCCTTTCTATCGAAGTGCTCTGGGTAGTGTTGCAGAAATATCCAATTGGATGATGAACTCATTACGGGAGTTTGCCGCGCCAGGAAGACCACTTACGATGATCAGTCGTAGTAGTACAACCCCACCATTTTCTACATGTAGAGGAGAACCTGTCGGATTTACTTGTCAACCGAACACTGAACTCCTAAGGAATGGACCGCCTTAGCGGAACTTCCAGGCCATTTGGGCCAATATAATAAGGCTGGGCCGGCGCCACTCGACCACTTACGCCACTCCTAGTTCAGATGAAATCCATGACTCTGAAACGTAAAGCTCGTTCCCCCTTTCCCTAAGTAGAAACTTGTTGATACGGCTCCACCAAGAAGTCGTATCTAGTTGGAAAGGAGAACTCACCGATATTTCCCAGGCGATGCCTGTTAATGGATTAACTTGTTCCAAGAATTTTACTTCCCGAGTGTTGGGTAAGTAATCAATTCATTTAACAAAACAGCAACCTTGTTGCGAATATAAAACACACCACAGAGCCGGATCCCTCAGGTTTTGAGCGAGTATTTAAATCCCCTTCGAAAGGAGGATCTTAAATATAAAAATGAGTTTTGGGATCCGCTCTAACTTTTAAAAATCATTTTGAAGACTCGCAAAACATTTTTAAGAGTGTTTGGAGTGATGCTGATTTAACAAAATAAATCAGTCCCAATATATTAGAAAATATCTGAATATTATTATTTAAATAATATTTCCATATAATCTTTATAAAAATAATTGAAGTAGAAGTTTTGAAATTATACTTGAAATGAATATTAAATATCCAAAGATATACCTATACGAAAGTACTATCTTTATTTGAATAATCAAAAGTGAGTTTGATTATCGACACCTTATTCTTTAATAAAATAAAGAATATATCTCAGCAAATAATCGGAGTCATAGATCCTCAAATGAATATTCAAATAATATTCAATAAATAAAATAAGCTGAGTCATAAGCCCTCGAATGAATATTCGAAATAATATTCAATAAATAAATAAGCTGAGTCATAAGCCCTCGAATGAATATTCGAAATAATATTCAATAAATAAATAAGCTGAGTCATAAGCTCTCGAATAAATATTCGAAATAATATTCAATAAATAAATAAGCTGAGTCATAAGCCCTCGAATGAATATTCGAAATAATATTCAATAAATAATATAAAGGAGTCATAAGTCCTCGAATGAATATTATAAATAAGTTTCTTTTTGATTTTGATGAAAAATGATTTGCTTGGCTTGGTTGGTTTGATTTTTGTGTTTGTTTTAGTCAATTACCTTGTTGCCCTTGAATTTGTGTGGTTCTCATTCAACCACACCTCCTTCCTTCCCATGTCATGCTTGTGTCATCCTCATGATGTCATCCTCCCCTCCTTGTCCTCTTTCTATTTGTTGGGTGACATCATCCTCTCTAATCCCTTTGATTAACTTCCTAATTGTTTGCCTAATGACCGCTGATCTGTTATACTGTTCGCTTAACTTTCGTTTTCTTTTATCGTTTGAGGGATCATACCCGGGATCTTATTACTTAGGTTCCCTTAACCTTTCTCAATACATTATATTCCTTTTTATGATCCTCTATTATAATCCTTTAATTTAAATCCTTTTATCCTGTTACCTTATACTCAATTCTTTCCGTATCTATTGGATTTCCGGGAAAAATCAAAGTGTTCGGATTTGGATTCTGACGATCTTTACATACACTTATATCCCATATAAAGTACTAATAAAATCTCAGAATATCCATATCAGAACCCCTACATAGTGTGGCATGAAAAGTTTTCTCATTCAGCAAAAACACTATTCATAAGGGTTTCAAAAATTTCCAAAAATTGGGGTTATTACATATATCATCTTCCCGATTATTACTTCTGTTCCGTGTGCTCACCATGGTTGTTGTTGTCTTCCCACATATGGCGCCAAATGTTGTGGAATAAAAACTAGGGTTGTGATTGTATTTAGTGGTAGGGTTGTTGAGCTTCAAGCTTTAATGGCTGCTCTCGCGGTGGGGACTAGTTGTCCTTGCAAGATGCCTACGTATCTCTATGTAGTAGAGAATCATGCTAAATACATAGTTATTGATGATGCCCTCGGGGCCATGGCGGCGAGGGCACACCAATGGCGTAGTGGCTTGTATGTCCTTATTTGAGGATTAAGCCTAAAATGTTCTTCTAGGTTAAGGGGTAGAACTCTTTATATAGATATTGAGTCTAGGGTTAGACTAGGGTAGGGAGACTTAGTGGAAAAGTTGTTATGCAAGAAATGCATGTACTATAACAAGACTAAGTCAAATAGACAGTCCTAAGTAAGTTGTATGATATTCTAAGTTTGTATTTTGTATTGTATTACTTGAGTCTGTATAAGTGTCAATCAATTAGACTGGAGTATTTTTCTGTAAACAGTCTCAAGCCTAAGAATAAACTCTGGAAGAAGATCATGCCTCAGAGAAAGTGTGAAGAAGCTTGGAGTTGAATAAATTTATTTTGAGAAAAACATTCCAAGTCAAGAAATCTACAAGTCACAGATCAAGTCATATAGAGAAGTCATTTGAGAACTCCGGAATGACTTATCGACAAGTCAAAAATAGCTTACAGAGAAGTCTAAGAGATATCAACGAGCCAAATGAAGACATGAGGATTGAAGATCAATAGAGAATTCAGAGATATCGACAATTCAAATTGAAGATGTGAAGATTGGAGATATCGACAAGTCAAAACTCTCATTAGAGATCTCAGAGATATCGATAAGTCAATATTCCTATAGAGATTTCAGAGATATCGACAAGTCTTTTCTACATGCATAAATTCAGAGATCTCGACAAGCCAAATTCTCTTATAGAGAACTCAGAGACTTCGATAAGAAAAAACAATTATAGAGAAATAAGAGATCTCGATAAGCCATTATACTTATTGAGATGTCAAGTTCTCTATATAACAAACTGGAGATCTCGATATAGACCTCAAGTACAGAATGCAGACTAGTTAAAGATCCAAGATTGTCAATCAACAAACAAATCAATCACTAATTTGAAAAGTCTACAAAAGCATCTTGAAGAGCACAAGATCAAAGGACAAGATTAACTGACAAAGAAAAGTCACAGACATGCACGATTTGCAAAGATATACTAAGCCATAAATGGAAAGCTTTAGATAACTTAAAGTAGGGTTTAGTATATGCTATTGCATGCTGTGTAAAACCTGTGTTTACTATTCTATAAAGTAACCACTGAATGCTTTATTTTAAGTTGTAAAAAATAGATCTAGAATTTCTTGTAACTCTCTCAAGAAAGAAGCTGAGTTCTTTATCAACTAAGAACCCAGAAATTTGTAGCAAGACATACTTGATTATAATATAAAATTAAGTGAGTTTTGAAGATACTGTGTTTATGTGCATGTTTATTAATTCTATTTGAACACTATATCTCTACAAGTTAGACTAATTTGTTCACCATTTCCATAAAAGTTTAAAATGCTTATAAATAATCTAAAACACATTCACCCCCCTTGTGTTCTATTCATTACCTAGCACAACTCTTTTACTTAGATGGTAAGTAGGACTATCCTAGACGGTTGATTCTGGATCCTTCCTAGGAGGAGACCGTTTCTATTTTGGATACGACGTTAGTGTCATTGTAGACCTCATTCTCAGGTTTGCTCGACGAGCCTATCACGTGGTCTTTTCGGTCCGTGGGCTATACGACCCACTTTTAGTCGTGGTCGTCATAGTTTGCTCGACTATCAAGACTGATATTGGACCGTAGCTTTTGATGTTACATATTGAATTCTCAATGATCAGAAGAAGCTCAGGATCTGGCTGTTCGGGTGACATCAGGATCTGATGTACCGTCAGGATTAAGCATGTCATCAGTATTTGAATGACATCAGTATTTGAAGACAGTCAGCATTAGAGGATTTGTTTTGTTCCTTATAATATGGAGCAGATATCTGTTACGTCTGAGTTATAGGACTTTATCTATTTAGTTTAAGATATGTATGAGTTTCAGTTAGTTTTTGATAATGCATATCTTAGATTAATTTGTTGTAGCTATGTAGTATATAAACACAGTTTAGGTCATCACTTAATGTATCACACTTGAGGATCCTTCGACCTAACAGTTCTCAAGAACATTAGTATTTCTTGAGAGGATTTTGTAACAGTTTTTATCAGAAATATAAAAAGCTGTTATATTTTATTACTTGTTCGAAATATTTATACAATTGTATCCAACCCCCTTAAACAATTGTATCTTTACTGGGCAACAATTGGTATCAGAGCACACTGATAAATTTACAATCAGAAACGATCTAAACATGTCTCTAAACAAGTATGAAAGCATTAAAATTCCCATTCTGAAAAAGACTGAATATCCAACATGGAAGGTGAAGATGCTCGTTTACCTGGAAGCTACAGATCCATATTATCTAGACGTAATTAATGATGGACCCTTCATGCCAACAAAACTGGTGCCTGCAACTCCTACTGTTGCTGAACATTATCAACTGAAGGAGAAGACTTTGTGGACACCAGAAGAGAAAGTAGTTGTGCTGAAAGATGCAAAGGTAAGAAACATTTTGCATAACAGTCTTGATTCTGTGATGTCAAACAGGGTTATAGCCTACAAGACTGCCAAGGAGATCTGGGATGCTCTTGAAACTCATGTCAAGGAACCATGGCCATCAAGAAGAACAGAAGGGCTGTTCTGATTCAAGAATATGAACACTTTGAGGACAAGCCTGACGAAAGTCTCACTGACATATATGATAGCTTTCTGACTCTGCTAAATAATCTTTCTTTGGTGGGAAAGGTGTATGATCGAGAGGATTCAAACACCAAGTTTCTGAGAGCCTTGAGTGAAGAATGGGAGACTCAGACTTCAATCATACGACATCAGTATGATCTGGACGTAATTACTCTGGATGAAGTCTATGGCATGCTGAAAACTCATGATTTGGAAGTTCAGCAAAGGAGAGATAGGAAAAGCAATAAAGGGAAATCTATTGCTTTGAAAGTGAATGATAATGTTTCAAGAGAAAAGTATGCTGGAGCTGCAAGAAAGAAGAACAATTTGCCAGAATCAGATACTGATGATTCATCATCAAATCCTGATGATGATACTGATTATGAAACTGATGAGAACATGACAGATTTTGATGGCATGCAAATGGCCGCATTGCTGGTTAAGGGCTTTAGGAGGATGCAATTCAGGAAGTCTAAGAACAACAGAAACTTCAGAAAGAAGTTTATTGGAAGTGAAAGGAAGTCAACTGGGAGAAAAGATGGAAAGGACTCTAGAGCTGGGAAGGTAGACAGGGCAAAGATCAAATGCTACAACTGTGATGAACCTGGTCACTTTTCCACAGAGTGCAAGAAAACAAAGCATGACAAAGGGAAGAGCAAAGCCCTGATCACATCAAGCAAGAATTGGGTGGACTCCTCTGATTCTGAAGATGAAGACACATGTTATGCACTGATGGCGAGTCTTGATGATCCTGCTACTTCTGAGCCTACGGTACAAACTCCTTTCTTCTCTTTTGATACTGAAAACATATCTGAATTGAAATCTATTCTTAAATCTTTGCATGGTAATTTTAAGAATGTGACTCTAGAAAATGATAGACTTATAACTGAAATTGAGATCCTGAAGTCTAGGAATGAACAGTTAGAGTCTGACTTAATAAATCAGATAGATTTGAAGAAAGAATGTGAGAGAGCTAAACATTCAGTTAAGGTTCTTGAGGCTAGATACAATATGTTAGAAAAGGATCTAGAAAATGAGATAAAAACTCTTAAAGCCTGGACTGTTTCAGGAAAAAAGATTCATGAGATAATCTCAAAGAAAAACTGGAAAGAATGCTTAGGATATAAAGATGGAGTTAAGGATGTTGACACTGAAAATAAAATCACTCTTAAAACTCCTGTTAAGTTTATCTCTTCAGAAGTTGGTGAACCCAAATCCATTTTTGAAAAGGGTTCAACATCAGTATCACAAGAAAAACTGGTAAGTGATAAAACTCTAAGAAAGGAAAGCAAGGAAACCATTACGTCTGTTAAGAAAGAAAAGAACATAGGACTTTTGTCAGCAAGACAATTGAAAAAGAAAATATCTGAGGCTACTGATAAACATTAAGGAAAAAGTCCTGAAATAAACAGGAATGGTAAGCAAGGTATTTTTAAGGATTCAAATTACAAGGTTGTTCACAATGCTCCTAGAAAAACTTGTTTTAACTGTGGAAATACTAATCATCTTGCTATTGATTACAGGAGGAATAAGAAAAAGAAAACTGCTATTCCTGAGTTTGATGTTAGGGGTAGAACAGTATTTTATAAACCACAAAATCCTTGTTTTCATTGTGGTAGTAGTTGGCATTCGATTTATACTTGTAGTTCTTATCACAAGTTGTATCACAATTACTATGAACCTTTGCCTAAGTTTAATAAAGTTGCTTGTGTGCTTAATTCTGTTGGTTTTACTAAATTTGCTTCTGACAAGGCAAATCCTGACAAAGGAAAAACTGTCAAAAGTACTCCTGACACACAAAGGCTTAAGTTGTCCAAAAAGAGGACCCAACAAGTGTGGGTCCTTAAAAATCCTTCTAATTAATTATTCTTCTGATTGCAGGGTAACAAGAAAAATACACTTGTCTTGGATAGTGGATGTTCAGGACACATGACTGGAAATAAATCCCTGTAGTCAGAATTTGATAAGAAGGCTGGCCCAGATTTATCTTATGGAGATGGAAATTTAGGACATACTCTGGGATATGGCAACTTGATAATTGGAAGAGTGGCAATAGAGAATGTAGCTCTTGTGGATGGACTGAAGCATAATCTTCTGAGCATCAGTCAAATCACTGACAGAGGTTATCATGTGGTATTCTATGACTCATACTGTGAAGTTGTTCATAACAAGTCAAAGAAAATTGTCTTGGTAGGATACAGACATGATAACATTTATGAAGCAAGGCTACATGAAAGTCTTGAAAAGGAAGCTACTTGCATTATCTCTAAGGCATCAGTAGATGAGAACTGGAACTGGCATAAGAAGCTCTCACATCTCAACTTCAATTCAATCAATGAACTTGCCAAGAAGGAGCTTGTAAGAGGATTGCCAAACATGCTATACTCAAGTGATGGTCTTTGTAAGCCATATCACATGCTCTAAACAAAGAAGAGTATCTTTCAAAAGCAAAACATAATTCTCTATCACTGAGCCATATCACATGCTGCACCTGGACCTTTTTGGACCAGTTAACATAATGTCCATCAACAAGAAAAGGTACACACTTGTAATTGTTGATGATTTCACTAGATATACATGGGTTTATTTTTTACACAGGAAGTATAAAACTCCAGAAATTCTTCTAGACCACATAAGGAAAATTGAAAATGGATCTACTCAAAAAGTGAAAATTCTGAGAAGTGATAATAGCACTGAATTCAAGAACTCAAAGATGGAGGAATTCTGCAAGTACAAAGGCATAGAGCAACAATTCTCAGCTCCTGGTACACCTCAGCAAAATGGTATTATTGAGAGGAAGAACATTGATTGAAGCTGGCAGAACTCTGCTAGAGGAAGCAAAACTACCCACTTACTTTTGGGCTGAAGCAGTAAACACAGCATGTTATACTCAGAATATCACTCCGATAAACAGACATGGTGTTACTCCTTATCAAATGATAAAAGAAAAGAAGCCCAGTCTCAAACATCTTCATGTATTTGGATATAAGTGCTTTGTTTTGAGAACTCATACTGATCAGCTTGGAAAATTTGCATCAAAGGCTAATGAAGGAATCTTTGTTGGATACTCACCTTCAAAAGCATACAAAGTATTCAATCTGATAATATACACTGTAGTAGTCTCCATAAATGTATCTATCGATGATAAGAAGATTCCTGGTTTTAAAGAAGACACTCATGAAATCTTAATCTTTACAAATGAAAATGCATTGTTGGAATCTGGATCAAACTCTAATGAACTGTCAAATCCTGATGATCCAAATCCTGACACTCCTTCAGATTCTGAAGATAATCACTGTACTAATGATCCTGCACATGTTGAGGGGGAGCAACAGCAAGGGTCAGCTGATGGTACTAACACTGAAGAATCATCTCAAGATTCTTCTCAATCTAATCTCTCAGAATCCATTGCCGATTCAACATCATATAAACATGAGTCAGGTCCCAATATCTCATCAGGAGATAACACAACAGATTCAGGGGGAGCCTCAAATGCATTTGAAGAGGCATACAATTCAGGGGGAGCATCTAGCTCCAGAAGGACACTTCCCAGTGCCACTAAATGGACTAAAGATCATACTCCTGATCTGATTATTGGAAATTCTGATGATGGTGTAAAGACAAGAAGTGCAACTCAGAATGAATGTTTATATCACAATCTACTTTCAAAAGAAGAGCCAAAGAAAGTAGAAGATGCACTCAAGGATGCAGATTGGGTCATGGCTATGCAAGAAGAATTGAATGAATTTGAAAGTAATAAAGTGTGGAAGCTGGTGCTTAGACCTAAGAACAGGTCAATTATGGGCACAAAGTGGGTCTTTAGAAATAAGACTGATTCTGATGGAACAATCATCAGAAACAAGGCAAGGTTGGTGGCTAAAGGATATTCCCAACAGGAAGGTATTGACTATGATGAGACATTTGCTCCTGTTTCTAGGTTGGAAGCAATCAGAATCTTCTTGGCATATGCTGCTCACAAGAAGTTCAAGGTCTTTCAGATGGATGTCAAGAAGGCATTTCTCAATGGAGAACTTGAAAAAGAAGTCTATATTGAACAACCACCAGTATTTGTGGATCCCAAACATCCTGACTATGTTTACATACTTGATAAAGCATTCTATGGACTGATGCAAGCACCTAGAGCATAGTATGAAACCCTTGCTCAGTTTCCACTTGAAAGTGGATTAAAAAGAGATACAATAGATAAAACCCTATTTTATCTGAGTAAAGGTAAAGATTTGCTTCCAGTCCAGATTTATGTGGATGATATCATTTTTGGATCAACTAATCAAACACTGTGTGATAAGTTTTCAAAGTTGATGCAATCAAGATATCAAATGAGTATGATGCGAGAGATGAGTTACTTCCTAGGCTTGCAAATTAAACAGACTGATAATGGCATCTATATCAATCAGTCCAAGTGATAAGTGGATTTTATATCCACTTGGAACGCTTCATTACAAGCTTAAATTGGTGTTTTGGACTCAAGTTGTTGGTATTTTGATGTGTTTTTGTGTTATTGCATTTCAGGTATCAGTTATATGAAGAAAGGAGCTTTTAAAGGAAATATGATCAAAAGTTATCAGAATTGGAAGCCAAGGCCATTGTCAAATTGTAGAGAATCTCAATAGCTTCGCGTGGGCAGTTGAATCGCCTAATTCTGAAGAGTAGAACTCAAGTTATGGCAAAAACAAAATTCATCAGAATTTTTTCCAGAAGTTGTCTGAGCGCCCGCTCAGGAGAGCTGAGCGGCCGCTCAGGGCGCGACTGGTCGTTGATTTCGCTGAAAAAACCTTTTTTGAGTGGAATTTGACGATTTTAAGGGTCCAGGTCCACTAGGGGCGTATATATACTTAAAAAAAAAGGTTTTCATCATCCGGGAAGATTGGGATACCAAGGAGAAGGCCTAGAAGCACAGAACAACTCTGAAAAGGAAGATCTTGTTTTCAACTTGTGATTCTTTGAATTAGTTATAACTTTGGATGCTCGTTTTCGTTCTTGTTGAACCTAGATCTCATTTATTCGTACTTTAATTATTATTCAGTTTATTAAGACCTTGTTTTATATCATGCTTTCATAAGAACCCATGGTGATGATGCGTATAATTATGGGCTAATCGTTGTCATGGGATTCTAGCGGATTTACTTATGGATTTCTATAGTAAATCTGTTTCGATATCTTGGTGTGTGGTGATTGATTGATATCCTAGTATTGGTTGTGCTTATTCGTCTTATGTGCGTAGCTCACATATAAGATAGCGTGTTAATCTCTATTGAAGTGACAGTGAATATAGAGGTTTAGAACTTGCCATGCTAGCATAGGTTCAGGTATTGTATGCATGATTCGTAGGTAATTCTAACCATTTTACTTGCCCTATGTAATCAAGATAGATAACTTGTGCTTAAACCGTTATGTTGTCAAATTCTATAGACATATAGGGTCTCAATATAATTGGTGCCTATTCAGCTTCTATCTCTTTTGTGGATGTCTGGTAGAATGGTACTCGTGCAACGAAAGTTGGCATTTATCAGTTTCGTGTTATCTGATTAGTGTCCTCACCATCACATGCTAAGGTTAAGAACGAGAAGTATATTGAATGAAGTATTTAATGAAGTTAGAATCCCATGTTTGTCATATATAGTAATTCAACGTCAATTCTCTTAGTTAATGTTATTTAGTATAATCTCTTAGTTTAATAAAAACCCAATTTGTTATTTGTCTTAGCATTGAGCGATAACCATACATTGTTGCATAGGTGCATAAATTGAACTTAACCTAAACCAGTCTCTGTGGGAACGAATCTGATTTATATCTTATATTACTTGCGAACGCGTATACTTGCGTGAATATTAGCGCGTGTTTTCGCCCTAACAAGTTTTTGGCGCCGCTGCCGGGGACTCGGTGTTAATTTTTAGTTTATGTGCTTATCATCAGTGGTCGTTAAAGTTCACTGACTCGGATTCTTTTACTTTCACGGTTTATTTGTTTGTGTTTCAGGTACTCATTACAATGGGAGATCCAGCAGCACGAATGAAAGCCTTGATGGATTTTTCTCAACCCAAGATCAATGACATTCAATCTAGCATTGTCAGGCCAGCTATCACAGCTAATACCTTTGAGATCAAGCCTGGCATAATTCAATGGGTACAGACTTCAGTCCAGTTTGGGGTTCTCCAACGGAAGATTCCAATACACACATTAGGGATTTCATAGAAATCTGCGACACCTTCAAGTTCAACGGTGTCTCTGAAGATGCTGTGAAGCTGAGACTGTTCCCATTGTCTCTGAGGGACAAGCCTAAGAGTTGGTTACACTCTCTACCAGCTGGTTCGATTACTACTTGGGAAGATCTTGCTCAGAAGTTTCTTACTAAATTATTCCCTATGGCGAAGACAACTGCAATTAGGAATGCTCTTACTCAATTTGTGCAGCAATCAGGAGAATCTTTATATGAAGCTTGGGAGCGCTACAAGGAGATGCTTAGGAAGAGTCCTCTTGATGGAGTGCCTGATTGGATGATCATCACTTGTTTTTATAATGGGTTGGGAGCACAGTCCAGACCCATGCTTGATGCAGCAGCAGGCGGAGCATTATGGGCAAAGACCTATAAAGAAGCTTATAATCTAATTGAACTGATGGCTGCTAATGAATATCAGTATCCAGCCCAGAGATTGCCACATAGCAAGGTAATAGGAGTTCTTAAGGTGGATACAGCTACGGCTGTCACTGCTCAACTGAAGGCATTGTCTATGAAGATCGATCTCTGGCTAACTATGGTGTTAAGCAGATAATTAGTGTTTGTAAGATGTGTGCAGGTCCGCATGCGACGGAGCAATGCGCTATATCTAGTGACTTAGCTCAGTTTGTGAGCAACTTTCAGAGATCGCAGCAACCAGTTCCAGACACTTATCATCCTGACAACTGGAATCATCCTAACTTCAGCTGGAGCAACAATCAGAATGTGATGCAACAACCGTTCCAGCAGTTTGGAAATAAGCTATTCAACCCTCCTGGTTTTCAGCATTTATTTGTACCAATACAACAACTCCAGATTCAACAACAAAATTATGATGCAGGTCTATCTTCAAATGAAAAATCTAAATTGGAGGAGTTGAGGCTTATGTGCAAAAACCAGGCTCTTATATGCCAAAGCCAGGTTATTTCTACCAAGACTCTGGAGAACCAAATAGGGAAAATTGCTAATGCCTTATTGAATCGACCACCAGGAACGCTTCCTAGTAATACAGAAATAAATCCAGGCAAGAGGGAAGTTGAAGAACAAGTGAACGCCATCACCTTAGGGTCTGGAAAGGTTGCAAGCCACCAAATTCAGCAAGACAAAGAGCCTGAAAAATCTCAAGTTTCAGAAAATGCAGTTGTGGCTGAAGAAGAAGTGTAGAAGGAAGCAGTGGTGGAAGCAAGGAAGACTACTGTGGAACACACTCCTCCTGAGGGTAATACAGGGGAGAAACAGATCTATCCTCCACCTCCTTTTTCTAAGAGGTTGCAGAAGAAAAAGATGGATAAGCAGTTTGAGAAGTTTTTGGAGGTGTTCAAGAAACTTCATATCAACATACCTTTCGCTGAAGCTCTTGAACAGATGCCTAGCTATGCGAGGTTTATGAAAGGTATTCTCTCTCGGAAAGTGAAGCTCGATGACTTAGAGACCGTTGCTCTAACGGAGGAATGCAGTGCTGTGCTGCAACAGAAGTTGCCTCCAAAGTTTAAAGATCCTGGAAGCTTCACTATTCCTTGCACCATCAGAAACTTATCGTTCGACAAGTGTTTATGTGATTTAGGAGCTAGCATCAATCTGATGCCCTTATCTATTTTCAAGAAGATTGGTTTGCCTGATCCAAAACCAACATACATGTCATTGCAACTAGCTGATCGTTCCATCGCTTATCCACGAGGTATAGTGGAGGATGTCTTGGTCAAGGTGGATAAACTCTTCTTCCCTGCTGACTTTGTAATTCTTGATTTCGAGGAAGATAAGAAGATTCCCATTATCTTGGGAAGACCATTATTGGCTACAGGCCGAACTATGATCGATGTGCAAAAAGGAGAGCTTTCGATTAAGGTTTATGATCAAAAGGGCACTTTTAATATGTTCAAGGAAATAAAGTTACCCACAGCTAAAGAGGAGTGCTTTAAAGTAGAGCAAATGCAGGTTTTGAATGCACCTCTGTGGGAGAAGAAGTTGGATATGCCATTCGATTCTCTTGGGTTAGCAGAGCTAAAAATTTCTCAGGAGCGTCTCGAGCCGTCTATTGAAGATGCTCCCACACTTGAGCTCAACCCACTACCCGATCACTTGAGTTATGCATTCTTAGGTGCACCACATGATAAGGGCTTGGGATATATTTTTGATGATATAGAGAGTGGCTGGACGGATCTTCCAGTGCCTACAGAGGGTTCTTCTCATGCGCCACAGACAGTTGATAGGACTGGTGTTGGGGATGCGCAGTATAGGCAATTGACTAGGCGTATGGAGGCCATGCATGACATTCACCGTCATTTTGCTACAGATTTGATACACGTTTTCGGTTTCGAGACACTGGTGGCGAGGTTGATTGGCCACCTGATCCTCCACCCGATGAGGGTGACTCTCCCGCTGACTAGGTATGCCTGAAATCCTTATTATTACCTTCAATGAGGACATTGAAAATTTTAAGTTTGGGGGTGATAATGTAAGGATTAGTAGTGTGTGTCCATATAGATTCATATTGCATGTTTAGTTGTAGTTCATTCATATTTTTGCATGATTTGTTCATTTAGGACATATTTATTTGTTTTTATGTGATTTCATATAGTTGCATTTGCATGCATATTTAGCATGATCCCTTAAGATGAACTATGATATTTGATAAATTGATGTTGATTTCAGTGTGGTGATGACGAATAGAGGGATGTTTAAGTCTTAATGAATTGATTTGCATGCCAGAAACAAATATTTTCACAAAGTCTTATAGGGTTGCTTTTGATCTAGATCATGATCATACTTGTTTGTTGTTGAGATTTAATCACTTGGTTATATTTAGAATTTGTGATATTCTCGTAATGACGTAAAAACACTAATTTTTTTATCTGGAGAAAAACTTGGATTTCATTGCTAGTTGTTGTAAGGCTAGGCATCAAATGGCTAGTAGCCGGCTCATATTTTTATGAGTAGTCTAGGGTTGAATGAGATGGAGTGAAACGCACTCATTCAGAAATTGTTGAAAAAAAGAAAGGAAAAAAAAGAGAAAAAAAAGTATGTGTTTATGCCTAATTGATCAAGAGTGAGCTCTTTAATACTCGAGTTATTAAGTTTTAGGGGACTTTGTGCCTAGTGACCTAAGGCTTTTATAGTCTGGAATCCGCTAACCTAACGCTCGCTACATGGGTATTATTGCATAAGTCTTTTGGGACCTCATTTATTGCACGGTCAAATAAGCATCTTTTCTATGTGTTCAATAATAGTGTGAATCCTTGTATAACTCTAGTAGAAAGGAGGTGTTGTGAGTCATAATGCGTTTACTGTCTATTCTGTTTATAAACTTTTGATTGTTTCGATGATAGATAAGTTATGGTTATTGATCTAGTATCGAGAGTATATCTATTAAGCATCCACACACGCACGTTTCTGGTTTGTGAGTTGGTTTGTGGGATTTATTCGAACTCTGTTTCGAGTTATTGCATTCTTAGAAGCATTGGCTTATTCATTTGGTTATGGTTATTCTGAGGGGATCGATTGCATTATCATTTAGTTGCATTCACGTAGTTGCATTCATGCATTAGGTTTGTTTTATAGTTTTGAGTATGTTTATGCTTGAGGACAAGCATCGATTCAAGTTTGGGGGTGTGATAAGTGGATTTTATATCCACTTGGAACGCTTCATTACAAGCTTAAATTGGTGTTTTGGACTCAAGTTGTTGGTATTTTGATGTGTTTTTGTGTTATTGCATTTTAGGTATCAGTTATATGAAGAAAGGAGCTTTTAAAGGAAATATGATAAAAAAGTGAGCAGAATTGGAAGCCAAGACCATTGTCAAGTTGTAGAGAATCTCAATAGCTTCGCGTGGGCAGTTGAATCGCCTAATTCTGACGAGTAGAACTCAAGTTATGGCCAAAACAAGATTCATCAAAATTTTTTACAGAAGCTGTCTGAGCACCCGCTCAGGAGAGCTGAGCGGCCGCCCAGAGAGCTGAGTGCCCACTCAGGAGAGCTGAGCGGCCGCTCAGGGCGCGGCTGGTCGCTGATTTCACTGAAAAAGCCTTTTTTAATGGAATTTGACGATTTTAAGGGTCCAGGTCCACTAGGGGCGTACATATACTTAAAAAAAGGGTTTTCATCATCCTGGAAGATTGGGATACAAAGGAGAAGACCTAAAAGTACAGAACAACTCCGAAAAAGAAGATCTTGTTTTCAACTTGTGATTCTTTGAATTAGTTGTAACTTTGGATGCTCGTTTTCGTTCTTGTTGAACCTAGATCTCGTTTATTCGTACTTTAATTATTATTCAGTTTATTAAGACCTTATTTTATACCATGCTTTCATAAGAACCCATGGTGATGATGAGTTCAATTATGGGCTAATCGTTGTCATGGGATTCTATCGGATTTACTTATGGATTTCTATAGTTAATTTGTTTCGATATCTTGGTGTGTGGTGATTGATTGATATCCTAGTATTGGTTGTGCTTATTCGTCTTATGTGCGTAGCTAACATATAAGATTGCGTGTTAATCTCTATTGAAGCAACAGTGAATATAGAGGTTTAGAACTTGCCATGCTAGCATAGGTTCATGTATTGTATGCATGATTCGTAGGTAACTCTAACCGTTTTACTTGCCCTATGTAATCAAGATAGATAACTTGTGCTTAAACCGTTATGTTTTCAAATTCTATAGACATATAGGGTCTCAATATAATTGGTGCCTATTCAGCTTTTATCTCTTTTGTGGATGTCTGGTAGAATGGTACTCATGCAACGAAAGTTGGCGTTTATCAGTTTCGTGTTATCTGATTAGTGTCCTCACCATCACATGCTAAGGTTAAGAACGAGAAGGCTATTGAATGAAGTATTTAATGAAGTTAGAATCCCATATTTGTCATATATAGTAATTCAACCTCAATTCTCTTAGTTAATGTTATTTAGTATAATCTCTTAGTTTAATAAAAACCCTATTTGTTATTTGTCTTAGCATTGAGCGATAACCATACATTATTGCATAGGTGCATAAATTGAACTTAACCTAAACCAGTCTCTGTGGGAACGAATCTGATTTATATCTTATACTACTTGTGAACGCGTATACTTACGTGAATATTAGCGCGTGTTTTCGCCCTAACACCAAGTACACAAGAAATCTACTAAAGAGTTTTAATATGCAAGAAAGTGCAACTGCAAGTACTCCTATGGCAACTGCTACAAAACTTGATCCAAATGAAGGTACAGCAGTTGATGTCACATCTTACAGAGGTATGATTGGTCATATGTTATACCTAACTGCTAGCAGGCCAGACATTATGTTTGCCACTTTTTTGTGTTCAAGATTTCAGGAAAATCCAAGGGAGCCACATCTTATTGCAGTAAAGAGAATTTTCAGATACCTCAAGGGTACTATTTTACTTGGACTTTGGTATGCAACGGAAGCTGATTTTGAATTATGTGGATATTCAGATGCTGATTTTGCTGGATGCAAAATAGACAGGAAGAGTACATCAAGAAGCTGTCAGTTCTTGGGAGGCAGATTAGTCTCATGGTTCAGCAAGAAGCAGAAATCTATTTCTACTTCAACTGCTAAAGCTGAATATATTGCAGCTGGGAGTTGCTGTGCTCAGTTGTTATGGATGAGAGATCAACTCATGGACTATGGATTATCATTCTCAAAAATTCCTATTTATTGTAATAATCAAAGTGCTATTGCTATGATAGGGAATCCAATGCAACACTCTCTTACAAAGCACATCAGTATCAGATATCACTTCATAAGAGAGCATGTCATGGAAGAAACCATAGAGCTTCATTTTGTTCCTACTGATCAGCAGATGGCTGATATCTTCACAAAGCCATTACTAGAAGCAACATTTATAAAGCTTGTGAATAAACTTGGTATGGTTAATTGGGACAAGTAAATTTTTATTTCAATTTATATTTGATCAAATCCTGATGTATATTGATCAAATCCTGATATGTCCTAAATGCTGTATTTTTAGATATTAAGCCAAAAATATTTGATGTATTCTATTTTACATGCATTATAAATTAAGTGAATTTATTTGCTAATTGTGCATGTCCGAATAAATATATCACTGTCATCATTACACATCAGTCTAGGGAGACGCACCTTAAAAAGAAATCTTTTGGTTAATTCATTAAGTTAACTATACACTTAATAATTAATCAGTCCTCTAGTCCCTTGATATTCCTTTGGCTATTTAACCGTCATTTCATCTCAGTCATGTCATCTTCTATTCTCACACAAAACTATTCTCTCTCTTACTCCTCACTATTTTCTTCCTTCATAAAAATGGTTCTTGTAAACATGTTTATGAACTATGAAAACTTCAACGTTGAGTTCAGTCGTGATGATTGGGAGCAGGAATGGCACGTCACTGCCATTCCTACCATTCCTGATGAGATATGGAACTTGGTTCCACAAAAGGTTTAGATAAATCTCTTGTTCTTTGAGATGGACTATCAACTCCATCTTGATCACTTGGAAGAAGAACGGAGAGAGGCTCTTCTTCAGCAAGAACGAATCATCCATCTTGCAGTGCTAGTTGTCAACAGCAGGAGGAACTAATCGATAGCCTTCCTTCTTAGACCAAGGCTGTTGATGTTCATCATCTTATACTAGGATTATCTTTTAATCTTTTGCATGTAATCTATAAATTTCATGAAATGTACTCTTTTGATATATCAATGAAATTTCTTTTGTTTGCAAGATATAGTCTATGCTTGTCTCGAATTATATGCATGTGAATGTTCTAATTGAAGCATGTTAATCTCTACTTCATCTACTTGAATTGTATTTCTTGATGAATATTTTGATTAAAATTGTGGTTGCTAATAATTTGTGATGCTTTGACAAACAAATGTTGAATTTGAATCGACATATCCTAAGTTAGTCAAATCCTGACAGAAGAAAGGTCTCAAATCTTGACGACATGTCAGCACGTTCTAATTCAGATTATTAGTGTTAATCAATCTCTGAGTAAGCTTTATTGTTGCAATTAAGTGTCTCACTTAATTAATGATTAATGGTGGATTATCAGATAAATAAATTTCTACGGTTGTGTCTTGATATAATTGTATGTATTTTGTATTTACTTCCACAATTTACTCCACCGTCAAACTCAATTACTCAGTAATTATTTCCTGTTCGACGTCAAATTCACTAAGTTACCTCCTTCATACGAGTGGGTTATACCTATTTATGAATAGTGAAGCTATAAAACCAGAAGAAACTCTGTGACACAATTCATCATACACTTAGTTTCACTGCGCACATCTCACACTTACTCTCTCTCATAAGCTATTCACATCATGACAACATCTGAAGTTTCACCACTCTTCAGTCAAACAACAATCATTCATGGAAATACATTTGGCACTAACAATTACTTGGCTCTTCTTACACATCAGCAGCTACCATCATCTTTTCATGATATTCAGGATTTTCTTCTTTTATGTCCAATTGGGTATGCTCTCACAAATCCTGTTAAAGTGTCATACAGGGCTGTCATGCAGGTCTGGAACACAGGTGTTGTAAATTCAACACATACTGGCTTTTCCTTTCAGTATAAGGACCAAAGATATGAAGTTGATGTTGACATTCTGCTTCAAGCCTTGAGATTGCCTGCTCTTGATGGTGCTCCTGATACTCATACCAATGAGCAGCTGTTTGATATGCTATAGACTTTAGGCTATTAAGGAGAAATCACAACCATTGGAAAACTGGTCAGAACTAAAATGAAAAGAGAGTGGAACTTTTTCTTTGACTGCATCAGTTGGTGTTTCTTGAATAAGACAACAAACTTTGATGCTCTTTCATCCACTTCCCTGAGAATTGGGTACTCTCTTCTTAACTCTGGTAATTTTGATTATGGTAATACTATATTACAGTTCATAATTGCTAGGAGAGCAGATGCTTCAGGAGTAATAGGGTATACTAGGTTTTGCAACTGATTTTCAATTTTCTATTCCTTAATGTTATGTTTGATGATGATGAATTACTACTTATTTTTCAAATTTCTGAAAAAACAATCACTGATCATATTAAAAGGGAAGAAAAGAACAAATTTTCAGGACCACCCTTTCTTCCTAGAGAGGTCAGGCAATTTCTATTAAGAAATAGACCTACTCCTATACAAGTGCCTGCAAATCCTGATGTTGGCACCTCTGTCACAATTCCTGATGTTAAGACTCAAGAAATCACCCATCTTGTTTCTAACCCAAGCATTTCTTCTTCCAAACAGCAAACACAACAATCCTCTGAATTAGCCTCTTCTGCTGTCTCTCAAAAGACATCAGTTGTAACAAAGAAAAGGTTGTTTAAGAAATCTGTCACATCCGGACAGAAAACTAAACAAGCCTCACTGAGTGAGAGTGAGAAGAAAGCAGACTGCTTTCCAATCAGGAAAAGAAGACTGATCATATAAGAAGATTCTGAATCAGATGATCAGATGCCAATAGGGTCCCTGTCAAAAATCAAGAAGTCCATTGATCAAAATCCTGATGACTTGATTGACACTACTGGAACCAAGGAACCAACTACTGATGCTAGTGCTCTATTTGACAAGTTTCCAGTAATTGAAGCAACTGCTGAACATAAGAAAATTGCAAAGAGCCAGTTAAAAAGAAGAAGTGACGAAGTAGTTGGATATATCAGAAAGAAGAAGAAGACTCGGCCTCTTTTCAAGGATGTTAGTACACAAGAACCTAGGTCTCAAAGAGATTTAGCAACTGCAACACATCCAGTCATACAAGAACCATCTTCTCAAAGGGAAAAGCTGCACAGATCATTGTTAATATTGCTCAGAGTGATCTTGTTGCTGACTCTGTTCAACTATTCCGGGAAAAGCAAACTCAACAGGAGATACTGTCACAGGTGGATGCAATCATTGATGACCCTATTTTTTAGAAGAGCAAACAAGAACCTTCACCAAGCATTGCTGAAGCAGCTTAAATATCACAGACTCCACAAGAACCATCAGTTCAAAGTACTGATGCCGGTCTTTCACCTTCTCTTGACAGATCAAATCCTGATGATACAACAGCTCCTACTGAGAATCATCCTTCAACTGCACTAGCTACAATTGATGATCCATTAGTAGTTGCTAGTTTGAAAAAAGCATCCTGATGTGCTGTTCGTTCCTCCACTTTCATAACTTCCACTTAAGGGATCACCTTCGGGTATTGCTAACTTCTCATATATTCTCATGTTTGTATGATTATAAATAGTCTCTTATTTGAGGTTACCTCTATTTATATGACAAGCATACAACTCTTCTCAGCCATCTCTTATTTCTTTGATATATGTTTAATTGAGCCTTTCTGTGAGACTGTGTGAAAATATTAGATTTAAAAAAAGAGGAGAGAAAAATATTTTCAGTGGCAGTCTCCTGTACTGGCAAAAGGAGAGGTAGTTTTGAGACAAGAATCTTATAAGTTTTTCTTTACTTATAAAGTTTCTCCTGTGAGAATAATTTTACTCTTAAAAGTAATATGTTGTGTGAGAAGTGATGAGATCACTTGAAAAGAACAGAGAGATTTAGGTGTTACTATGTTTCTGTTTCAGGATCACATCAGCCACAGGCATCTCTTACAAAGAATATGGATAAAGGCAAGGCAATTATGCCTGGTTCTGCAAATTCTTCTGATGGCTTGTTTGATTCTGATAATGAAAGTGATGCAGATGATTCTGATACAGCTCAGCTTAATACTGCGATTGATGCATCTAAGAAGTCCAATATTTGTTCTTCGCACTTCACTAAAAATCCTTCTTATTACAATCCTGATGCTGAGTATTTTAGACAGACAGAATGGGATTATAAATGGAGACTTGCAAATACTTCTATCTCGTCTGCTGTTGGCCTGCAACACAATCATCGTGCCTATGATGAAATTCAAACTCCTGATCTGAAGTTGCATCTTAAGGCCTCAACCATTTCTGTTAAAGGAATTCACTCTGAACTTGATGCAATGAAGAAGTCTTATGATGGCGTCAAAGAGTAAATTGATGGATTTTTGCTTCACACGCCTAACTCAGCTGAAATCAAAAGTGTGAAAAATACCATCAAAGATGTTAAATCTCAAGACAACATGGCATCTAGATTTCCTCCTTAGAAGACAAGGTTTCTTCTATAGGTGACAAATTGGATGCTCTGTTTTCTCTTCTTTCAAATACTGATGCCAAAAAGGGGGAGAAGATAGTTGCTATAAAATGTACACCAGATTTTATCCAAATAAAATATAAAGATATTGATGATGATGATGATAAGAATAATCCAGTACAGATGTTCAAATTGCTTCTACTACTCAACAAACTCAACATTCCAAGAAGAATGATTCTTCAGGACAAAGGAATTGGTGCTTATAAATCCAAGCACAAGACTACTGCTGATGCTCCTGAGGATGATGATATTACAATCTCAAATTTAGTATATGCTAAAGGGATGATGAAATAGGTGAAGAGATTGTCTTGTACTACAAAGATAAGAAGTTTGAGCAAAAGAATGCTAGGAGTGCTCTTGGGTATATAACTAAAGAATTTCCTGATCTAACACCTGAAGAAGAAGTTATGCAACAAAAGGAGCTTTGGCTCAAATTGAAGCTGAAGCTAACACTTCTAAAGGAAGAGGAAAAAGAGGTGGTAGATCTGCAAGAGCAAGAGGAAGAGGAAGAGGTGAAAGAACTTCTGAATCACGTCAAGTGACTGCATTCAACTCTACTTTTCTGAATTTTCTATCCAGAGAAGGTTATGTTCCTGTACAAGGAAATGAAGAAGATAAAGAAGTTCAGAAGCCAGAAGAGTTGATTATACTAGGAAAGAAAAGATCAGCCACTGATATTGATCAAGCTGATACAACAAATCAGAATGTAACTCCTGATGCAGACATAAATCCCGAGGTAAAAGTAGATCATGATATTGTGAACCTGATAACTGATTTTAACTCTGATGAAAAAGTGATCAAAGCATTAAATGAGTCAGCTCCTTCTCTAGTAATCACTCCTCATATTTCAGAGGCTGATGAAAAAGAAAAGATTGATAGAAGGAAAGCTGATCAAGCATGCAAAGAATATTTGCAGAGAGTTTTAAAATCAAAGAGGGGGCTATGGAATAAAGCAGAAGGGAAGACTGATGATTTTCTTCATACTATGCTCCTCTCGGCAAGAAGAATAGAAGATGGAAAGACATCCATGTATTCAATTATTCTAAAGGGTTCAAGCATGTTGAATTTTTGTCAGCTGGGTTAAAAAATTCTATCTCAAAACAGGAAGATGTTGATAAGTCCATCAAGAAGCCTTCTTGGGTGGTATACAATGAAAAACTTAAACTTATCAAATCTCGAACCAGAGGAGGCATTGGTCATTCCAGTATGGAGATCTTAGAATCTGATCTGCTAGATAGAGATACTCTGACAGAAAATCTTGGTGAAAGAATTTCTCCTTCATATCTTGAGAAAATTGAAGCTGTGAAGATTGTTCATAGAAAGATATATGATAATGATGTCAGAGAAGAGATTCTGTACTTTTTCAGGGATGGTAAAGTAAAAAGCTTTACATTGCAACAACTCTTAATGAAGACTGTGACAGAATTGAAATACATTCACTATCTTCTCAGAGTTGAGAACAAAGTCACCAGAAACTGGTCTTCAATGATACTTGAAGTAATCAGAAGAAGAGTTATGACAAAAGATGACAAATACAATGGTGATTATGTTCCTGAGTACAGAACTTATACTGGTCAAGAAATGCAGATGAAAAAGGGAGCTGCAGTGCTATTAGTTTTTCTCAACAGTCCTCAGTTATCCTTCAGTCCTGATCATGAAGATGTAAGTTTGAGCTTCAAGTTGATTGGTGATCTTGAGATAAGCAAAAGCTCAATTTCTAAGTTAAGATCAGCTTGGAGAAGACACTGAAGAGAAGAGAGAGTTGAAAAAAAAGCTTGTTAAAGTCCTACGAGACGAGGAGGAAGAAAGATTGAAGAACTTTTTTGGAACAACTGTCAGTTATCTGAAGTACTGAAGTAAGCTTTACTCCTTGTACATTTTGTAGATTGGTTTTGGCATCATTGAGAATGGAATTTATGCTTCATTGCATTAAGCATAAATTGTGGGAGATTGTTACATATTGAATTCTCAATGATCAGAAGAATCTAAGGATCTGGCTGTTCGGGTGACATCAGGATCTGACATACCGTCAGGATTTGGCATATCATCAGTATTTGAATGACATCGGTATTTGAAGACAGTCAACATTAGAGGATTTGTTATGTTCCTTATAATGTGGAGCAGATATCTGTTACGTCTGAGTTATTGGACTTTATCTGTTTAGTTTAAGATATGTATCAGTTTTAGTTAGTTTTTGATAATGCATATCTTAGATTAATTTGTTGTAGTTGTGTAGTATATAAACACAGTTTAGGACATCACTTAGTGTATCACACTCGAGGATCATTCGACCTAGAAGCTCTCAAGAAGATCAGTATTTCTTGAGAGGATTTTGTAACAGTTTTTATCAGAAATATAAAAAGTTGTTATATTCTATTACTTGTTCGAAACATTTATACAGTTGTATCCAACCCCCCTTAAACAATTATATCTTTACTGGGCAACATTTGGTTTCTCAGTATGAGGGGTTTATGGCTAAAACAAAGGAAGGAATTACTGAAGTTTTTGAAAGGTTCAATAAATTGATAAATGACTTGCAACTACATGATAAATATTATGAAGCTGAGGAGGTTAACCTAAAGTTCCTGCTAGCTCTTCCTGAACATCTTGAACAAAAAATATCACTCATTAGCAAAAGGAAGAGATCTAAGCAGAATGACTTTGGAAGTTCTATATAGAATCTTGAAAACTTATGAACTTGAGATGCTTAAGAGAAAGTCATTGAAAGCACACCTTGGACATGTTGTTGATGGTTCAAGTGCTTTGATTGTACATGACAGAGAAGAAAGTGAAAGTTAGCAAGATAATCAAGTTCCAGTTATTCAAGCTGTGGAATAAAAGAATAAAGGACCTCATAAGCAAGTTGTGTTGGAGCTGGACGAAGATGAATTCTGCACCTTGGATGAGCTAGATGAAATGGACCAATCCATGGCTTATTTGGCTAGGAAATTTTCCAACATAAGAGTCAAAAAGCCAAGGTTTTTCAGAAGCAAGAGACAATCTTCCAACAGTTACAATTGGAAACCAAAAGCTCAGTATAATTCAGCTAGCAAAGGTGGCTACAAAACTGGATCTGTGGAAAGATCAAAGATAAGGTGCTTCAACTGTGATGAGTTGGGTCACTTTGCTACTGAATGCAGAAAGCCCAAAAAGGTGAATAAGGATAAAGCTTACTTGGAATCGAAAGCAAAGTATGAATCTCTCTTGAAGAAACAATATGGAAAATCCTATATTGCAGAAGGAAAGAGTTGGGATGATATTGATGTTGATGATGAGGATGAGGATGAAGAAGTTAGAAACTATGCACGTATGGCTTTTGAGCATGGAGAAGCATCCACTTCAAAATCAGAGGTACCAACTCTAACCACTATTGATTTAAATGCTTGTCAATATAAGGAGACTGTGGAAAAGATGAGTGTAGAAATATTTCATATACACACTAGCATGGTAGCAGCTACTGAGGAAGTCCGTAAGCTATCAAAACCTAATGAGAAGCTTGAGAGTGAGAAGCAAAAGTTGGATCTGTTGCTTGTGGATCTTGAGTTAGTCAAGCAAGAAAATGAATATCTGAAAAACAAGCTGACGTATGGTGTTGAAATTGAAGCTGTGTTGAGGGAGAACCTGGTAAAGAATGAAATAAAGTTGAAGTCTTTCAGGAATGCATCTGAGTTGGTTGGTCAGTGCCATGAGAAAAAAATAAGCCATGTGCTAACATAGCTATTGGTCTTGATTATGATGCTTTAAACATCAACAAGAAAGATGTAAGTGGTAAAGGAAAAGCAAATGAAGATATCCCTGCTATGCTGAGAAAGGTTGGTTCACCTATATCCAAAGCATGTGAAGTAGACTTCAGTGAAGAAGAGTTGATCATAAAGCATAAAATTGCTGATGAAGACAATGAAAAGAAAAATACAGAAACAACTCCAACTTCCAAAGTTAAAAAGAAGCCCATGGTCAACCAAGACTCCAAGACACCTGTCAAGGAAGTGAAACCTGAAGATGCAAGGAAGAAAAAGAAGAATAGAAATTGGAAGATTGGGATAAACAAAAGCAACAACTTTGTATTTGTTGTAGATGCTCCAAGGAAGAAATGTAAAAAATGTGGCTCAGTAAATCACCTAACTCAACTTTGTAAAAAGGTTGTAGAAAGCCAGTAGATGGAGCCTGCAAGTACAATGAAGCAAATACAAATGATCCCTGTTCATTTTGTGACAAGTTTGATTGCATTCCGTGCAACTTGAAAGTGATGAAAAGTTTCCATAAGCTCAGGGTAGACCTCAAAGAAGTACATGTTGGGTCTGCATCAAAAAGGGAGAATGCACAACAGTTCATGAACACTATTCTTTCAGAAACAACTCATTCTAATTATGCCCTTAAACAAGAAGCAAGTACCCAACACTGTTTGGGTTGCTAAACACACTTAATCCTCATTGTGTGCAGGGTAAAAGGAAGAAAGTCATATGGATCATAGACAGCGGATGCTCAAGACATATGCTAGGTGATATGTGTGACGCCCTCCAAATCCGGGTCAGAAGTTTGGGGTCCACAACACAAACACAATATATTAACCTGTATAAGAAATATTATTTATAATGACCCTGCTTCATAAAACCACGGATCGCAATAGGTTAAAGTATGAAAGCAAGCCACAACCTTAACTTTTATTACAACGTACCAAATTTCCCATTAATTTAACTTACAACTGATAATAAAAGTATTCTTATAATTTGACTATCTCTCTACCGCATGAAGCTTCTGCTAGCTCGATCCAACTCAACTGGAACCTTAGCCCGCACTTTGGACTAAGGAACTTCACTATCATCCATATCCTTTTCAACTGTAACATATATAAAAAGAATCGCAAGAGTGAGCTAACTAGCTCAGCAAGTCATGATAACGATAACTGAGGTTAAACAATGACCAATATGAGATGATTCAAAGGAATCAAGTTTCTTTTTAACTAATCATTAGAATTGGATATTCATTTTAAGTTTTAAAAACCAAGGTTAGGCTGTTGATCAGTCACGCACTAACCCCGAGCAAGCACACAGCACTGCTCTAATTACTGGATCCAAGGCACACATTGGCCTAACTTGACCATTGGTATGGTCTGACCACAAATCTGGTCCACATATACAAAAACTATCCAATCCTAAAGCAGTTCAATATGGTAAACAATATAATTCGATAATACAATATCATAATCAACGATGGTGAAACACTTGAATAAAAACGTAAGGAAACTCATGGATATCTCAAGGGTATTTCAGGGTATGTATAAGAAACGATTTTCCGTTTGTACAAGCATCAGGTATTAGTTCAGTAATGATTTTTCAAGGTATAGTTCTTTGATGTTATAAGGATTGGTTGGGATATAAAAGTTTCTGTGTTTTCAAACAATTTTCTTTCAGTGTTTGGTGTTTGGTAATTAAACATTTGGGGAGTAGTATCATATCTGTGTGGTTTGGTATTTGAGGTATCCATAAGATTTAGTCCTTGGGATTTCCGAAATAGTGTATCAACAAAGGATGGTTTACAAAGCATAAGGCTTACGGCTCAAGATCAAGAAAATCAGGGTTCAAGGTTAAATGGTTTAAAGCTCTTACAATATAAAACAGGGGTTATTTTGAATAATAGCGACATGTTATAAAACAGTTCAAAAATATTGATAATATATCTTTGAAGAAAAGTTCAGAAATACTTGCCTTACAAGCCTTTACAACTATTACTGATCAACTCTGAGCCGACTCTGCTGCTCAGGCTCTAACGTCCAACCACTAGATCTCGTTGGATTCGACTTCAACACTCAGGTCTTTCTGTTGAAACTCTACTGAGCTCGTCGACTGACCATTAGATTATCTTTAGTCCATCATCCACTTTCAGGTTCCCGACTATAACCTACAGGGTTGAAATACCCTACGTTAGACGATATTCAACGATATTATTCATATTAGAATAACATATCCTCGATACTAATTCTTATCCAACGATATTCAAACCCGACTCATAATTATTCATATTAGAATAACACATACAGCAATTAGGATTCACATTCTCGAAATCGATCCAGTATTCGTTTTTACAAAATACGTATACTCGTCATTTTATGAAATTAGGGTTACTGTGCTTATGGACAAAACATACAACACAACATACAATCAGGTTCTGTATAAAACATACATATATGTATTTACTTATACTCGCTCGACGTTCCGATAATCCTCGGATACACTCCCGTATTTCCGTAGTTCGATTTCCCGGAAATCGGATAGCGTCCCCTTTGTTTATCGGACTACCCGTCGAAACATCATCGACGTCAATAACACAAATCAAAATCCAATTTTCACAATTCCACAACCATTCCCATACGAAATTAATTACACAACTTATTTTATTTATTTTATAAAAATTAGGACTCAGAATAAATTCGTCACCATCCACCGTCGACTCGCCAAGGCTCATCGTCGACGGCGGTAAAATTCGCGGGTACCCGATTAGTTTCAGGTTTCCAAAGCGTATTTCACTGATTACGAAATTAATTTCCCGAAAGCAATTAATTATTTCACAAAATTTAATCAATTTAATTCCTGGAAAAAAAATCAAATTAGAATATCAAAACCAACTGCACACAATCAGTCTTAACATTACAGGCCCAAACAGTAAGGCCCAATTAACAGGCCCAATACACAGTTGAACGGAAAACAGGGGAGCACAGGGACACGGTTAGCAAACACAGCCAACAATCACGGCCAACACCGCATACACAACACATACACTTCACATGCACACATACACAAACACATATACTTTACACACACTGCACACATATATATACGACTACCCACAGCAAAGGCCAACGGAAACCGACAATTACCGGAGACTGACCAGACACAATATCGCGGCGGCAGCAGTGAAGACAGAGGGAACAAGGGAGAACAGGGGAGTCACCAAGCTATTCGGCGGCAACTCGCCGGAAACCGAACGG
Source organism: Apium graveolens (assembly GCF_009905375.1). NCBI lineage: Eukaryota > Viridiplantae > Streptophyta > Magnoliopsida > Apiales > Apiaceae > Apium > Apium graveolens. The sequence goes on from NC_133649.1 coordinate 78,330,027, forward strand.
AGAACCGCCACAGAGAAGCTACGGGCGGAAGAGAAAGAAAGAAAAGAGGGATAAGAGAGATGATGGAGAGACAAGGACGAGAGAGACGAAGGATCGAGAGGGATCGAGAAATAAATTGTGCGTGCCTGTGTTTTGTTCTGTTTTGTTGTTTTTATATATATATATAACAATATGGACGTGTAATGTGTGGGAACAGGACAAGTGCCCTGATATGCCACACACCCCCCTTTTTGCTAGTGATCTCAATCCAAGCCTCGAAATTTTGCGTTTTATGAAATAATCCTACAAATGAATAGTTATCAAAATAATCCGGAAATAATTCTAAAATTCTTAAAATATATGGAATTTAATAAAATAAGATTTTCATAATTTTTAAAGCAAATTTTGAAATACGCGTCATGCCCGCAATTCATAATTAACGAACCGAGCTGCATTTAAAACAAACTCAGAAAATTATGAAAATAATCTTAAACTGTTATAAATATCCCGAAGTAAATGAAAACACAGTTTTCGTAATTTTAACACAATTTCTGAAATGCTACTTTTACCCGCTTTTAACAATTAAACGAAACAACGCGCGGGTGAAATTAATCCCGAAAATTTCCAAAATAATTTTAAAATTCCCGGAATATTCCCAACTTAAATAAATATGAGTTTCATAATTTTTGAAGAGTTCTTGAATTAAATATGGATTTTACAAATAAAAGCATTCAGAAAATCATTTAAAGATAAATAATTAATAAAATATTGATTTCTCAATTTTATAAAATCCTAAAAATAATTATTGAAATTATAAAATCATAAAAAAAAATTAGAGACACTTCAAATATTTATACAAATAAAGTTGCATTAAATCCACTTTAAAAGTGGAACAATTCAATACAATTCCTTAATTAATCACGCGAACAACCCGGTACATCATAAATCACACCTAGATAATAATCAAACAATACATGGCGGTCAAAACCAATACACATATTTTATTTAATAATTTCCATAATAATCACATATTTAAATAATTCGAAAATACACGGGTCGTTATATCTTTCCCCCCTTAAAAAGATTATGTCCTCAGAATCTGATCTAGTTACACAAGTGAGGATATTTGTCAAGCATATCTAAATCTAGATTCCAAGTAGACTCTTCTACTCGAGGATTTCGAACGTACTGACTATAGATATACACTCATTTCCAATTACTCGCCTTTAACGATCAAGAGTTTGGATTGATCACTATATGCAAAACAAACTTGGACAAGAGCTCCATTGGCTCCTGATCAATCACTTAATTCAAATCAGATACTTATCGTTTTTAGCTTTAACAGGTCAAACACACTATATGTACACACTGTTGCGACGGTAACATCAAATCATGAACAACTTTGTCTATATTTATCAATACCTCGAATGGTTCACTAATTTTAGGACTTAGCTTGTCCTTTCTACTCAAACTTATCCAATCTCTTTCAAGACGACACTTTTACTAACACTATCGGTCCTATTTCTATACTCATACTTTCTCTCAATACAATTTCGTCTTCTTTCTTTGTCTACTCTGAGCTACTTCAATCAATATTACTATGTTCTTGGTGTGCCGATTTAACTTAGAATTTGACAACTTTCTTTCTCCCACTTTATTTTAATAGAAATGGGGACCTACACTTGCGTTCACATAAAGCTTGGTAAAGTGGCATTCCAAAGCTGACATCTTTGATAATTGATCATTCCGGTGTTTCCTTAAAAATTCAACCTCTCAACATACTTTATAGTTCCTGAATTGCTTTATCATTCTGACCCTTTGTTTAAGGATGATAGGCGGTGCTCATTTTCAACTTGGTTTTCAAACATTTAAACATCTCTTACTCTTTTTTTCATCAGTTAAGGCTGAAAAGTAATCTCATATATTCACATATTATCACCTTTAAGTATTTGAACTTCAGATTCCACTCTTTCCAATCCGTTTATTAACTCTTCGGTGGTCTTAATTACATCCAATCCTTTCTGTCGGCATAAGGCATCTGTTATCATACGGCTTTGCTTAGGTAGTTGTTAATGGATTAATTCAGAATCTTTTGTTAACCTTAGTCAGAATTTCATTCTTGAAAACTCAACATATAGTTGCTTTCCTTCTGATCTTTGGAGAAAAATCCTTGGGCATCCCACGCAAACTTTCTTATTCCTTGAGTAGTTGAGGATGTTATCAATAAATACAGTTTGCTCATCTAAATACTCCTTATACACTATGATCCTTAATTTCTTATAATTACCTGATACACTTGTTATTTCACATAATATCATCCGAGCTTCCAATACCCTTAACTCACTTTAATCATAATCTCTGATATGTTCTCAGGTCGGATCTTAAGTTAATCCTCGAGACATAACACACTTCTTGGATTAGGTCTCATAGGTAATCAATATTTATAGGGGTCACTTATTCTTATTCGTTGTTTTATTGAACTCCTGCTAACCAGTACATAATCTCATAATTTCATTCCTTTTCTCTAACAACACCACTGATACATTTCACGATTCGCTTCTTATAAAACCACTCCTTGGTCTGCCTTGTTCACTAGGCCTCCGATACTTCACCTTAATTCTTTGACATGTTCAACACTTCCCAATCTATTTTTGAAATTCCCTTCTTATATCTGGTTATCACTATTTTTCTTTAAATTTCTATATATCTTGGCATTTCTTCAATAGATTAAATACTCGATATTGTGAATTCCCTATGGGATCTCATTTCTTAATTCTTCTGGTGCAGTCTCTATGTTCGTTCTCTCCTTTTTGCTTATCGTTTGCCACTACATTCGCTTTTCACCGTGAATACTTCAAACTCTTATGGTCCGTATAGATCTTACACATTTCTCCATACATATCATGTTTTCCAATCTTTCAAAACAAATATTATTACCGTTAGTCCCAATTATGAATAGGATACTTCTGCTCATAAGGTTTCGGTTATCTAGGTGTGTATACAATAACTTTATCGTGCTGCATCAATACACATCCTACTCCCTTATGAGAAGCATCACTACCAAATCTCCTGGATACTTTCAAAATGATAAAGCAGGTGCTATAACCATTCTTTCACTTAACTCCGTAAAACTTTCTTTACCCTTCTCTACTTCATATAAACTTCTTACTTCTCCTGGTTAGCTTCGTCCAAGATATGGCAACTTCCAAGAAATCTTGCACAATTTTCGATAGTAACTGGCTTATGATAACACTTCTTACTTTTGTTGGTGTTTCTGGTTTCTTTTCATTCATGGTAACTTTAATTTCTACTGAATCACTTTTGATCTTTTCCACATTGACTATTTATGCTAAAAACTATACTTCATACAACTTCTTTCTTCTCTAACTTTCCAATCATCATTAAATGTTTTGCCTGGTCCTCCATTGACTTTAAGTATCACAACTACAGCTTCTCCAGATATTCCTTAAAGATTCTGTCCATCAAGTTCAAATATCACTGGTATACTGGTTAATCCAAATGGCAATACAAAAATTTTATAACACAATACTTAGTTCTGAAAATTATCTTTGATATGTCCATAGATTTAATCTTCAATTGGTGAAATACCAAGTCTTAAATCAGTCTTATAAAAGTACTTTGCTTCCTTCATCTGATCAAACAAATCATTGGGTCAAGGTAACAGATACTTGCTCTTGATAGTAGACTTGTTGAGCTTCCGCTAGTTGACGCATAATCTTCTACTTCCATCTTTTTTTATTAATAATTAATATCGGTGCACCTTATGGGGTACACTAGGTCTAATCGCTCCTTCTTCTAATATTTCTTGTATCTACTCTGCTAATTTCCTTATTTTAACTGGTGCCATTTTGTGGAAGGCCTTGGTCACTGGCTTCGTTTCAAGTGTTAAGTCAATTGCGAGCTTCATTTCCTATCTGGAGAAAATCTTGGTAATTCATCTGGAATATATCTTGAAACTATAAAATCTTCAAATTCTGTTTACTCCTGACTTCTATCCATAATCACCATAGTGCTTACCTCTTGGTCACCGTAACCTCTTAGCTTAAGTCATCGTTAACGAATTCTTTACCTTCTTTCATCTTCTGAACCTCACCACCTTTTCATTTGGCATCTTCAGAACTATCTTTTCATCACGACGATCTATCTGGACATCACGCTAAATAGTTAATTCATTCCCTAGAATAATATCAAATCCTCACAAACTTATTGTCAGAAATCTCACTTTCACCACTGATACTTATTTACTTAACAAATACACGTTCTCGAATTTTCTAGTCTTTTAATTAAAATCTTACCAATTCAACGAGGTAAATCAATTTATCAACAATACCTTGAGAGATAAACAATTAAGTTTCTCTCACATCTTTTAATATTTTAACACATAAGGTATTCACCCTACTCACCCATGTCATCACAGTTTCTCGTTCTTAGAGACGTATTCCTCATTGGAGTAGATTCCCTTGACTCTTAGTGCATCTCTGACTGGGCTAATGATTTGCAATTTTCATCATATGCTTTTGTTTGCTTTCCATACGTGAGAAGTAGATGGAACTTTGCCCGCTTGGTCCATAATACGTTGATTTCTGTTTGAAAAACTCTTGCAAAGAACGATAGTACAACGAAGCAACTAGAAGGATTCACAATTTAACAAAATTAGAGTTGAAAAGAAAGAAGAAGTAAGGATTTGAATATGAATGAGACAATCACATTGGTACTTAAGATGGCCAGTCTTTCATACCATGTAACATACATCACATGATTAGGTGGCGTCCCACCCAACTCTTTGTCATTCCTGATAAAGCGTCTCACCATAACACTGTTTGTCCCAATCAGAAAGCAAATATTGCGGGGAACAATTAAATTGAAAAGAATGCAATATTTTCCTTTTTTGATATCATTATAAAGAGTTTATTTGAGAAAAGAAGTTCATACATTTTTAGGAATTGAGAAGGAATATACGCTGTAATATTGAAAACTAGAACGATACCATTGGTCACCATCCACATTTCACTTGTATTCATCTTCCGAGCTTGTTCGATCATATCCCAATTGTGTCATATAACAACTTTAGAAAGTACGCTGAAATGCCTTCGCAAATTAAGCATTATGGTATATTCCTACTTGTCACGTCTTGCGTCTTTAAAATCGCACCCACACGGATAATACTTTAACAATTCGATCATAATGGCGTTCCTACCAGATAAGTTCGAGTTTCCTTGTTTTAATTTAGAATAACCACAAATCATTCAACACAACGATCTTTTTATTAATAATACTCTTATTTTAGGAAAGTCTGGAAATCTTCCCAATCTCCTTCGATCACGCCCAAGCTCTTCTTAAATCGATAAATTCTTTTAAACTTTAATGGTCTCTGCAACTTGATGAATAATCACTCCGTACACGGATTCTGTTATTAACCTTGTCAAACAATATTTACACCTTACCGATAGGAATAAGCAGCTTTTTCATAATCACGGGTTACTTTGTTCTCGGAATTAGCAATACTAAGTCTGAAACAACATCCTCCAGGTGATCCAGGCTTTCTAACAAACAAGGAACTCAAGTAGTAACTTGACAACCAATGTTTAAAAATCATTTTATTCGAAAAGGGCTTTTAGAAATTTGTAAAGGAAAATCTTTTTCGAAAACTTGTTTAAAAAGTTTGGAAAATCACAAACCTGGTTGTCCTTACTATATGAGTTAGTTGTTGTCCTTCCGACCTATAACAAGGTACCAAATTAATGGAACGATCATATAAAGGTTCATTCACTTCAATCTACCTTCTCTCCTTTATTGGGTCCATTTGCCTTCCTTAATCGACGGTCACTTTAAGTGTTGTTACATGTTATTATATTCATAGCTTCACATTAAAATTTCCATACCGGTAATACTCCCGTTATCAACTTTGCAATCGTTAAGTGGAACAGACTATCCAATAATTAACAAGTCTATTTCATAGAACCAAAATTTGCTCATATCACATCACATCACTACTTTACATATCGCATTTATCATAGCACCATCATTTAATTCCACCAAAAATTCCAGATTTATACCTTTCTCTCTAACTCTTTCAAAATTCATCTAATTCATCCCATAATTATTCACGGGTAGCTTAGTCACTAATGGCTTCTTTTAACCCGATAACAGCTATCCTCTGAAACACTTAAATCTTCTCTCTAAACTTCTTCTCACCTTTATTTATATCTCAAGCGCTCACCATTTACTATAGCTCGCGAATCCATCCTCGTAGGTACAATCGCTTCATAGGACAAGTTCTAAACTGGGGGTATAGAACAGGATATAGGGTAAACTAAAAAGATACACTCACAGATAAATGTCCAGTAAAGCAAGAATAAAAAGATGAAAGTTCTTGAATAGGTAATCTCACATCAAGAGGCGGAAAAATAGCGTAGAATAGCTTGAAGAAGTGCACCCGTTATAACAGAAGGTAGTACCATTAATGCTGGTGGAGGAACAAGGTGCAATCCAATCTGAGAGAAGATGACGATCCTCGAACGCAAAGCAACAAACGATCAAATGACACCGGGAAAATCAAGATCCGCCATTGCCGTTGTCTGGAAATCACGTCGCAAACTGAGAATCCCGAATCGCAACACGAACCGTGCCGGAGACCTACTATGTAATCGCACTCATCCTTACGATGTCTTAGCTTTCTATTTCCTAATCCTAATCCTAACCCTCTACCCAATCCCAACAATCTAGGCTTGTTTCAGTGACTTAAAACCTGTAGCTCTGATACCAACCTGTGGCGCCCTCCAAACCCGGGTCAGAAGTTTGGGGTCCACAACACAAACACAATATATTAACCTGTATAAGAAATATTATTTATAATGACCCTGCTTCATAAAACCACGGATCGCAACAGGTTAAAGTATGAAAGCAAGCCACAACCTTAACTTTTATTACAACGTACCAAATTTCCCTTTAATTTAACTTACAACTGATAATAAAAGTATTCTTACAATTTGACTATCTCTCTACCGCATGAAGCTTCTGCTAGCTCGATCCAACTCAACTGGAACCTTAGCCCACACTTTGGACTGAGGAACTTCACGATCATCCATATCCTTTTCAACTGTAACATATATAAAAAGAATCGCAAGAGTGAGCTAACTAGCTCAGCAAGTCATGATAACGATAACTGAGGTTAAACAATGACGAATATGAGATGATTCAAAGGAATCAAGTTTCTTTTTAACTAATCATTAGAATTGGATATTCATTTTAAGTTTTAGAAACCAAGGTTAGGCTGCTGATCAGTCACGCACTAACCCTGAGCAAGCACACAGCACTGCTCTAATTACTGGATCCAAGGCACACATTGGCCTAACTTGACCATTGGTATGGTCTGACCACGAATCTGGTCCACATATACAAAAACTATCCAATCCTAAAGCAGTTCAATATGGTAAACAATATAATTCGATAATACAATATCATAATCAACGATGGTGAAACACTTGAATAAAAACGTAAGGAAACTCATGGATATCTCAAGGGTATTTCAGGGTATGTATAAGAAACGGTTTTCCATTTGTACAAGCATCAGGTATTAGTTCAGTAATGATTTTTCAAGTTATAGTTCTTTGATGTTATAAGGATTGGTTGGGATATAAAAGTTTATGTGTTTTCAAACAATTTTCTTCCAGTGTTTGGTGTTTGGTAATTAAACATTTGAGGAGTAGTATCATATCTGTGTGGTTTGGTATTTGAGGTATCCATAAGATTTAGTCCTTGGGATTTCCGAAATAGTGTATCAACAAAGGATGGTTTACAAAGCATAAGGCTTACGGCTCAAGATCAAGAAAATCAGGGTTTCAAGGTTAAATGGTTTAAAGCTCTTGCAATATAAAACAGGGGTTATTTTGAATAATAGCGACATGTTATAAAACAGTTCAAAAACATTGGTAATATATATCTTTGAAGAAAAGTTCAGAAATACTTGCCTTACAAGGCTTTACAACTATTACTGATCAACTCTGAGCCGACTCTGCTGCTCAGGCTCTAACGTCCAACCACTAGATCTCGTTGGATTCGACTTCGACACTCAGGTTTTTCTGTTGAAACTCTACTGAGCTCGTCGACTGACCATTAGATTATCTTTAGTCCATCGTCCACTTTCAGGTTCCCGACTATAACCTACAGGGTTGAAATACCCTATGTTAGACGTCTAGGTATGCTTGACATATCCTCGATACTAATTCTTATCCAACGATATTCAAACCCGACTCGTAATTATTCATATTAGAATAACACAGACAGCAATTAGGGTTCACATTCTCGAAATCGATCCAGTATTCATTTTTACCAAAATGCGTATACTCATCATTTTACGAAATTAGGGTTACTGTGTTTATGGACAAAATATACAACACAACATACAATCAGGTTCTGTATAAAACATACATATACGTATTTACTTATACTCGCTCGACGTTCCGATAATCCTCGGATACGCTCCCGTATTTCCGTAGTTCGATTTCCCGGAAATCGGACAGCGTCCCCTTTGTTTATCGGACTACCCGTCGAAACATCATTGACGTCAATAACACAAATCACAATCCAATTTTCACAATTCCACAACCATTCCCATACGAAATTAATTACACAACTTATTTTATTTATTTTATAAAAATTAGGACTCATAATAAATTCATCACCGTCCACCGTCGACTCGCCAAGCCTCATCGTCGACGGCGGTAAAATTCGCGGGTACCCGATTAGTTTCAGGTTTCCAAAGCGTATTTCACCGATTACGAAATTAATTTCCCGAAAGCAATTATTTATTTTATAAAATTTAATTAATTTAATTCCTGGAAAAAAAATCAAATTAGAATATCAAAACCAACTGCACACAATCAGTCTTAACATTACTTGCCCAAACAGTAAGGTCCAATTAACAGGCCCAATACACAGTTCAACGGAAAACAGGGGAGCACAGGGACAGGGTCAGCAAACACAGCCAACAATCACGGCCAACACCGCATACACAACACACACTTCACATGCACACACACACGAACACATACACTTTGCACACACTGCACACATATATATACGACTACCCACAGCAAAGGCCAACGGAAACCTGCAATTACCGGAGACTGACCGGACACAATATCGCGGCGGCAGCAGTGAAGACAGAGGGAACAAGGAGGAACAAGGGAGTCACCAAGTTATTTGACGGAAAATCGCCGAAAACCGAACGGAGAACCGCCATAGAGAAGCTACGGGCGGAAGAGAAAGAAAGAAAAGAGGGATAAGAGAGATGATGGAGAGAGAAGGACGAGATAGACGAAGGATCGAGAGGGATCGAGAAATAAATTGTGCGTGCCTGTGTTTTATTCTGTTTTGTTGTTTTTTTTATATATATATAACAATATGGACGTGTAATGTGTAGGACAGGACAGGTGTCCTGATATGCCACACACCCCCTTTTTTGCTAGTGATCTCAATCCAAGCCTCAAAATTTTGCGTTTAATGAAATAATCCTATAAATGAATAGTTATCAAAATAATCCGGAAATAATTCTAAAATTCTTAAAATATTTGGAATTTAATAAAATAAGATTTTCATAATTTTGAAAGCAAATTTTGAAATATGCGTCATGCCCGCAATTCATAATTAACGAACTGAGCTGCATTTAAAACAAACTCAGAAAATTACGAAAATAATCTTAAACTGTTATAAATATCCCGAAGTAAATAAAAACGCAGTTTTCGTAATTTTAACACAATTTCTGAAATGCTACTTTTACCCGCTTTTAACAATTAAATGAAACAACGCGCGGGTGAAATTAATCCCGAAAATTTCCAAAATAATTTTAAAATTTCCGGAATATTCCCAACTTAAATAAATATGAATTTCATAACTTTTGAAGAGTTCTTGAATTAAATATGGATTTTACAAATAAAAGCATTTAGAAAATCATTTTAAAATAAATAATTAATAAAATATTGATTTCTCAATTTATAAAATCCTAAAAATAATTATTGAAATTATAAAATCATAAAAAAAAATTTAGAGACACTTCAAATATTTATACAAATAAAGTTGCATTAAATCCACTTTAAAAGTGGAATAATTCAATACAATTCCTTAATTAATCACGCGAACAACCCGGTACATCATAAATCATACCTAGATAATAATCAAACAACACATGGCAGTCAAAACCAATACACATATTTTATTTAATAATATCCATAATAATCACATATTTAAATAATTCGAAAATACACGGGTCGTTATAATATGGCCCTTCTATCACAGTTTGAGGAACAGGATGACCCATTAGTGACTTTTGGAGACAACAATAAGAAATAAATTGTGCGTGCCTGTGTTTTGTTATGTTTTGTTATTTTTTTTATATATATATAACAATATGGGCGTGTAATATGTAGGAACAGGATAGGTGTCCTGATATGCCACGCACCCCCTTTTTTGCTAGTGATCTCAATCCAAGCCTCGAAATTTTGCGTTTAATGAAATAATCCTACAAATGAATAGTTATCAAAATAATCCGGAAATAATTCTAAAATTCTTAAAATATTTGGAATTTAATAAAATAAGATTTTCATAATTTTTAAAGCAAATTTTGAAATACGCGTCATGCCCGCAATTCATAATTAACGAACTGAGCTGCATTTAAAACAAACTCAGAAAATTACGAAAATAATCTTAAACTATTATAAATATCCCGAAGTAAATGAAAACGCAGTTTTCGTAATTTTAACACAATTTCTGAAATGCTACTTTTACCCGCTTTTAACAATTAAACGAAACAACGCGCGGGTGAAATTAATCCCGAAAATTTCCAAAATAATTTTAAAATAAATATGAATTTCATAACTTTTGAAGAGTTCTTGAATTAAATATGGATTTTACAAATAAAAGCATTCATAAAATCATTTAAAAATAAATAATTAATAAAATATTGATTTCTCAATTTTATAAAATCCTAAAAATAATTATTGAAATTATAAAATCATAAAAAAAAATTTAGAGACACTTCAAATATTTATAAAAATAAAGTTGCATTAAATCCACTTTAAAAGTGGAACAATTCAATACAATTCCTTAATTAATCACGCGAACAACCCAGTACATCATAAATCACACCTAGATAATAATCAAACAACACATGGCAGTCAAAACCAATACACATATTTTATTTAATAATTTCCAGAATAATCACATATTTAAATAATTCAAAAATACACGGGTCGTTATAATATGGCCCTTCTATCACAGTTTGAGGAGAAGGATGACCCATTAGTGACTTTTGGAGACAACAATAAGGGTTTCACAATGTGATATGGCAAATTGATTTCTGAAAATATTGTCATTGAAGATGTAGCACTAGTAGTTGGTCTTGAAGTGAATCTTCTTAGTGTCAGTCAATTTACAGACAAAGGATTCAAGGTTTCATTTGACAAAGAAGAATGCACTTTTATCAGCAAAAGACTGGTGACGTTGCTCTGAAAGGAGCAAAGAAGGGAAGCTTATTTATTGCAGATTTATACTCAGCAAATAAGGAAGGAGTTTGTTGCTTCTACACCAAGGCATCTGTTTAACAAAGCAAGTTGTGGCATAAAAAGTTGTCTCACTTGAATTTCAAGGCAATCAACACTCTAGTAAAAAAGGAGTTAGTAAGAGGCATGCGTAGTCTGGAGTTTGCTCAGAATAAAGTTTGTGAAGCTTGTCAAAAGGGAAAAATGAAGAAATCAAGTCACAAGAGTAAAACTGTGAATTCTATAATTGCACCTTTGCAACTTATTCACATGGACTTATTTGGACCAATTAATGTCCTGTCAAATTCAAGAAAGAGATATGCACTTGTGATGATGGATGACTACTCAAGCTATATATGGGTAGAATTTATGCATTCTAAAGATGAAACTCCACACATCATAATTGAACACATTAAGAAGATTGAGAAGTAGGCTGAAGATCAGAATTGTGTGAAAATATTGAGGAGTGATAATGGAACAGAATTCAGGAATGAAACCTTAATTGAATTCTGCAAAGACAAGGGCATTGCTCAAGTATTCTTGTGATATTCCATATTTTTCAGAATTATTATTACTATTATCTGAATATGTTTATGTAATTTTCTGATTTGAAAGGAGTAAAATGGTAGATATTTTATTCCTGTTTGACGAGTTCGTGTTATTCAATGGTAATGTGTTAATTGTTAAGTGTTGTATCGATCCTTGTTGATTTCTGAAAATAGTTACTTAAATTTATTATTTTCAAAAGTTTATTTGAAAGTCGATCATTTGATTGATATCGGTAAATTGAGTTTGTTTTGTAATATTAAGGATTGAGTGGATATTTTGGCAACTATGTGTTGTATGTAATATTAATTGTGTGTGACTCAGTTGTGATTGAAGATTATTTATATTATTAATTACTGAGTCACATCATTTTGTTTTTGTCTTTAAAAGTGATTTTATGGAAAATTTATTTTCATAAATATATAAATTATCTTTAAAATTATTTTTATGACTTTATAATTTCAGTAATTATTTTTGGAAATTTATAAAATTTAAAAAATAATATTTCGTCAATTATTTATCCCTAAATAATTTTCTGATTGTATTAAAGTGTAAATTCAGTATTAAATTTCATAATATTTCAAAAATCATGAAATTCATATCTTCTTAATTTTTGAATATTTTGAGAATTTTAAAATTATTTTGGAAAATTTTCGGATTATATTTACCTGCACGTTTGTTCATTAAATCGTAAAATACGGGTCTGATGCGCGATTCAAAAATGCTTTAAAAAATTATAAAATTTTACTTTATTAATTTGTAATTATTTTGAAAATTTTAAACTTATTTGGTAATTTTTCGGGTTAATTTTACCCGTAAGTTTGTTCGTTAAATTGGCAAATTCGGGGCGAAATCAGACTATTTGGTGAAGAGTGATATGTATCAATAAGTTATATATGTATCCCTCATTTCTTTTGCACGTGGCTGTTGCTGGGTTTTTTGCAAATAAAATTAAAAAAAAAACAAAACACACAAACCCCCCAGTACCCCACCCCCACCTGGCGCCACGCACCACCCCCGCGTTTATTTCTTTTACGCAGAAACTAAACAAACCTCCTCCACTTATCTTTTTCATTTCCTTTACCCCCTCTTCTCTGTCTCTCTTCTTCCGTATATTTATATATACTTTCAACTTTCAAAATTCATATCTTACAAACTGTTCATCCAAATTTCAATTATTATATATATATATAATTGATCAGCGATTCAATATCTATGCATATGTATATATATAGCAAGGTTTTGAGGAGATAATTTGCGGGGCATATTTCCGTTTTAATTTATTTTCGGGGCGTAGAAAAGGAGTTTGACGGTGTTGAGTACTCCAAATGGCATTTCAATGTGTCTATGTTTATGGCTATGAATTTCGGATTTTTCTGGAGATATTTTCCGGACATCAGATAATCTCTTGGGGTGATCATAATTTATTTTGGGTAAGTATTCCGAGATTTCGCTTTTGTACTTGGGTATATTATAGCATGTTAGTATTTATATATTTGTTTCATAATTTTTAGAAGTTGTTGTAGAAGTCAATTTTGACCGTATTTTTCGTTTCTGGCGTGTTTATTGATAAGTGGCATTTTATACCACTTAGAACGTCTTAAAATGGCTTAAATTGGTGTCTTGAAATCAAGTATTTTGTGTATTTAATGCGTTTTTCTAGTGTTTATGCATTTCAAGGTATTAGTTGCATTTCGGGGGAGGAATCATCAAGAATAAGCCTTGGCATGTGTTCACCATTGCGAGAGGAAAGGAATGGGCAGATTACGGCGAAGAAACGGAGCAAGCTTGGAATTTTTCCAGTAGGGTCCTGCGCGCCCGCGCAGCAATGCTGAGCGGCCGCGCAGCAGCCTGCGCGCCCGCGCAGAAATGCTGAGCGGCCGCGCAAGGTCGGGGAAAAAGCTGAATTATTTTAGACTTCTACTTCTGTGTGGCTTCCAACTTCTATGTAATCTGAGTTTTATGGGACTATTATATAGGTAGATTTGAGACGTTTTCATAGAGAGTATTAAGGAGATTATGTTTTAGATTGTGTTTTACGCAAGGAGCGAAGGAGATAAGGAAGAAGACCGATTTAGCACACCGCAACGAAGAGGAAGCATATATTCTTGTAATTCTTGTTTCGTTGTAACGTTGGATGCTAGTTTTCTTGCTTTGACTTATTTACTCTTGTGACGTACTCTGTTTTAATATAATTAGTTTAGTTATTATTTTCTTGTGTTAGTTTATCATGATTTCATATGAACCCATGATGGCGATGAGTTCTATTATGGGCTAATCGTGATCATGGGGTTACAACGGATTTATTATGGAATTCTTTAGTTAATTGTTTAATACTTTAGTGTGTGATGATTGCATGATATCTAGTATTGGTTGCGTGTATTCGTCTTATGTGCGTCGCGAACATATAAGATAGGGTGTTAATCTCTTATGAAGCAACGGTGGATCTTGAGATTTAGAACTTGCCATGCTAGCATAGGTTCATGTACATTGTGCATGATTAGTGGGTAACTCTAACAGTTTTATTTGCCCTATGTAATCAAAAGGAATAACTTGTGCTTAAATCGTTGTGTTGTCAATTTCTGTAGACATATAGGAACTCAACATAATTGATGACTATTCAACTTCTATCTTAATTGTGGATGCTTGGTAGAATGGTATTAGTACAATGAAAGTTGGCTTTTATCAGTTTCGTGTTATTCGATTAATGTCATCACTGTCACATGCTAAATGTAATAACAATGGCTATAGAAGGAAGTAATAATGAAGTTGTGATCTCATGAGTGTTTTATTATTGATAATTTGAAGTGTTAGTTAAGTGGTTAACTAAGTAGTTAATTATAGTTAATATTTAATCAACAATTTTAAGTGTTATTATCTTAACATTGAGAAGTAATCATACATTGGTGAGTGAGTTTAATTAGACAATAATTTAGTCTGAGTCTCTGAGGGAACGAACTAGAAAGTATTTTATATTACTTGCGAACGCGTATACTTGCGTGAATATTAGTGCGTGTTTTCGCCCTAACAAGTTTTTGGCGCCGCTGCCGGGGACTCGGCGTATTTGTTTAGTTTATGTACTTACCATCATTGGTCATTAGGACTCAGTGATTAGGACGTAGTAGTTACTTACTCTTTTCGGTTGTGTTTCAGGTACTTTAGCAAGCGTTTATGCAAACTCGTTCTCGTGCTCGCAAGAGGACTTTAGATACAACTGAGGAGACAAACGAAGTTCTTGATATTCCGGAGAAGTTAGATTTTGAGGATTCAGATTCAGGAACTGAGCAGAAAGAACCAGTAAACATGGGAGATCGTATTGTTCAAGCTGATCCAGCTCTTATGGATTTTTCTCGGCCTAAAATTGATGACATTCAGTCAAGCATCCTTCATCCGGCTATTCAAGCTAACACCTTTGAAATCAAGCCGGGCACTATTCAGATGGTGCAGAATTCTGTTTCTTTTGGAGGAGCGGCAACTGAAGACCCCAACATGCACATAAGAAATTTTGTAGAGATCTGCAGCACTTTTAAGTATAATGGCGTGACTGATGAGGCTATCAATTTGAGGCTTTTCCCATTCTCACTGAGGGATAAGGCTAAAGACTGGTTACATTCTGAACCAGCTGGGTCCATCACTACGTGGCAAGATCTTGCGCAAAAGTTTCTGGTGAAGTTTTATCCAATGGCAAAGACTGCTGCTATGAGGAGTGCTCTTACTCAGTTTGCGCAGCAACCTACAGAATCTATGTGCGAGGCTTGGGAACGCTACAAGGAAATGTTGAGAAAATGTCCACATCATGGAATGCCGGATTGGATGGTAATCACTGGTTTTTATAATGGTTTGGGGGCCCAATCTCGGCCCATGCTCGATGCAGCAGCTGGAGGCGCCTTATGGGCTAAAAGCTATACTAAGGCGTATAATCTTATAGAGACGATGGCTGCAAATGAGCATCAAAACCCAACTCAGAGGATGACGTCAGGCAAGGTAGCAGGTATTCTGGAAGTTGATGCAGCCACCGCTATTGCAGCCCAGCTCCAAGCGTTATCAATGAAGGTTGATTCTCTGGCTACGTATGGAGTTAATCAAATAGCTATGGTTTGTGAGCTTTGTGCAGGTTCTCATGCTACGGATCAGTGTTCTCTTGTCAACGAATCTGTTCAGTATGTGAATAATTATCAGCGACAACAGCAGCCTGTGCCAGCGACCTATCATCCTAATAACAGAAATCATCCAAATTTCAGCTGGGGGAATAATCAGAATGCTATTCAGCCACCATATCAGCAAGGGGTGAGTAAACAGTTTAACCATCCTGGATTCCAGCAACCACGGCAGTATGCTACAAGGCAATCATATCCTCAACAGGGAAGTGCAGCTGCACCTACTAGTGCTGATTTTGAGGAACTTAAGCTGTTGTGCAAGAGTCAGGCGGTTTCTATCAAGACCTTGGAAAATCAAATCGGTCAATTAGCCAATGCAGCGCTCAATCGTCAACCTGGCACTCTTCCCAGTGACACGGAAGTACCAGGCAGGAAGGAAGCTAAAGAGCAAGTCAAGGCTATTACCTTAAGGTCTGGAAAAGTAGTTGATGCTGAAAAGGCAAAAGAAGTCGAAGCTGAAGTTAGAGATGAAGAATCTAAGCAAAAGGAGAAAGCGGCGGAACCAAGGAAGACTACTGTTGAACACACTCTGCCTGAGGCTAATACAGGG
Source organism: Apium graveolens (assembly GCF_009905375.1). Taxonomy (NCBI): domain Eukaryota; kingdom Viridiplantae; phylum Streptophyta; class Magnoliopsida; order Apiales; family Apiaceae; genus Apium; species Apium graveolens. The sequence continues at coordinate 78,346,817 of NC_133649.1, forward strand.
GAGAAACAGCTCTATCCTCCACCACCTTTTCCTAAGAGATTGCAGCAACAAAAGCTGGATAGACAGTTTGGGAAGTTTCTGGAGGTGTTCAAGAAACTTCACATCAATATACCTTTCACTGAGGCTCTGGAACAAATGCCTAGTTATGCGAAGTTTATGAAGACTATTCTTTCAAGGAAGGTGAAACTGGATGACCTTGAAATCGTTGCTCTCACGGAAGAATGCAGCGCTGTTCTGCAACAAAAGTTACCACCAAAACTGAAAGATCCAGGAAGCTTCACCATTCCTTGCACCATTGGCAATCTAACTTTTGACAAGTGCCTTTGTGATTTGGGAGCAAGTATTAATCTGATGCCCTTGTCGATCTTTAAAAAGCTGGATCTGCCTGATCCAAAACCCACATACATGTCGCTACAATTGGCGGACCGTTCCATTACTTACCCAAGGGGCATAGTTGAGGATGTGCTCGTCAAGGTGGATAAGCTCTTCTTTCCAGCAGATTTTGTTATTCTGGATTTTGAGGAAGATTAGAAGATTCCCATAATCTTGGGGAGGACTTTCTTGGCTACTGGTCGTACCTTGATAGATGTGCAAAAAGGGGAACTTACTATGCGGGTCCAAGATCAGGATGTGACCTTCAACGTATTCAAGGCAATGAAATTCCCTACAGAAGATGAGGAGTGCTTTAAAGTGGATGTGATTGATTCCGCGGTTACTTCGGAACTCGAGCACATGCTAATGTCTGATGCATTGGAAAAGGCCTTAGTGGGGGAATTTGACAGTGATGATGAAGATAGCAACGAGCAATTACAATATCTGAACGCTTCTCCCTGGAAGCGAAAGTTGGACATACCATTTGAATCTCTTGGTACTTCTGACCTTAAGAATGCTGAAGGGAAGCTCAAACCATCAATAGAGGAAGCACCTACCTTGGAGCTCAAACCACTACCTGAACACTTGAGGTATGTTTTTTTAGGTGATTCATCTACGTTACCTGTTATTATTTCAGTTGACCTTTCAGGTAGTGAGGAAGACAAGCTCTTAAGGATTCTGAGAGAATTCAAATCGGCTATAGGATGGACCATAGCAGATATCAAGGGGATAAGTCCTTCATATTGTATGCATAAAATTCTGTTAGAGGAAGGTAGTAAGCCAACTGTGGAACAGCAGCGAAGACTGAACCCGATCATGAAGGAGGTGGTGAAGAAAGAAATTCTGAAATGGCTAGATGCAGGCATCATTTATCCTATTTCTGACAGCTCGTGGGTGAGCCCCGTACAATGTGTACCTAAGAAAGGAGGTATCACTGTGGTCGCAAATGAAAAGAATGAGCTTATCCCTACTCGAACAGTTACAGGATGGAGAGTGTGCATGGATTATAGGAAATTGAACAAAGCCACAAGGAAGGATCACTTTCCTCTTCCATTCATTGATCAAATGCTTGACAGATTGGCGGGACATGAGTATTTTTGTCTTCTGGATGGTTATTCCGGGTATAATCAGATTTGTATTGCACCAGAGGATCAGGAAAAGACTACCTTCACTTGTCCATTTGGCACATTTGCTTTTCGTAGAGTTTCGTTTGGGTTATGTGGCGCCCCGGCCACCTTTCAGAGATGTATGATGGCTATATTCTCTGACATGATTGGAAATAACGTCGAAGTGTTCATGGATGACTTCTCCGTCTTTGGACACTCATATGATGAATGTTTGAATAATCTGCGCGCCGTACTCAAACGATGCGTGGAAACTAATTTGGTGCTTAATTGGGAGAAATGTCATTTTATGGTGCGTGAAGGCATTATCCTTGGGCATAAGGTCTCTAGCAAGGGTCTGAAGGTGGACAAGGCCAAGGTGGGAGTCATTGAAAATCTTCCACCACCCAATTCTGTGAAAGGAATTCGTAGTTTTCTTGGTCATGCGGGTTTTTATCGGCGATTCATCAAGGACTTTTCAAAGATATCTAAGCCGTTGTGCAATTTGCTTGAGAAAGATGTGCCTTTCAAATTTGATGATGAATGTTTGGCAGCATTCGAGACTCTCAAGAAGAGTTTGATCACTGCACCAGTTATTACAGCACCAGATTGGACAGAACCGTTTGAGATGATGTGTGATGCGAGTGATTATGCGGTAGGTGCAGTTCTGGGACAGCGCAAGAAAAATCTCTTCCATGTGGTCTACTATGCGAGTAAGACTTTAAATGGTGCCCAATTGAACTACACCACTACTGAGAAGGAGCTTTTGGCTATAGTCTTTGGCTTTGAGAAATTTCGATCTTATCTGCTTGGTACGAAAGTAACAGTATTCACTGATCATGCAGCTATTCGCTATCTGGTTTCTAAGAAGGATTCGAAGCCGAGACTCATTCGTTGGGTGCTTTTACTTCAGGAATTTGAGTAAGAGATCAAAGATAGAAAAGGTACCGAGAATCAAGTAGCTGACCATCTCTCTAGGTTGGAGAATCCCGATTCTACTTCACAAGATAGGACGTTAATCAATGAATCTTTTCCGGATGAGCAGTTGTTTGCAATTCAGGAGGAAGAACCATGGTTTGCAGATATTGTAAACTATCTTGTCAGCAATATAATGCCTCTTAATTTGACATCCGCGTAAAAGAAGAAGTTTCTGCATGAGGTGAAGTGGTATATGTGGGATGAACCATATTTGTTTAGACAGGGAGCTGACCAGATCATCAGGAGATGTATCCCGTTCTGTGAGACGGAGGGGATATTACGAGACTGCCATTCCACGGTTTATGGTGGACACTATGGAGGTGAGAAGACGGCAGCTCGTATTCTGCAAGCAGGCTTTTTCTGGCCTACTTTGTTCAAGGATGCTCATCAGTTTGTTTTAAGGTGTGATCGTTGCCAAAGAGTGGGAAATTTGTCAAGGAAGGATGAGATGCCATTAAATGTGATGCTTGAAGTCGAGGTCTTTGATGTGTGGGGAATCGATTTCATGGGGCCTTTTATCTCATCTTGCAATAATCAGTACATCTTGCTGGCAGTCGATTATGTCTCAAAATGGGTCGAAGTTAAAGCTTTACCGACAAATGATGCAAAGGTAGTACTAAATTTTCTTCATAAGCAAATTTTCACAAGGTTTGGAACACCTCGGGTAATCATAAGTGATGAAGGATCGCATTTTTGCAACCGTAAGTTCACTTCTATGATGCAGCGTTATAATGTGAATCATCGAGTAGCTACTGCCTATCATCCGCAAACAAATGGTCAAGCGGAAGTGTCTAACAGAGAGATAAAGCGCATTCTAGAGAAGGTTGTTTGTCCGTCAAGGAAGGATTGGTCTTTAAAGCTCGATGAAGCTGTTTGGGCTTACAGAACAGCATACAAAACTCCACTAGGGATATCACCGTTTCAGTTGGTGTACGGTAAGGGATGTCATCTACCAGCGGAGCTTGAGCATAAGGCCTACTGGGCATTGAAGAAATTGAACCTGGATTTAGATGCAGCTGGTAAGAAAAGAATGCTTCAGCTTAATGAACTTGATGAATTTCGACTTCAAGCGTACGAGAATAACAAAATGTATAAGGAAAAGGTGAAGAGGTGGCACGATAGGAAGCTATATCCTAAGTTATTTGTGCCAGGGCAACGAGTTCTTTTATTCAACTCTCGGCTCTGACTTTTTCCTGGGAAGTTGAAATCAAGATGGTCTGGACCTTTTATTGTCAAAACTGTGTTTCCACATGGAGCGGTGGAAATTTTTGAGAATAATTCGGACCAAGCATTCAAGGTTAACGGTCAGCGGTTGAAGCACTACTATGGGGACATGGCAAACCGAGAGGTGGTTAGTGCCATTTTGTTGACTACTTGAGAAAGGTACGGAACGTCAAGCTAATGATGAAAAAGAAGCGCTGCGTGGGAGGCAACCCATGAATTGTTGTTACAGGAACCCTTAGAAGTTAATAACCTATCCAAAAACACAAAAAAAATCAGAAAACAGGGGCTGAAAAAAAAAATTCCAGAGACCCTCTGCGCGCCCGCGCAGCTATGCTGAGCGGCCGCGCAGGGGTCGAGTTCCAGAAAATTTTTTGCAGTTCAGAAAAAAAATATATATATATATATATAAAAACACAAAAACAGTTTTAGCCCATAAACCCACGAATTGTTCCCACTACCCCATGATTTTATCCCTTAATTCCCAAACCCTAATCTAATCCACACCCTATATATACATACACCTATCCTACATATCTCCCACAAAACTTCCTACACTTAAACCCTCTCACAAACATCAAAAATCAGTTCTTACACACTTCTATTCACGAATCAATGGCACCCAAGAGAGCACGCACTATTGACAGCAGCAGCACAGTTCCTACTGCTGATTCATCGAGGGGCACTGCTGCAAGGCCTCGGTTAACTGACAGAGCTGCGGAGGAGGAGTACACTAGGCTGTTGGGGAAGCCGATTCTGAAGGAGAGGGGGTTTTTACCATCAGGGAGGGATGGTGAGTTGTTGCCCATGATTGCAGAGAACGGGTGGATAGCTTTTTGTGAGTCACCCGAAGCAGTACCGATGAGCGTCATTCGCGAGTTCTACGCGAACGCGAAGGCTGAAAAGAATGGGTTTTCTGTAGTCCGTGGGCTGACGGTTGATTATCATTCTGCGGCGATTCGCCGTGTGATTGGACAGCGAGAGAGGAAGCCCGAGGAGGAGAACTGGAATGAAAAGACTGCTGAGGATTTTGACTTGGATTTGATTTGTGCGACTCTCTGTCGACCGGGCACAGTTTGGAACCGCAGTCCGGCCAATAATGAGTATCGTCACTTTCCGGCGATCGCCATGAACAGGTATGCCCGTGCATGGAATGCATTTATATGTGCTAATATTTTGCCTTCTTCACATGCACACGAGGTCACAGTTGAGAGAGCACAGCTGTTGTGGGGAATTCTGAATGAGGAATACTATGTGGACCTTGGTGAGTTTATCTACCAAGGAATTCTGAAGTTTTTGAGGGGAGCAAAGCATATGAACATCCCTTATGCATCCACGGTTACGAAGCTATGCCGAGCAGTGGGAGTGAACTGGCCGGCTCATGAACAGTTGCAGTTGCCAGCAGCTCCGATAGATTCTGGCACTCTGAATGGGATGCAGGAGTGGACCGGTGGTGAGCCTGAGGAGCATGGGCTGGGTTATCGTCTTCCAGGAGGGCGTCCAGCACGAGGTGCTACTATGGCTAGGCCAGGCGTGGTGAGGCTGGTTCATCGAGAGCTCAGGAGGGTGCTGGGATGGGTGATGCCCAGTATAGGAGGCTTTCACGGCGGATGGATGCCATGTATGAGACGCAGAGTAGGTTTGCTCAGGAGCTCACCCTTGCGTTAGGGACTGCTTTTCGAGGCCTTGGAGCTGATATCCAGTGGCCAGTTTTTGGTGAGGACTCTGCATACCCGCCGCCTGATACTCCACCCGCTGAGGGTGATGATGATGACTCTGAGTAGGTATACCCTGTGTTCCTTTCTACTACTTTCACTGAGGACAGTGAAGATTTTTAGTTTGGGGGTGGTAGTTAAAGGAATATTGTGTGTGTGTCATTTAGTTGCATATTCATGATAGTTAGTTCATATAGTTGCATAATTTATGCCATATAGTTTTTTTTATGAATGTCATGTAGCTCATGCATTTACTATGATCCCTTTTATAATGATTTATCGACTGAATTGTGATATTGATGCGAGTGTAGTGATAGCATTAAAGTGATATTAAGTTGTGTAGGTTGATATGCATGCTAGAAACAATTGTAAATCCACTGAGTCTTAAAGAATGCGTAAGGGCTAGATTGTTGTTATGATTTGGTTGTTTTCAAGGTCAATCTATTTATTATGCTTAAAATTCGATTATAGGTTCTTAGTGATAAAACCATGAAAAAGAAAATTGTTTTGGAGAAAAAAAATATGGAAGTTGTTGCTAGTTGTGGCTAGGCGTCAAATGGCTAGTAGCCGGCTCCCTTATGTTGCGAGTAGTCTAGGGTTGAGTAAGATGGAGCGAAACGCACTTGCTCAGAAGTTATATAAAAAAAAAAATATTCTGCATAATTGATCAAGAGTGGGCTCTTTGGTATTCGAGTTATTAAGTTCTTAGGGGACTTTGTGCCTAGTGACCTAAGGCTTTTAGAGTCTGGGATCCGCTAACCTAACGCTCATTACATGGATACCATTGTATAAGTCTTTTGTGGACCTCACTCATTGCACGGTCAAATAAGCATTTGAGTTGTAAATAAAAAGCACAATTCCGTAGTAAGCTCCAGAGTTCTTGTAGTGTTGTATATCACTTTGTGCCTAGAATTTTTATTCTTTGTATAATCATAGGATTGCCTTGAGGATAGTCTGGTCATAGTAATTGGTCTAGTTCTGAAGCATATCTGTTAAGCATTTGCACACACCACGTTTCTGGCTGTTTGTCCGGTTGCATGAGTTTATTGATCTTTAGATGTCTAACTGCATTCGTTGAGATGTGACAATTTGGTTGGTTAATTATAGTAAGGGGGATCGTTGCATTTTCATATAGATTGCATTAATGCATATTTTTATTTGTTTTGAGTCTGTGACGCTTGAGGACAAGCATCGATTTAAGTTTGGGGGTGTGATAAGTGGCATTTTATACCACTTAGAACGTCTTAAAATGGCTTAAATTGTTGTCTTGAAATCAAGTATTTTGTGTATTTAATGCATTTTTCTAGTGTTTATGCATTTCAGGGTATTAGTTGCATTTCGGGGGAGGAATCATCAAGAATAAGCCTTGGCATGTGTTCACCATTGCGAGAGGAAAGGAATGGGCAGATTACGGCGAAGAAACGGAGCAAGCTTGGAATTTTTCCAGTAAGGTCCTGCGCGCCCGCGCAGCAATGCTGAGCGGCCGCGCAGCAGCCTGCGCGCCCGCGCAGAAATGCTGAGCGGCCGCGCAAGGTCGGGGAAAAAGCTGAATTATTTTAGACTTCTACTTCTGTGTGGCTTCCAACTTCTATGTAATCTGAGTTTTATGGGACTATTATATAGGTAGATTTGAGACATTTTCATAGAGAGTATTAAGGAGATTATGTTTTAGATTGTGTTTTACGCAAGGAGCGAAGGAGATAAGTAAAAAGACCGATTTAGCACACCGCAACGAAGAGGAAGCATATATTCTTGTGATTCTTGTTTCGTTGTAACGTTGGATGCTAGTTTTCTTGCTTTGACTTATTTACTTTTGTGACGTACTCTGTTTTAATATAATTAGTTTAGTTATTATTTTCTTGTGTTAGTTTATCATGATTTCATATGAACCCATGATGGCGATGAGTTCTATTATGGGCTAATCGTGATCATGGGGTTACAACGGATTTATTATGGAATTCTTTAGTTAATTGTTTAATACTTTAGTGTGTGATGATTGCATGATATCTAGTATTGGTTGCGTGTATTCGTCTTATGTGCGTCGCGAACATATAAGATAGGGTGTTAATCTCTTGTGAAGCGACGGTGGATCTTGAGATTTAGAACTTGCCATGCTAGCATAGGTTCATGTACGTTGTGCATGATTAGTGGGTAACTCTAACAGTTTTATTTGCCCTATGTAATCAAAAGGAATAACTTGTGCTTAAATCGTTGTGTTGTCAATTTCTGTAGACATATAGGAACTCAACATAATTGATGACTATTCAACTTCTATCTTAATTGTGGATGCTTGGTAGAATGGTATTAGTACAATGAAAGTTGGCTTTTATCAGTTTCGTGTTATTCGATTAATGTCATCACTGTCACATGCTAAATGTAATAACAATGGCTATAGAAGGAAGTAATAATGAAGTTGTGATCTCATGAGTGTTTTATTATTGATAATTTGAAGTGTTAGTTAAGTGGTTAACTAAGTAGTTAATTATAGTTAATATTTAATCAACAATTTTAAGTGTTATTATCTTAACATTGAGAAGTAATCATACATTGGTGAGTGAGTTTAATTAGACAATAATTTAGTCTGAGTCTCTGAGGGAACGAACTAGAAAGTATTCTATATTACTTGCGAACGCGTATACTTGCGTGAATATTAGTGCGTGTTTTCGCCCTAACATTTATACATGCAAATATAAATTATTGTATGTTTGAAATTTATAAATTTTATTAGAGTAGAGTTGGATTGTATTGTTTGAGATTGATTTTGAGGGGTTCTGACCCCAGGAAAAGTTTGTTTTACAAAGACATTATTTCAAAATTTTTGTAAAATATCTATTTAAATTTTAAATTGTTATCTTTTATTATTTTCAAAAATTATAATTTGATTTAAGTATCTTTAATTTGTTTTGATTAGTTATGTATTCATTTAATTAATTGAGTAATTCATTTAATCAATTAATTTTATTTATAAATAGTTGAATGAAGTGTAATTATTTATATTTGAGCCAAATAATATTCTAAAATTATTTTAAGCTTTTAAAATTATATAAAAGTATTGAATATTCAGTTAATATTATTATTAATTGAATTGTTCTTATTTTATTCATAAAAAATAGATCGTTCATCCGTTTAATACGAAACGAACGCGTCTAGACTTAGAAAAATATTCTGCCTTATTAAAAATACTTTCGAGACATAAATCCTTTTGTTTCGAAAGGTCGCTTATTTTATAAATCAGTTCTAAGTCGTGTATTTATCGAAAATTCGTATTTTGACTCAATTTCATTTTAAACCTACCGAGTCAAATATTTTGACGAACTGAGTAATATGTTATATGAATTATGTGATATATGAATTATGTGTTTATATGCTATATGAATTAGGTGCGTACGTGGGTCAAGAATCTTATGTATGACTGTTTTCTTTATATGTGGGTTATCATTTAGGTAGACGATAGAGTTTTGACGCGCAATTCGTCGAGTAATTATCGTAAAGTTTTATCTTTTAATAATAGATGCAAATCATTCAAGACGATACTTTGGGATCCAGAGTAAAGTTGAACATTAATGCATATCAGGCTTCTGGAAATCGCTAGAGCAGCATATCAGTGAATTGTTGTTAGTCCCAAAGTATCGTAAAAGGGGGGGTTGAATACGATACCTACAATCTTTTTTGATTCATTTTAAGTTCTTCGTTAAAAGTACGGAATCAAAAACAATACAAAACAAGTCGAGGAATATATTGTTTTATTAATATAAACCTTGAGGTTGCTACAATCTAATCAAGGTATTGATTAGCTACAATAAATTCAGCAGCATAACATTCTGTTTACAAGGATAATAAATTCAAGCTTTAATGGAGCTCTCGTAAACTGTCTGTGTTTGCTGAAGAAGATAACTAACTGAATTGAATTACATTCACTTCAGTTTTGTAGTCTTTCAAAATTAAATGAACAGCTGGCCAATTCATGTCCATACAAATCATTTAACTTTGCTGCATTTAACTCAGTGAACAACATCTCTGTGGCGATATCTCTATGGCGACAAGCCTTCTCTGTGTATCCTCTGTGACGACATCTCTATGGTGACAAGTCTTCTCTGAGTATCCTCTATGGCGACAGCTCTGTAGTGACAGAGTTTTCTTGTTCTCTGTGGTGACAATCTCTGTGGCGACATGCTTCTGTGGCGACAATTACTCTCCTGTGGCGATAGACTCTATGGCGACAGTTGACTTGAGTAATTATTCCAACACCTCTGTGGTTACATCTCCTGTGGCGATAGGATTGCCTTGATACCATTTCTCTGTGGTTACATCTCCTGTGGTGACAGGTAGAGAGCAGTCTTTTACTTAGAATATTTTTGGCTCTTTGTCAAACCATTCTTCAATGTATCAATCACTTTTCTTCTATTAATTGAATCAAAATACTCTCTTGAATGTTGATATATGGTGCATTGGTCTGGTTCACAAACAACTAGCCTTTAGAGGATCCTGACTCAATCTGTCTTATGATTCTGAGTTGATACATACTGATGTTTATCCACTACTTCTTTCACTGAACCCTTGATTTGTAACACTTGAAGTCAATACATGCAGCTGATACTTAAAGCCTCTTGATGTCTTATTCTTCATGGTTGCTTGAACATAGTAATGAACTTCTTCCCATGATCTGTAGGAGAGCTTAATGAATCAATCACATCATTTGGTTCTTTGTGTTTATCATGTCTTCATCAGAAGGGTTCCTGTGCTTCACAGTTTAATAAAGTTTATCTCTTTATGTTTTCATGTTGAGTTATAAATCCTCGATTACATGTTACATTACATTATGCTTTACAATTGTCGAAATAGAAAGACGGAGATGTCTTGAGATTGAATGTCAGAATAACTGTGTTATTGCGAGTGTGCTTAACTGCTAAAAACCAAAGGCAAGTTTTCTGCACTATTCTAATTTCATAATAATTTAATATTTTAAATATCAAACTGCTTAGCTATAATTAAGCGAGTATTCATGCACTATTCTAAATTCAAAATAGTTAAATGTTTTACATATCAAAGTGATTGATTCTGTTTATGCAAGTACTCATTCGCTATTCTATGTTCAAAATAGTTAAGTGTTTTACTTATCCAATTACTGGATTTATAAATTTTTTAGATTTTGAGAAAGATGATTTTGCTGCGAGTACTCCTGCCCAAGTGAATGGGGGAATAAAAATTTATAAGGGTGTCGATTTTAATGACCCCTTTCAATAAAAGGTTTTAAGATTGGATGGTTGCGTAAGAAGACGTGGCAGCGGTCCAGTGTGAGCTATGTATTATACTTGTTTATAATACCTTGCTAAGCCAATGTGTGCCTTGGGTACCCCCTTTGTTTAGTTGGATATGCTTCGGCATACCGGTGTTGCTCCGCGGCTGATCACCGGCGGCAACACACCGTCGTTCGAGGATTCCAATCTAAATTGCTATATTATTTTTGATAATAATATAATAAATGATTTATCAAGTGATGTTGTTTTTGGATAAAAGGTGAAATTCTGTTTCTGATTGATGTTGATATTTAATTTGCTATTAATATTAAAGGTGGTATTGATATATATGATTGATGTTGACTTCCATACTTTAGCGCTGGTATGTTGTGAGCATCTAAGTTAGTATTGATATCTAATTTGATATGACATCAAAATAAGTATTGATATCATGATTGGGGTTTTGAGTAAATTGGTTATAAAGTTTATGATTCAGTACATAATCACTGTTTCATGTTGTTGTTTACGATATTTTCGTAAACATTATTTACAAGTTTATTTTCGTCAAGATTTAAAGTATTGCTGAATCTTTGTTGCTCAAAAATATCGAAAGGGTTTTGAATACAAATAAGAAACCAATTATGGGGTTCCTTAACTAAATTTTATGATTCATCATTTATGATTTTAATTGTTCTGCTCTATTGCAGATTTCGGTTTTTATATCGAAAGGTCATTTATATGACATACTGAACTTGCTGAGCATTTCTTTCGCTCATACTTGCCTGTTTTTAAATTTAACCTTCCAGTGAGGATTAACTTGTGCTGTTTAGCTGCGTAATTCAAGAAAGCAAAGAAGGAAGCTTTTGGAAGGTGATTGGTCAGGATTTGCGGACTAGTGTAAGTTCTATTGTGTAAGGTTGTTTATATTATATTATATTATAGTTGTCTATTGGATATTTGGGCCTAATATACTTCTTTTCGAAGTTATACTAGTGGGTTTAGTATTGAGTTAAAATTTATTGAAAAGAATTTTAAAAGAAAGGAAAATTTTAATTGTGGAACTTGGAATTCTTGTTTCTAGCTTGTACACAATCACGAGCTTCTATTTCAAGTGCATTGACTGGAGGTGGGTTATTTAGCTCATGAAACATTATCTCAAGATACTTGACTTTGGAGCATTTAGGAACCAGATCAAACAGTAGAGATGATTTTCTGGACATTACGAAGACTGTTATCCTTTTTGGATGTCCTCTTACTCTGCTGGTGTCATTGATCGATTCTTCTTCCGTTACTTTGTCAAGAATCTTTATGATAGGGAACAAGGCAACCTTGTCATCACAGGTAGACAGTTTGACATCCGTCAAGGCTTGCTGAATTGAGCTTGATTCACTTGTCCTGAAGTCTTTGATTCTAATTCTACATTTGTTGATTCTAAAGACTAACTCTCCTTCACTGTCAATGCTGATTATGGGTTCAGTGTCTTTGAGAAGACCAATTTCTGCTTCTCCATTAATGAACACCATCTCATGATATTCTCTTCTGATTGCCCTCATATCCTTCTCTGTGTCTCTGATCATCTTGTCATTGAGCCTATAAGCGTACAGAACTTCAGCGGCTTTAACATCTGCTTCAGATCTCTTAACACCTGGAGCTGTCAGTTTAAAACTTTTGCTCCTTAGTTGACTTTCCAGAAAGGTAAGTTGTAGATATCGAATGGTTCTTATGTGTTGGTCAGACATGGTGATATTCTGCAATCTACCACCCGCAACAAGTTTGATCATAAATGGATATATAAATGCTTGAGGAGAAACATCCATCATCATTCTCCAAAGTCTGTCTCTGAAGTATTCATTTTCATTCAATTTCAACCATGGGATCTTTGAGGCTAGGACAAACAGTTCAATAATATTCAACTTCTTCAGTACACTTGTAGACACTTTCATCTGTAGACCATCTCTGTGATTGATAGTGATCTTCCATCCATTCTTCATAATGTTCACAGTAGTTCCAGTAATTACTTTGCTGAACTGATCATAGAACTCATGGATGTTTATATATGTCTCTCTGTAGTGCTCCACAGTTCTCAACAGGTTAGAGTTTCCAGGGTCTGAATAGTGATATGTTTCTGGTTTGTCCATTTTCTTCTTTGTTTCTTCCCATTTACTTCCTTTCCTGTTAGCTTGAAGATATGCTTATCTCTCCTCTCTGTTCCTTTTCCTTTGAATAGCTCTTTGAATTCTTGCTCTGGATCTTTCTATTTCTTCTTGAATTTCCAAATAAGAGCGATTTATTTTCTCTGTGATTCCATAAGATAGACAGTCATTCGAGAAAGCATCTTCATCTTCAAATTCTTCATTCTCTGTGATGATTATTCTTTCTTCCGTAGACACTTTTCCAAATCTTGGCTCACACCCTATCGGAACATCACTTTCATCTATCTCACCTTCTTCTAATTCTTCTTCAGAAAATAAAGGTGTCTGAGCATATATCTAAGACAACGGATTTCTCTGAGTTGTAATGATTCTGCTCAGATGCCCTGATTGCTCCCCCTGAGATGTTGCGCTTTCTTTAAATAATCTTTCCTTTAGGAGCACCCTTTCATCAATTCTCTTCTCTAACTCTTCCTTCATCTCTTCTTCAAATACATCATACGTACCAGTGGTCTGAAAGGCATCTTGAAGTAGATTAACAGCAGTGTCCAATTTTTCTTGTTCTACTACCCTTTTCTCCCCCTCAGTTGGGTTATCCTTCAGAGCTGGTGTTGATTGAGCATGTAAGGTCGAGATAGGGATCTCAAGAGAAGCAGGCGGTTGCTTACTGACTGAGGTCTTTGGCCCAGTACTGGCAAGAGCTGCTTTAGATGAGACCGGGATAGGCGCCTGCTTGCTAACTGAGATCTTTGGCTCAATATTGGCAGGTGCTTTTCCTTTCCCTATATGAGATAGAGATCGCTCAACGAATTCCCGCAAACTGGCGAATGCTGCTTGTTGATGTTCAAGTTGATTGGAAAGACTGGCGATTTGATGATCTTGGAGAGATAGTTCTGTCTGAAGGTGTTGATCTTTAAGAGCCAACTATTCCTTAAGATAGTTGTCTTTGAATGCTAGCTGCTCTTTGAGATAATCTTTAGTAACGTAATTGGATAGATCTATAGGTGTAGTTTGGATGGTAGGTGTCTCACAGGCTTCTCGCAGTGTATCACTCAACACTCTATCACTCGGTTTTGGGTCATGTGTGTCACTCATTCTCAAAAGTTCACTCCTCTCAAAGCTCCGAGTTCCAGGTGTACCTGCAGAAGACACTGTAGCCATCCTTAAGGAGGTCAGCAGTGGTGCAATGGGAGTTCACAATTCCCCATCCTTGTCCGAGACAAGTTGCCTATCATCGGGAGATGATTCGTCCAGAGTTTGAATCTCCGGAGGGAGCACTGGGGCCTTCATATCTGGCATATGATCCCTAGCTTCCCTTTGTATCTATGAAGATACATTCCCCTTAGGCTCACCAGGTAAATGGGTTGCCAATCCGCACTTACGTCGGATCCACTATCTAGGTTTATTAGTCCTGGGGAGGTAAGTGTTGTGCTAGATTTGGCAGCGATTACAACACTCTCTCCTAATACCTGTGAAGGCAGTTGATCCATTGAAGGACCTTGAACATGATATTCTAACCGTAAAATAGTCGAATTCCCTGTTACCGTCAATACGTCCTCACCAAATAGTACTCTTCTAATTGACTCATTTAAAGCTTCAAGAGCTTGGATATTGGATAAGGTGTTTGACTCGTTATAGGATGTCGTGGCTGACGGGCGAATTTCAATAGATCTACCTTGTTGAGAAGATAGATCTAGTAACTATGTATGTGCCTTTTTAGCCAGTAAATCCTTTTGGGAAGATACCTGGAGGTTTGCAGATGTCTCAGGATGTTCACTACTTTGCTTCAGAGGAGACAGAGATGCGGGTTCACTCATAGTACCTTCCTTATTTGCTGCATCTAGTGCAGTTTCGCCCTCTATTTGCATAGGATCCTTATACTCCAGGGCTTGAGCTAGGAGAGATGATGGTGTTTGGTTTGGCTCTAGAGGGTGGCTATGAATTTTTGGCATACCAAATTCACTCCCTAGCCTATTTACTTGTTCAACAAGTATTTGTGTGTGTTGAGGATCAATGTGTAATTGATCTATGCTAATAAAATCAGAACATGCTTCAAAAGTATGACTCATTGAAGAAGTACTCATACCTGAGAAGACTGATCTATAGACAGAGGTATTAGAATGAGTAGATTCAGCAGCTTGATGTGGTGGACTAGTAGCTTCAGGTTGAGGTTGGGAGGATTCTTCATATACAGCTTCTTGTTCTTGCTCAACTTCAGCCTCTACTTGGTCACCATATTCAGAAATAGGTTGATATGCTTCTACATCCTCATCTCCGAAAAGCTCATTAGCAATGTTTTTCTCTGGGTCATTTTCAGCTAGGGGTTCATCTGCAGCTATAGATGCATCTTCAGCTTCTTCTTCTTCTTTATATTGAGCATTGATAGTGGCAAAGGCATCTATCATGTGATCTGTTAGGAAAGCAACCTCTGAGTTTGGATAGCTCCCTTTCTTGTGTAGTTTTGTGACTACCAGTTGAGATAGGACAGGAGGATCTTGCATTAAGTCACTGTGAGTGGATGTCTTTTGGGCTTCTGACAGTTTTCCATTTAGCACTATCTGAAGAAACCTTACATATAGGATAAAGTTCTGATGATTTGATTGGTTCTCCAAAATGTGCTCCATGAATAACCTCCCAAAATTGATGCGAATATAATTCGCGACAACAACCCCAACAACTTGATTAAGAGTAGTGAGTCCATGAAATCCAGCTGTCATGGGAGACAAGCAATGAGACGGTATATTGAAGAATAAATTCCATTCCTTCGGAAGATGACTTTTGTTGAAGTGCCTTGGTAAATCATCATTCGCTGTCATTGTGCTCCTTATTGCTCTGAAGAAGCTGAGTAGTTCCTAATCTTCTAGAGTGTCATCAAAGTTATCTCGAGGTAACTGGAGATGTTCATTGAAATCATCCTCTATAATTCTGATGGTATCATCATCAATGTCAAAAGAAAAAGCTAATTTTTCATCATCTGAAGAGTTTATAGTTGTTGTGTGTACATGCCTGAGAAGCTCAACATTCAATTTCACGTTAGTCGTTAATGCGAAGCGCACAATTGAGTGTTCGTTTAAAAAATGGATCCAAGTTTCAAAATGTACCATTTTAACGGGATCACGTTCAATAATAGAAACAAAATTTGTTTTTGGAATCTGAATATTATTCGCCATTTAAATAAAATGAGAATAAAGTTTAGATTGAAAATAAATTAAATTGAGCACTTCGAATTATTAAGAGAAATAAATAGAATCTAAATTGAACACACTTTTAAATTTTAAGAAATGTCCAAACAAACCCTTACTGGATTAACCAAACACAGCCTTAAACAGTTAAAGATAGAGTAATTCGATCTGCAAATATAACCGGTGAAACTGATTGATTTTGATATCAAATTACTCCTTGTGAACTGGGCAATCCAATACTGTAAAAATTAGAAATTTTGACAGTATTTAGTTAGGGTTTTAATCAATCAAAAAAAAAAATTCTCTCCTGCGATGGTGAAGTTGTGTGTATGTAGTAGATAACCAACCCGATTGTGTATATATACATTAACAGCAAAAAATCTAAAATAAACAAAGGAGCTGTGTGGCGATCCCTCTCTGTGGCGACCACTCTCTGTGGCGACACAGAGTACAGGACTTAGAGAACTTCCAAGTCAGATCTCTGTGGCGACACAGAATACAGTACTTAGAAAAATTCTAAGTCAGGTCTCTATGGCGACACATTCTGTGGCGACACAGAGTACAGTACTTAGAAAAATTCTAAGTCAGATCTCTGTGGCGACACATTCTGTGGCGACACAGAGTACAGTACTTAGAAAAATTCCAAGTCAGATCTCTGTGGTGACACATTCGATGGCGACACAGAGTACAGTACTTAGAAAAATTTCTAAGTCACAATCCTTTGTTACTGATTTATTTTGAACATCTTTTAAATATTGAGTTATTAAAAAGAATGTTAAAACAATAAATCACAATTATTTTTCACTACTTCTACAAATATTATCATTAAATTGGTAACACTATATTTTTGTGAAAAATGATTATGTTGCAATATATTTAATTTTAATGTCAATGAACCCCTTTAAATATTAATTATCTAAAGTCCACTGAGATCAAATTAAATAGATTTATCAATATGAATGTGCTCAGCCATATATATATTTTGTATGTAAGCACAAAAATGATTGAATTACGAGAAATAATTAATGGCGTGTAAATTCAGATGTCCTTAATATATAGAATTTAAACAACAAGTGAATTTAACAAGACCAAATTGCAGTTATTGACTTTTAAAATTAATTAGAGATATTTAACATCCCAAGTTCACTAACCAACTTAGAGAAAGTGTTTTCATCAAGTGGTTTGGTGAAAATGTCTGCAATTTGATCCTCTGTGGGTACAAAGTGTAACTCCACAGTGCCATTTGTGACATGCTCTCTGATAAAGTGATACCTGATATCAATGTGCTTTGTCCTTGAGTGTTGAACTGGATTGTTTGAGATTTCTATTACACTTGTATTGTCACAGAATATTGGAATCTTTGATACCAATAGACCATAATCTCGGAATTGGTTCCTCATCCACAAGATTTGAGCACAACAGCTTCCAGCAGCTCTGTATTCAGCTTCAGCAGTTGATGTGGATACTGAGTGCTGCTTCTTGCTATACCAGGATACCAATCTTCTTCCAAAAAACTGACAGCTTCCTGATGTACTTTTCCGGTCAATCTTACAGCCTGCAAAATCTGAATCTGTATAGCCAACTAGGTCAAAACCTGTACCTTTAGGGTACCAAATTCCAAGATTTGGAGTTCCCTTAAGGTACCTAAATATTCTTTTAACAGCTATTAAATGAGATTCTTTTGGTTCAGCTTGAAATCTAGCACATAAGCATGTTGCAAACATTATGTCTGGTCTACTTGCTGTGAGATAGAGTAATGAGCCTATCATACCTCTATAGCTTGTGATGTCAACTTTCTTACCAGTTTTGTCCTGATCAAGCTTGGAGGCTGTTGGCATGGGAGTCTTTGCTGGAGCTGAATCTTCCATATTATACTTCTTAAGAAGTTCTCTGATGTACTTAGATTAACAAATGAATATCCCATCTTTCCTTTGAATCACTTGTAATCCAAGAAAGTAGTTCAACTCTCCCATCATACTTATCTCGTACTTACTCTGCATTAGCTTAAAGAATCTCTTGCAAAGATCATCATTAGTATAACCAAATATAATATCATCAACATATACTTGAACTAATATCATATCAGATTTATGCACTTTATGAAACAGAGTTTTATCTATGACACCTCTAGTGAAACCATTTTCAAGTAAAAACTCAGAGAGAGTGTCATACCATGTCCTCGGAGCTTGCTTAAGACCGTAGAGAGCTTTGAATAGAAAGTATACAAAATCAGCCATATTTGGATCTTCAAAACTAGGTGGTTGTTCCACATACACCTCTTCTTCTAGCTCTCCATTCAGGAATGCACTCTTCACGTCCATTTGATAAACTTTGAATTCTAAACGTGCTGCGAATGCCAGAAACATCCTGATTACCTCAAGTCTAGCTACTGGTGCATAAGTTTCATCATAATCAATACCCTCTTCTTGAGAATAACCTTTAGTTGTCAGTCTGGATTTGTTCCTCGTTACAATGCCATCTTCATCTAGCTTGTTCCTGAATACCCATTTAGTGCCTATCACTGACTTGTTCTTTGGTCGGGGTACCAGCTTCCACACTTTCTGCCTCTCAAACTGATTGAGTTTTTCTTGCATTGCAATAACCCAATCTGGATCTTCTAGTGCCTCATCCACTTTCTTAGGTTCCATTTCTGAAAGAAATCCTGAGAAGTGGCATACATTCTGAGTGGCATGTCTAGTTCTTACTCCTGTGTCAGGATCACCAATGATCAATTCAAAGGGATGGTCTCTGTTCCAAACTCTTTGACGAGGCAGATAAGATCTTAATGTTTCCCCTTGTTCAGCCTGATGTTGAGTGTGAACTGTAGATCCTCTTCCTACTCCCCCTGAGTTGCTGTCACCATGACTGGATGATTCTGATCTGTTTGTAATGGTTCTTGATGGATTTTCTGTATGATTATTATGATCATTATTTACACCATTACCATCACTTGATCCTGAATCAGCATTGCCCTGAACTGTAGACCCAGTTCTAGCAATCTCAGGTTCTATTATATCCAAAGGATCATCTGATAGATTCTCAAATTCCAGAGATTCAGAATCCTTATCTCTCTGCAGGCTTGCCAACTTGGTGTCATCAAATGTTACATTAAGGCTTTCAATCACCTTCTGATCAGAAATCATATAAACCCTGTAAGCTTTAGATTCCAAAGAGTAGCCAAGAAATATACCTTCTTCTGCTTTAGCATCAAACTTTCCTAGATGTTCATTTTCTTCCTTTAGCACAAAGCATTTGACACCAAATACGTGAAAGTATTTCAGTGTAGGTTTCTTGTCAGCCATAATCTCATAAGGAGTCTTGTCATGATCTTTGTTGATTAGGGTACGATTTTGAGTGTAACACGCTGTGTTGACAGCTTCGGCCCAGAAGTAGGTGGGAAGTCTTGATTCACTTAGCATAGTCCTTGCTGCTTCAACCAAGGTACGATTCTTCCTTTCTACTACCCCATTTTGTTGAGGAGTTCTTGGGGCTGAATACTGTCTCGAAATACCTTTCTCCGCACAAAATTTATTTAGAAATGCATTCTTGAATTCTATCCCATTATCTGATCTGATCTCTCTAACATGTAATTTCGCTTCCAACTCAATCTTCTTTATATGATCCACTATTAGCTGAGGTGCTTCATCCTTGAATTGTAAAAAGAACACCCATGTGTACTTGGAGAAATCATCGACCATTACTAAAGCATATCTTTTCCTTGATAGTACAATACGTTCACTGGACCAAATAAGTCCATGTGAATCAACTAAAGAGGTTCAGTTATACTTGTCATTTCCTTGCTTCTGTGTGAGGCTTTCTTTGATTTCCATTTTTCACATACTTCACAGAGTCCTTCTTGACAGAATTCCATCTGTGGTAGTCCTCTCACTAGTTCTCTCTTGATTAGAAAGTTCATTGTCTTGAAGTTTAAGTGCGAGAGCTTCTTGTGCCATAACCAACTTAGATCTGATGAAGCTTTGTTGTAGAAACATCTGCTTACTCCATCACATGTAGACTTCAAGTTAGCTATGTACAGATTACCTTTCCTTACTCCCTGTAAAGCAAGCTTCTCATCTTTCATGTGGGAGATCAAACATCTTTCTGTTCTGAAATCAACATTGTATCCCCTGTCACAAAATTGACTTATACTCAGGAGATTATGCTTTAATCCTTCCACAAGAGAGATATTCTCAATAATGACATTGCCAATTTTCAAATTGCCATATCCCTTAGTAAATCCTTTGCTGTCATCTCCAAAGGTAATTATAGGGCCAGCTTTCTCAACCACACCTGTGAGCAAGGACTTTTCTCCTGTCATGTGCCTAGAACACCCACTGTCCAGAATCCACATGATCTTTTCTTTTCTTACCTTACCCTGCAAACACAGATTGATTAAGAAGACTTTGGTACCCAAGCTTTCTTGGGTCCTGAAGGTTTAGGGGTAGAAACACAATCAATAATTGAACCTTTAACAGTCTTAGCTTTCACTATGGCTGGCTCCTTCTCAGTGTCAGTCTCAACAAAGTTGTCAGACTTAGAGATATGAGTAACAGTCTTGTCTTGTGTGTGCTTATTACTCATGCTTGTCTTAGTGTCGATGCAAGTGCAAGCAGTTGCATGAAAAGCTTTAAAATAATCAGACATGGTAACAAATGCACATGGCATACATCCAACTATACCACAAGGTTCATGAAAACTAGGCATGTTAGGCATGGCAGGCATACTGGAAGTTGCAATAGATTCTACTTTACCTTTAGTGCATGCATGTGTAAGATGTGCAGCAGAATTGCAATTATTACAAAGCTTCCTAGATGCAGATGAGGAAGATGCAAAATCGGATTTCTTGTTAACACCTACCTTGCCATTCCTGTTCTTTTTAGTCATAACCTTAGCACTCTTACCAGTCTTAGGATTAACTATAGGTTCTGGTTTCTTAAGAATTTCAGGTTCCTTTCTATCCACCTTAGTACCTAGGTCAGCTATGGATTTAGCTTTCGTAGCTGGAGCCTTAGGAGTCTTAGGGGATTCCTCTATCTTCTCTATATCTTCAGCAATCAATTCCTCATTGATCAACAAACTTACTTCATCCAACGATTCTGAAACAGACTCAGTGAATAAGGGAGATACAGCATCCTTAAAAACATATGGAACCTTTTCTGAGACAAACATGTTTATCTCTGATGTGCCATTATGTTTCTTACGGTTCAGCTTAGAATAGTCAAGTCCTATTGAAGTCTTAGATTTAAATATTTGACTATCTATTATCTCCTTCTGAGTAAGAGCTGCTTTCTTAAACGCCTGTAATTTCTTTTCTAAGTCAGCTTTTTGGGTTCTAAGAATGGCCTCTATGTCTGCATTGCACTTAACCTTATTTCACTAAATATTCATTCTTTTGCTTAAGGTCTTCTAGTCCAACTACAATCAATTCTATTCCTTCATTCCTAGAGGTTAAACTCTCAGATCTAAGAACTAACTTATCATTTTCCATTTTATATGCAAGCATGCTAGTATGAACATTATACAATTCTAAAATAAGTTCATGCACAGTAGATTTGTATTCAAATACATACATTTCTATAGTGGTAAGTTCAGGAACCTGAGATGATCGTGGTGATTCCTCTGCAGAGTCTGCCATGAGAGCCAGATTTACATGCTCTTCCTCTTCATCCGAATCAGTATCATCCCAGCTTTTTCCTTCAGCGATGTAGGCTCTTCCTTTTTCCTTTACCACATAAGCATTCAGCTTCTGTTTCAGCTTTTCATTCTTCCTTTTCAGATCTTCATAAGTTTCCTTCTTTTCATAGGAATCATTAGATTTTGCTGCCTTGGGCTTTCTGCAATCAGATGCAAAGTGCCCTAACTTATTACAGTTGTAGCATCTGGTTTTGCTCTTGTCAACCCAGCTTGATTTGTAGCCTCCTCTGGAGCTTGACCCTGACGAGTAGCTTCCTTTCTGAAATCTCCCTGATGAACCCCTTGGTTGTACTTGGGCTTTCTTCTGAATCTAACATGACTAAACTTTGCAGCCATGTAAGCCATAGATTTGTCCTCCAACTGTTCAAGTTCCTCTTGAGTATAGAACTCACTTTCATCTTCTGGCTCACCATGAGTAATTTCAGCTACAACAATTTCTTTAATTGTTGAGGAGGGTGTAACCTTGTTTTCTTGAGATTCTGGTTCATGAGCTATAAGTGCAGTGGTTTTTGCAAGTGCCGTACTCTTACTGTCAACAGAACCAGGTCCATAGATAATGGCTCTTTGCTCTTGCTCCAGCTCATGTGTTCTTAACTTACCATAGATCACATCCAGGGACATAGTGATAAAATCTGATCTTTCCCTGATTGAAGTGTTATTTTGTTCCAGGTGAACTGGGAGCGTCAGCATAAACTTTCTGTTAGACTCTCGTATGGGGTAGAATTTCTCTTGCAGCTTTAATTCACTTAACAGTCTTGTATATCTCTCGAAGAGTGAAGACAGTGCTTCTCCGGGTTGAAGTTTGAATGTCTCATATTGAGTCGTCAGAATATCCATCCTGTTTTCTTTGACTTTCTCTGTTCCTTCCATCAAAAGCTCAATGGTCTCCCACATATCTTTTGCACTGTTACTTCCTAGAAGCTGATGGCTCATATCATTATCGCTCGATTCCACAATTATGAGTTGAAGACTTGTGTCCAGATTTATCAACTCCTTATCGATTTCCGTGTATTTAGACGGATCCCTAGGAGAAGATGTGGAAGGAATTCTTATACCAGTTGCAGTTGTGGATTCAGCAATTACTTTCATCGGAACATAAGGTCCATTCAGTAGTATCCCAATGTAAAGTGGATTCGAAGCTTTCATAAATAGCATCATCTTTTTCTTTCATAGGTTGTAATTATCTCTGTCAAATGGAGGAACCTTTATGCTTCCAATTCTTTGGTTATTCATTTTCTTGGCGGAATTAAATTATTTAAAATTCAAAAAATTTCAAGAAATGAGAATTTTTGAAAATAGTAATGAACTTCTTCCCATGATCTGTAGGAGAGCTTAATGAATCAATCACATCATTTGGTTCTTTGTGTTTATCCTGTCTTCATCTGAAGGATTCATGTGCTTCACAGTTTAATAAAGTTTATCTCTTTCTGTTTTCATGTTGAGTTATAAATCCTCGATTACATGTTACATTACATTATGCTTTACAATTGTCGAAATAGAAAGACGGAGATGTCTTGAGATTGAATGTCAGAATAACTGTGTTATTGCGAGTGTGCCTAACTGCTAAAAACCAAAGGCAAATTTTCTACACTATTCTAATTTCAGAATAATTTAATATTTTAAATATCAAACTGCTTAGCTATAATTAAGCGAGTATTCATGCACTATTCAAAATTCGGAATATTTAAATGTTTTACATATTAAAGTGATTGATTCTGTTTATGCAAATACTCATTTGCTATTCTATGTTCAGAATAGTTAAGTGTTTTACTTATCCAATTACTGGATTTATAATTTTTTTAGATTTTGAGAAAGATGATTTTGCTACGAGTATTCCTGCCAAAGTGAATGGGGGAATAAAAATTTATAAGGGTGTCGATTTTAATGACCCCTTTCAATAAAAGGTTTTAAGATTGGATGGTTGTGTAAGAGGACGTGGCCGCGGTCCAGTGTGAGCTATGTATTATACTTGTTTATAATACCTTGCTAAGCCAATGTGTGCCTTGGGTACCCCTTTGTTTAGTTGGATATGCTTCAGCATACCGGTGTTGCTCCGCGGCTAATCACCGGCGGCAACAAACCGTCGTTCGAGGATTCCAATCTAAATTGCTATATTATTTTTGATAATAATATAATAAATGATTTATCAAGTGATGTTGTTTTGGATAAAAGGTGAAATTCAGTTTCTGATTGATGTTGATATTTAATTTGCTATTAATATTAAAGGTGGTATTGATATATATGATTGATGTGGACTTCCATACTTTAGCGCTGGTATGTTGTGAGCATCTAAGTTAGTATTGATATCTAATTTGATATGACATCAAAATAAGTATTGATATTGTAACACCCCCAAATCTGAGGTCGGGGATCCTGGTTGTAACGAGTTCCATTTCCCTTAATAATACTTAAACTTAATAATCAACCAACTACTGCGTACTGTGACCCCACAATATACACACACACCACAAGTTATAGTCTCAGAGATGAATATCCAAAAATAACACAAGTCATTTTATTCCATAATTATAAGCCATTACACCTCAAAAGGGTTTCTGAATAAATTTACATATTCTTTGCCATTATTACAATTCATGAATGTACATAAGTCTGGCACATCAAAAGTTGAAAGCCTAGCCTATTGGTAGTTCCTACCTCAGCTACAACGGCATCAACGCCTACAGGAAACTGCGGAACGTTTCCTAACCGCTCTCGAATTGGGAGCTTGATCCTGTTCATCTTGTCTATCTGTTGTTGTGTGATGAAAGAAGAAAGCAAGGGTGATCAACAAGCCCACCAAAATAATATGTATAATAATTAACAATATATGAGCATTCTCATAGTACTCATGAAAGTCTTGGTCAAGAAGAAATGAACCAAGTTTGATCTCTTAATGCGACCAAGTCGCAAAATATTTAGTATATATGTATATATACTTTTCAAAATCTTAGAATCCTCTTCCATGCATAATATACATAGAGTTCCAGTTTATAACTGTATAAAAATATCGTTGCAAGGTGATCTCATATATCTAACCTTGTCTCAACGTTTTTCTGAAAATCTTTGTCATGCATAAGATAATCATTAACTAGATATAAGTTGAAAAGGTGAAGTTACGAGATACTCCAATATACTTATATCTTTTCCGAATACTACTTGAACTACCACCGTTCAAGGTATAATCCGTTTCAAAAGTTCATCACATAGATGAGACTACAACATATGATTTGAATAGATTCAATCCTTGAAATATCATTATAAATAATGAAGTTATGAGATACTTTATTAAGTCCCGATATATATATACACCTATATATATACATTTCACACACTCCTTGAAAACCTCTGTTATGAAAATTATAAACAGAGTTGCAATATCCAATGAATTTGGAAAGGAGAAAACCTTGGCATAAACCTGATATCTTGTTGATCAGACAAAGATACCAATAAGTAACCTTTTCTACTAGTAGATGGATGAATCCCCCACCGGTCATCACCCTGGCTTCATTAGGACCTTGTGCTGGACCGCCACCCGACCTCTTACGCGTTGATGGGCTGCCACTCAGCCACTTACACTTTGATAGACCGTACCACGGCCTGTCACTTATGCCGACTCAATTAGATGGACTTACTTCCCGAACGTTGGGTAAGTAATCAATTCATTTATCAAAACATCAACCCTGTTGCGAATATAAAATACACCACAGAGCCGGATCCCTCAGGTTTTAAGCGAGTATTTAAATCCCCTTCGAAAGGAGGATCTTAAATATAAAAATGAGTTTTGGGATCCACCCTAACTTTTAAAAATCATTTTTGAAGACTCGAAAACATTTTTAAGAATGTTTGGAGTAATGCTGATTTAATAAAATAAATCAGTCCCAATATATTAGAAAATATCTGAATATTATTATTTAAATAATATTCCCATAAGGATAATCCTTATAAAAATAATTGAAGTAGAAGTTTTAAAACTTATACTTGAAATGAATAATAAATAACCAAAGATATACTTATACGAAAGTACGATCTTTATTTGAATAATCGAAAATGAGTTTGATTATCGAAACATTATTCTTTAATAAAATAAAGAATATTATTTAATAAATAAGCGGAGTCATAAGTCCTCGAATGAATATTCAAAATAATATTCATTAAATAAAATAAATGGAGTCATAAGTCCTCGAATGAATATTCAACTAATATTCATTATTTAAAATAAAGTTATCGAATAAACCTTATTCGATTAATAGTTTTGAAAACTATATCTATATATATAAATATATATATATAATATACTCGGGAACATCGACTCCCGGTTTAGAAAATGTTCACCTTTGGGTCCCCTATACTAAGGGTATACACAACTACTGCTTATCTCTAGCATAGGTATTATGCAACTTATAAGCATTTGAATCAACAATTAGATATCAAGATTATGAAACAGGCATGCATATATACCATATCAGCATGCTCCAATATATCACAAAATTTGCTAATAACAATCATGCACTTATCACAAGATAATGCACATACATATATACATCACAACAACAGTATAACGGGTAGAAAACTTGCCTGAGCGACTGGGGGTGGTGAAAGGCTTGGGACGAGTCTGGTAACCTATGAATAATATATAATTTGGAATTAAACCAAAGTCGCTTAAGAATCTATACTTTAACCAATTAGACCCTAACGTTCGCTTTTGCGCACAACGATTCACTTAAGTCACTCGAGTACCCTCGGCTCCACCATTTTTAATAAACTAACCATTAAGAATTTTAAGGCGATTCTTTCACGAGTACCCAACCAACTGCCTAATCCACTTTACATAATCATTTCATACTCCAATTAGTCATTTAAGGGCCTTAACCAAGGTTTCAAAGTAAGGCGAGGGGTAATGGTTCGTTCGCGAAATGTCGTTACTTAAAACGGTCGTTTCTCCTAAACCGTACATCGGATTCAAGCGAACCACATATCAAAACGAAGCTCGTAACATGAACTATCTAAACATGTTATGGTAGGTTCATGGCAGTGAGTGTTCGGGTGCAAAAGTTAAGCACAAAACAGTTTAAGGAAAATTGGGCATTACGACGGCTATAACTTAGAAATTCCCAAATTTTTACCAAATCAATTTAACATCAAACCACCACCAATCAACACCATTCCACCATAATTCAACCACAATACAAGATCATTTAACTATAACTCAAGATCTCAACTTATTCATCTAAACCAAGTCAAAATGTGACCAAGAACATCAAATCCAACAAGTATCACTCCTAACTCAAAAATCAACAAAACCACTTACTAAACAAAGCTCTAAACATGAGTACACACCCATTACACTAACCCATCATCTAAACATTATGAAATCCAAACCAAAAAAACTTAAGACTGCAGGTTTGAGAAGTTATACCTTCCTTGGAGAGTGGAGAATCACTTAGGAAGCCTTAAATAACCACTAACTATCTCTACTAAGCTTGGATCTTGAAGAAAATATAAGAAAACACAAAGTTAGTTTCTTGAAAACACTATTCACCAAGAACTTTGATGAATTAGCTATGTTAAACATGGAATCTTGAGCTTAAACTTATGGCTCATCTAAGTTATGAATTATGGAAGCTAAAGAAACAAACCTCTTGAATTATGATTAAGTGGAGCTTGGGTTTTGGAATTTTCTTCCTTACTTTTCTTCAAAAAGCTGAGGCAAAAAGATGGGGGAAGAAGAAATGTGTTTGTTTTGGTTGCTTTTGATTTTTGTGATTAATTGAATTGTTACCATGGTAAATTTTGTGTGGTTTATAATCAACCAACACTTCCTTCCCTTTTGGTCATGCTTATGTCATCCTCATATGTCATCTTCCCACACTTGTACTCTTCTTGTTGGTGTGATGACATCATCATCACTAACCTCTTTGATTAACTCCTAATTACTTGGCTAATGACCGCTGATCTGTTATACGGTTCGCTTAACTTTCGTTCTCGTTTATCGTTTGAGGGATCATACCCGGGATCTTATTACTTGGGTTTCCTTAACCTTTCTCAATACATTATATTCCTTTTATGATCCTCTCTTATACTCCTTGAATTTAAATCCTTTTTATCCTGTTACCTTATACTCAATTCTTTCGGTATCTGGTGGATTTTCGGGAAAAGGAAAGTGTTCGAATTTGGATTCTGACGATCTTTACATACACTTATATACCATATAGAGTACTAATAAGATCTTTGGAATAACAATAAAAGAACCTCTACAAAGTGTGGAATGAAAAGTTTTCTTATTCAGCATAATCAGCAAAATCACTATTCATAAGGTTATAAAAAGTCCAAAATTTTTGGGGTTATTACAGATATCATGATTGGGGTTTTGAGTAAATTGGCTATAAAGTCTATGATTCAGTCCATAATCACTATTTCATGTTGTTGTTTATGATATTTTCGTAAACATTATTTTATGAGTTTATTTTCGTCAAGATTCAAAGTATTGCTGAATCCTTTTTGCTCAAAAATAACGAAAGGGTTTTGAATACAAATAAGAAACCAATTATGGGGTTCCTTAACTAAATTTTATGATTCATCATTTATGATTTTAATTGTTCTGCTCTATTGCAGATTTCGGTTTTTATATCGAAAGGTCATTTATATGCCATACTGAACTTGCTGAGCATTTCTTTCGCTCATACTTGCTTGTTTTTAAATTTAACCTTCCAGTTAGGATTAACTTGTGCTGTTTAGCTGCGTAATTCAAGAAAGCAAAGAAGGAAGCTTTTGGAAGGTGATTGGCCAGGGTTTGCAGACTAGTGTAAGTTCTATTGTGTAAGGTTGTTTATATTATATTATATTATATTATAGTTGTCTATTGGATATTTGGGCCTAGTATACTTCTTTTCGAAGTTATACTAACGGGTTTAGTATTGAGTTAAAATTTATTGAAAAGAATTTAAAAGAAAGGAAAAATTTAATTGTGGAACTTGGAATTCTTGTTTCTAGATCTGTAACCTAAAAAGATCTTGGTATAGTTTGGGGTCATAGATGTAATATTTCAACTGCTAGCATTTGCTTATTGATTAAACAGGTTATTTTGGATTGATGTTTCATAGTGACGACCAAATCCTCTGACCACGAATTTGGAAGCAAGTGCTATGTTTTGAAGGATAATTATGTATATATGGGAAATTTTGACTCTAAAGTTTTTGAGGCAATTTTCTGGGATATTCATTAGAGAGAACTGTATACAAAGTCTATGTGATTGAATAGAAGAAAATTATGGAAAGCACATATGTTACTTTTGATGATGATAAATGTCCAGGCTTGGAATGCCTTAGTGAAAATGAAGCTGATATCCTACATTTTGAAAATCTCAAAATTGATAGTGATTTTGAGGATGATGCTGAAGTCAACAAAATCACAGAATAGATGAAGACTAGTGAAGTTGCTCTGAAAGGAGCAAGAAAGGGAAGCATGTTTGTTGCAGATTTACACTAAACAAATAAGGAAGGAATATGTTGCTTCTATACCAAGGCATTTGTAGAGCAAAGCAAGCTATGTCACAAAAAGCTCTCTCACCTAAATTACGAGGAAATGAACACCCTGGTGAAAAAGTAGTTAGTGAGAGACATGCCAAATCTGGAGATTGCTCAAAATAAAGTTTGCGAGGCTTGTCAAAAAGGTAAAATGAAAAAGTCAAGTCACAAGAGTAAAACTGTGAATTCCATAAGTGCACATTTGCAACTTATTCACATGGATTTACTTGGACCAATTAATATCTTATCAATTTCAAGGAAGCAATATATACTTGTTATGGTGGATGATTACTCAAGGTACACATTGGTAGAATTTATGCATTTTAAGGATGAAACTCCACACATCATAATTGAACACATCAAGAAAATTGAGAAACAGGCCGAAGATCAGAATTGTGTGAAGTGATTTTTGGAGTCACAATGGCACAGAATTCAAAAATACAACTTTAACTGAATTCTGCAAATACAAGGGCATTGTTCAAGAATTCTCAGTTGCTAGAACACCTTAGAAAAATGGGGTAGTTGAGAGAACGAATAGAGCACTAGTAGAGGCTGCTAGAACAATGCTACAAGATCCCAAATTGCCAACAAGTTTTTGGGAAGAAGTTGTCAACACTGCATGCTATACTCAAAACAGATATCTCATTAACAAGAATCTTGGAAAATCACCCACCTCAATCTTATCAAAAAGAAAGCCTACTATGAAACATCTTCATGTGTTTTAAAGCAAGTGCTTTGTTCTAAAAGACAACTCTGAATATGTGGGAAAATTTGACTTTAAGGTTTTTGAAGCAATTTTTCTGGGATATTCATTGGAAAGAACTGCCTGTAAAGTTTATGTTCTTGAATAAAAGAAAATTATGGAAAGCACAGATGTGACTTTTGATGATGACAAATATTCAGGCTTGGAATGCCTTGATGATAATGAAGCTGAGGCCCTTAAATTTGAAAATCTCAACATTGATAATGATTCTGAAGATGAAGCTGAAGTCAATACAAGCAATAAAATGGATGAAGAGTCAACTGAACAAGTGAATCATGAGAATGGAAGCTTATCTTAAACACCTGAATTTGATAGCACAAACTCAGGGGGAGAAAGAGGAGAAAATTCTATAAGTCATGCTAATGATGAAGAATAAGCAGAAAACTCAAGTCAACAAACTCACATAAGGAAATGGGATAGGAGTCACAATGCAGATGCAATTATTGGTGATCCCAATGCTGGAGTGAGGACTAGAAGTGCAACTGCAAATGAATGTTTTCATGCATGTTTTCTTTCACAAGTTGAGCCAAAGAAAACTGAAGAAGCTCTAGTTGATCCTGATTGGATATCTGTTATGCAAGAGGAGCTAAATCAGTTTGAAAGGAACAAAGTTTGGGAATTGGTTCCTGCACCAAAGAACATAAGTGTAATTGGAACAAAGTTGGAGTACGGGAACAAGATGGATGAAAATGGAATTGTCATCAGAAATAAAGCAATATTGGTTGCAAAAGGCTACTCACGAGAGGAAGAAATTGATTATGATGAGACTTTTGCTCCAGTTGCAAGACTTGAAGCAATAAGGATCTTTCTTGCATTTGTTACACACTCCAATTTTAAGGTGTATCAAGTGGATGTGAAGAGTGCATTCCTTAATGGTGATTTGGAAGAAGAATTTTATGTGCAACAACCACCTGGCTTTGAAGATCCAGAATTCCCAAATTTTGTATACAAGTTACTTAAGGCTCTCTATGGACTAAAACAAGCACCTAGAGCTTGGTATGACACACTGTCAGAATTTTTTATTAAACATGGATTCACTAGAGGTACTATGACAAGACTCTCTTCTACAAGAAGCATGGTGATGATATGATCCTATTGCAGATCTATGTGGATGATATATCTTTGGTTCTATAAATGAAAAACTGTGTCAAAGATTCTCTAAGCTTATGCAGAGTGAATATGAAATGAGTCTAATGGGGGATTTGAGTTACTTTCTTGGAATTTAAGTCAGTCAAAGAAGTGATGGAATCTTCATCAGCCAAACCAAGTATGTCAAGGATTTATCAAAAAAGTTTGGTATGATTGATTGTTCACCTGCATCTACACCTATGTTTACAGCTACAAAGTTGGATGAAGATAAAAAGGGAAAAAATGTAGATATCTCAAGCTATAGAGGAATGATTGGATCTTTGTTGTACTTAACTGAAAGTAGACCAGACATCATATTTGCTACATGTTTGTGTGCAAGATTTCAAGCCAATCCAAAGGAATCACATTTGATGGTTGTGAAGAGAATTTTTAGATATTTGAAGGGGACTCCAAACTTGGAATTATGGTATCCTAAGGGAACAAGTTTTGAAGTTGTTGGATACACATATGCATATTTTGCTGGATGCAGGATTGACAGAAAGAGCACTAGTGGAAGCTGTCAGTTTCTTGGATGAAGCAACTTTCACTAGACTTGTAGGTGAAATTGGAATGTTAAATTCTTCATCCTAATGGCAAGAACTCAGCTAATATTTTGCAGCAGCTTAATTTCTAGTAGATCAAAATTAATTTGATTTAACTGGAAATTAACTGGAATATGAATTATAAATATTTCTGAAATCTCTGCATATTTATTTTTCAAAAATTCAAAAATTAGAATGAAAATTTTCAATTCTAAGAAAACTGCCTAAATGTTGATTTGCATTTTTAATATGTAAAATTAGCACAAGGCAGAATCAAAGTGATCAAAAGTATATAGAGAACTGAGTTCTCGATAAGTCTAATTCACTTATGGACAAGTCATTTTAAGACTTCACTAGTGAGTTCTCGATAAGTCAATTTTCTGACTTCTCGAGGAACTTCTCGATAAGTTTTATTATGACTGATCGATAAGTCAGTGTAGAGTTCTCGATAAGTGTTAGTTCACAGAGTTCTCTACAGGTATAATTTTAGACTTATAGACAACTCATAAATGAGATAATTTAATTTAATAAATTATTTTGGTAAAATACTTTGATAAAATTATTCTGATATTATTTTGATTTATTCAAATAAAAATTAGAACCAATTCCATCCATTTAGGACAAACTGGGTATTTCTTTGACATCTCGATAAGTCTTTTTTTAGTTCTCGATAAGACTCAGAAATATGACATATTGATATGTATATATTTTCTCAATATGACTTCTCGATAAGCAAATTCCAAACATTTATTCTGAGTTCTCGATAATTAATTTACCTTTTACTATAAATACCCAGATATCACAACATATGCCTATTTACGCCTTCAAGAACTCTAAGTGACCTAATTTTTAATTTCAAACCGATTTCTCTCTCGTCTCAAGCCCTTTCTCCCCCATTTTTCTTACCCATTCACTCCTACTCAATAACAATGGCACTCAACAATGTCAGAGCTGAAATCCCCAAGAATGGAACTAACTACCTTGCTTTTACTGATGTTAACCAAGCTCCTGATATTTTCAAGCGGTTTGTTAAGTTTTTGTCTGAATCTTATCTTGCAGGTGCTTTAACTGCTAACTTAATCCTGTACTTGAATGTCCTGCATGAGTTTTGGACAATAGCTGTAGTGAGGATAGTTATGCATGACAACTCTATATCTATAGTGGTGACTTGCTCAATTGGAGGCCAACAGATAGATTTCAATGAGCAAAATGTGAATGCAGCTTTGGGCATACCAACTGAGAATATGATGGAGGTTCTTAGTCAACAGGAACTCTATGAGTTTATGGATTTTGTCAACTACAGTGAGAAGATTAATCTAGCCAGTCTCAACAAGAAACATCTAAGGAGAGAGTGGTCCTTCTTATTTGACTCAATCATTAGGGCCTTCACCTGCAGAAAGACAGGATATGACAACATATCAAGTGTTATGCAGAAGCTGGTGTATTTCATAGCCCACAACAGA
Organism: Apium graveolens; assembly: GCF_009905375.1. Lineage (NCBI taxonomy): Eukaryota > Viridiplantae > Streptophyta > Magnoliopsida > Apiales > Apiaceae > Apium > Apium graveolens. The sequence continues at coordinate 78,379,888 of NC_133649.1, forward strand.
CACCTGAATGTGGGCTTGCTAATTCTTGAAGAACTGAGCACCAGGATTACAATGCCACTAGATGCAAGAGGTAAGGAAATATTCTTTCCTAGGTTTATTATGTCCACTTCATAAGGTTAAGGACATACATTTATTTAATGGTATTAACAGTTCATTAATAGGCAATTATAAGCAAGTATCCAAAATTCTATTTGGATCACTTACTATAAAGAACATTGTACCTGTAAGTCTTAGGATCTCTCCATTTATGTTGGACAGATTCAAAACTTACCCTTACTCAATGCCTGATACGCGGTCTCAAGTAACATCAACTTATAATGCAGCAATGGTCCCTGAACCTGTGGAAGAATAAACACATGAAAACTGATAGGGACCTACCAATGCTGACACCCTTCCTTTTGTACCATTAAAAGCTAGGAAACCAACCACTTCATCCTCTCAAAAGGGTAAAGTGAGTAAAAAGAAGAGAAAGCATGCAAACCTATTGATCATAAATGAGAGTGGTGAGGAACAAACAGTACTTGAGTCACCCTTGGTCAAAAAGACAAAGAAGGCTAAACAAACTGAGCTGACCACTCAAGACATCTTTGCACCCACTCAAAAGGATGTAGTTGTAACACAGGGATAAAAACAGACTCTAGGGACATCCTCTCAACAGGGTATCTCTATTGAAAAGAGCACTCTCCCTAGTGCACCCTGTACAGAGTCTGCACAAATAATTGAACAAATCCAAGTGTATGAAAGGAGACATAAGGATGGCACACACAAGGAGAGCACATCACTTGAAGCTCCCTCTTCTACTCAAGGGAAGCTGTCAACACTCCAATTTGAGATTCAAAGTCTAATTTCTAAAATTTCTTCATCCTATACTCACAAACTTGAATTTAATTCTTAAGTGTTGCCAACCTCAAGTGATATGGTTCTAGAAACTTTGCTCACCACCCAGAAACCACATTTAGTTGGTGAGAGGCTACATGCTGGGGTAGATCTTGATGACACCAACACAAACACAAGGGTTTCATCAGTTTTCACTGAAGACCTTGTGATAGATACAAATGCACCTTCATGTGCAACTTAACCTTCACAAGTTGTTAGGTTTGAGGGTAGTACTCCTGTGGGGGAGCTATCTAAATCTTCTCCAATTCAATTGGAGGTTCCTCTTGTGGGAACAACTCCCCTCACAACCCTAGCTGAGATTGCTCTCAAAGTTGAAGCTAGAAGTTCAATTGTCAATGATCCTGCTATGAGGGAGGCAAGTACAACACTTTTAAGTGACAGTGTTTTGAAAGAAAGACAAGGGTTTGAGGCTAGAGTACATGACAGTAACCTAGCTAACTCCCCTCCAATTCAAATGGAGGTTTCCACTACAAGTGTGGAATAACAAACTGTCATAACCACAACTCAGGCTGTGAGTCAAAATATGACATCTGTCACAGGTGGTTCTAATTATGCACTTCCATCAACTTCAAACTCTTCATAACAAACATCTCACCCCATCCAACAGTGGCTGCAGAATGCTCAAGCTCAACCAAGCATTGTGGATGATCTTCTTGTTGATCAAATCTATGGTCTTGCCAACATCTCACAACACCTTCTCACTTTAGACATGAGCAATCAAGATTATCAGGCTATTCTGCTCACTTACAATGAAGAAGTTGAGAAACAGAAGCAGAAAATGGTCAATGAAGCTGAGCAAGATGGGAATGTAGATGCTTGGTTGTCTAAGGACTTCACTTTGGAGATTGATCAGGTCTTGGCTAGGTTCAAAGATGAATATGTGACCATACTGGGGAGTAATGCCAAGGTCCTGACTCCACAAGAGGTTTATGATGCAGTCAATGAAGTATACAAGGCTCAACTCAAGGCTTTTCACCTCTTTGGTAAAGCTCTAGAATTAACATTGACTGGTCATCAAGAAAAGATTAGAAAGCTGGTGAGAGACAAGACGGATGAGATTATCCCTTCTCAAGTCAAGATCACTTCAAAATTTCAACATTTTGCTGACCAAATGGCAAGATTTGATCCGACTTCTGTGGAAAAAGATGTCAAAAATCTCAGACAATTTTTTATAGCTTTGCATGAGGTGGTTCAACGATATATTGCTAATTCAAATGACACGCAACTCAAATTGAACCAACTTCATCAAAGTAGGTATGAGCCTTCTGCATAGCTCATGAAGGGAATCAAAGAGGTTGTGCAAGCTACTTTTGGCACCTCAGTACCTTCAAGCTCTCAACCACAATCTACCACTTCATGAAATCTCCAACTGCAAGCTCTCCAACAACAAGTTTCAACTCTGTAGTCTTCCAATGATTCACTCATAGCTCAAGTGAAAGTTATCACCTCACTGGTGTAGAGTCAACATGCTGATATTCAGACCTTGGTGGACTCCCACAAGCATTTACAAATGCAAAATTCTATGGCTTTAGGAACCATCATGGGAAAACTCAACATTCCATTGCATGCACTTCCTGAAGCTGTGAGGCCAGAATTGCCAACTCCCCTACTCATGCCTGTCAACAAGACTAAGGGGGAGATAGAAGCTAGGATTCAACAAGGAGACTAGCAAATTAACATCAACTCACACTGTTCAAAGCTCTTCTAAAGCATATTTATCTAAAGATGTTGGGAAAGACAGACTTCTAAAAGCTGTAGAAAGACCTTGTCAAGATCAAGAATTTAATGAACTTTTGTCAGTCTTAAAAGTGTCTCTTGACAACAACTATGTAACCTACAAAAGAGCATTGGCCAACAACATCAACTTTATCAAAGTGGTGATTGTCAAATTTGATAATTTTTTGGAGAAAAGGATTGTTGCAAATATGAATGATTGTGACCTGGACAGATTTCTACAGGTATCTCTCTCCAATCTTCAAAAATTGAGAGCATCTGAGCTGGATGTAATGATTGGTAAAATACATACAATGATTCCAGAGGAGACCCAATTGCTAAAGGAACTCAAGAATGCTTGGATAGATGATTTTCCTGAAGCCTATCTCTATCCTAGCAAGGGGATTGCCTAAATCTGTTCATAATCCATAAAATACAGATACTTCACAGTTCCAAAGAACTATGTGAGAAGTAATGGGAAATTGACCATGATTCTTGAATCTGATCTCAAGACCAAGGTAAACAAGTCACCTGAAGATGAGGAGATGATCAGAATCTTGAGAAGATATCTTCAAAATGCAAAGGCCATGTTGCCAACTTCAGATTATAACTTAAAGGATGACAAGGATGATGATGAGCAGAAGCAAGATGATCAACCACCTTCTGGATCAAATCCAAGTCAAACTTCCAGAGCAACTGGCAGTAAAGAGAAGAAGGGGGATGATAAGAAAAGTGGAGAAGAGAGGATAAGGAAGATGGCTCATGACCACAAAAGCAAACCCTACAAATCCAAATCAATCAAGTTCAATCCTCTAAGCCAACAAACTCAAACACTATACCACCTCAAACCTCTAAGCCCAAATTTCTGTACAAACAAACTGCTAATACCTTACTGAAAATACCAATCACCTCAAGCCAAACATCTCTAAAAAAAATCTCAAACCTACCTTTTGTTAAGCCACCAACAAAAATTGATTATAAATCTGTTGGGAGAAAACCAAAGAAAATGCAAGTTACTGAGAGGGCCATCTGGAACTATCTAAATTGAAGTGATTTTCTCCCTCTGAACTGGTGCACCTCAGATAAAGACTACTTTTAACAATTAGATGAAGAAATGGTCAGAGTTTGGGTTGTAACATTAATGCAAGTAATAATCTACTATCAGGATGGAACCTTCACATTTCTTGGAAGAAACTTAATGGACACATTTTCACCTACAAAGTTCAAAAGGGTGATAAGCTTACTAAAGGATAATGATACCGCAACTAAGGCATGTAGATCTGTTTTGGCTGAATGGTTGGTAGAAATGGAGGAAAGAAGAGCAAGATATAAGGCTGAAAGTGAGGAGAGGAAAAGAAAGTATATTGAGGAAATATAAATGTACATACAAAGATCTGAAGAACTCAAGGCAAAGGGGATGAGCAGAATTACCAAGGATGGACAATTTCTAAACATCAGGGTTGGCAGTTTCTCAAGAATTAGGGTTGGTTCTTGTACATTTATCCATTAGATTATAAGCTCAAACTTATAGAAGCTCTAAGAGGGACACCAATCATAGAGGAACTGGAAGTATTTGTAGAGTTAAAGGACCTCATTAGAAAAGAAACAGGAGATGAGACATTTGTCTGATGAATGTATCTTTCAAACTCAAGAAATCACTTAATGTATAAAAGTTGTATTTTTGTCAATTTTTATGTAATGTTTTATTGTTCATTGTAGCTTGGGGTTAGTCCTGTTACCAGGCATGAATTTGTGATAAGAAATCTTCTCACAAATTGGAGGAGATTGTTGTGCAAGACATGCATGTACTATAATAAGACCAAGTCAAATTGACAGCCCTAAGTAAACTGTATGATAATCTAAGTTTGTATTTTGTATTGTATTACTTGAGTCTGTTAAAGTGTCAATAGATTAGACTGGAGTATTTTTCTGTAAACAGTCTCAAGCCTAAGAATAAACTCTGGAAGAAGATCATGAAGATCATGCCTCAGAGAAAGTGTGAAGAAGCTTGGAGTATAATAAATCTGTTTTGAGATAAACATTCTAAGTCAAGAAATCTACAAGTCACTGATCAAGTCATATAGAGAAGTCATTCGAGAACTCCAGAATGACTTATCGACAAGTCAAAAATAGCTTATAGAGAAGTCTAAGAGATATCGACAAGCCAAATGAAGATATGAGGATTGAAGATCAATAGAGAATTCAGAGATATCGATAATTCAAATTGAAGATGTGAAGATTGGAGATATCGACAAGTCAAAACTCTCATTAGAGATCTCAGAGATATAGATAAGTCAATATTCCTATAGAGATTTTAGAGATATCGACAAGTCTTTGCTACATGCATAAATTCAGAGATCTCGACAAGCCAAATTCTCTTATAGAGAACTCAGAGACTTTGATAAGACAAAACAATTATAGAGAAATAAGAGATCTCGATAAGCCATTATACTTATCAAGATGTCGAGTTCTCTATATAACAAACTGGAGATCTTGATATAAACCTCAAGTACAGAATGCAGACCAGTTAAAGATCCAAGATTACAATCAACAAACAAATCAATCACTGATTTGAAAAGTCTATAAAAGCATCTTGAAGAGTACAAGATCAAAGGCCAAGATTAACTGACAAAGGAAAGTCACAGACATGCACGATTTGTAAAAATATACTAAGCCAGAAATGAAAAGCTTTAGATTACTTAAAGTGGGTTTTAGTACAAGCTATTGCATGATGTCTAAAACCTGTGTTTACTATTCAATAAAGTAAACACTGGATGCTTTGTTTTAAGTTGTAACAAATAGATCTAGAATTTCTTGTAACTCTCTCAAGAAAGAAGCTGAGTTTTTTATCAACTAAGAACCCAAAAATTTGTAGCAAGACATACTTGATTATAATATAAAATTAAGTGAGTTTTGAAGATATTGTATTTATGTGCATGTTTATTAATTCTGTTTAAACACTATATCTCTACAAGTTAGACTATTTTGTTCACCATTTCCATAAAAGTTTAAAAAGCTTATAAATAATCTAAAACACATTCAACCACCCATTTATTGTATTCATTGCCTAACACAAGTCTTCTACTTAGATGGTAAGTAGGACTATCCTAGACGGTGGATTCTGGATCCTTCCTAGGAGGAGACCGTTTCCATGCTGGATACGACGTTAGTGTCATTGTGGACCTAATTCTCAGGTTTGCTCGGCGAGCCAATCACTGGTCTTTTTGAGCCGTGGGCTATACGACCCACTTTGAGTTGTGGTTGTAATATCCGGGATATATCGTGTAATTATTTTTGCTATTAAATAATTATTATGTGTGTTCAGTATCTATTCTGTGAATTAATTATTAAGTGTTATCGGTGTTTGGATATTTAAAAATATTATTAATTGAGTATTTTACTTTTTATATGTCCAAAATAAAATATAGATAATTGTCATATCTTCCTAATTTTTTTTATGTTGATTTATGAATTTATATGAATCATATGAAATTTATAAAATCTTTTTCCGAGTATTTAAAATCTATTTTATAAAAACGGGAACCAATCGACGTCAACAGTTGTTACGTTTTTGGAACCCGAAACTCTTCCGAGAACTCCTTCCTAACCCAATTGTAATATTCTGAGCATTCTCCATGTTTCGACTTTTTCGATCCGGCGTCCGGTTTGTCCTGCGCGGGTCCCGGCGCAACATTTTTGATACAATATTCGTTTCGGTAAATCAATAAAACCCGTATTTTCGATAAACGGGAGATTTTTATTAAACTATCACAATTATCACTTCGTAATATGTGTAACCAGGCGCTGAGACCAAGACCGCAGTACAAATTGTACTGATTTGGATAATTATCCCGAAAACCGATACCGTTTGGATCAGTTTTTACAAATAAACGTACCCTTTTATATCCGGAATGATCCAACGGGATACTAATTTCCCGTAAGTATAAATAGCCTTTTACCGTATTTTTGTTCGTATCAAAATCATTTGCAGACAGATAATTATATAATTTTACAGAGAAAAATCATATATTCATAAACCTTTCTGAGAATCAAACCACAAATTCAAGGTGTTAGTGAAATCCGTTTGGAAAGTTGGAGTAACCAATTTGAAGGTCTCAAGGAGTACTATCAGATTCCAGGACCTGTTTTACTGCAGAATCAAAGGTTGATTTTATATAAATTTAATTATTTTTGAATTATTTTTATGAAAAATATGAATTTTTGTTCGGATGATTGTTTGTATGATTTGATGATTGCATGTGGTAGAGCTTGTTTTCTTGATGATTTTGATATATTATACGTCTGATTTGGAGTTCAATACAATGCTCAAAAGTAGGTTTAATTTTCGAATTTCAAAATTAGGGTTTATAACCCGTATGAATGTTTTCAATTGAAATTTGGGGGTTTTTGATCTAGGGGTTATTAACTGTTGATTTATAGTGGGTTGTGTTCCTTATGAAATTTGCAATCGATTGGTATATAGCTCGTTAACAGAGGATTAATGGATCGAAGGGAGTTGTGTTTTGAAAGTTTTCGATGTTCGCCGGAAACCGGCGATGTTCTTGGCCAATTTCCGGCCAGAACAGAGATGATTATTGAGTTTTGATTGCACGAATAAGTTGTTGGTAACCTGTAGATTAAATCTGGACAGTTTGGTGGCCTGAGGTGGCCGGAATCGTGTTCTCCGGCCACACTCCGGCTAGTCGACGGCTGGGCTGGCAAAATTGCAAACAGGCCCCTGTAGTTTTGTAGATGATGAAGTTTAGTCCCTGTAGTTTGCAAAGTTTTCAAAAATAGGATTCCTGTTTATAAAATGTTTAAAAATCATATTTCCTATTTATTTTTATTATAAAAATTCATTTTTAATTTCTGAAAATTCTAAAAATTATTAATTATTAATTGATTTTAATTAATTATTTAATTAGATTTAATTATTTAAAAATGATTTAAAAATTCCGAAAAATAGTTTCGAGCTTTAAAATATTATTCTAAATTATTTCCAAGGCTCGATAATTATTACAAAATTGTTTCGGAGCCAGAAGTGGCCAACCGAACCCTGTTTATTAACCCGAAATTGATCCAACGACCGTATTAATTCTGAAAAATATTTTAAAAATCATTTTAAATACCCGAAAGCATATTTATGACCCGAAACTTCTTTATAAATGATATGTCATTGATTACGTGATGTATTATGTGTTATACGTGACTTGTTGATTGACTATCGGTCTATATATTTGGTGTTTACTTGGTTATTGCATAACTTTCAATCCGTTAATCGGATTTGGGTGAAACGAAGGGTAGATAGAAGTATGTGTTGAATAAAATCCTGTGAGTTGATGATTGATAGATGCTTATCATATGTGAACAGAAGAGGCAAGACGTAGGAAAGGGAAACAGGTAGTTGAGGAGTAAGACGGTTGTGATTGGAAGCGAGTGCAGGATAGTAAGCTAATACCAGGAAAGTGTTCTGAACTTTCTCGAGATATTGTAGTACTTGATAGTCCTGTTGATATTGCAAGTGCTTTGAAGCACTGAAACCTAAACCCTGATTTCAGTTATTGTTCTTGAGCCATGAACCTTATTCTTTCTAAACCATTTATTATTGTATACCCAAACATGAACCACAAATCTACGATACTACTCCACAAGTACATACAAACTAAATACCAAACACTAAACTGAATTGCTTATATACTCAACCCATGATATCTTATGCTTTGAAAGACTAAATCCTTGAAACCCTGAAACGTTGATTCCTTTGTTATCCAATTCTTTCATTACCCAGCATCCAAGCTTTGAAATCACCTAATTGATCCTTACAAGGGTTGAAACCCTTTCATTGTTAAGTATTCACTGTTGTTAATGATTCTGATTATTTTTATTATTGTTCATTCTGTTATTATGTTAGAATTGGATTGCTTTTATAAAATTGTGGACCAGATTCATGGTCAGACCATTTAATGGTCAAGTTAGGCCAATGTGTGCCTTGGATCCAGTAGTTAGAGCAATGTTGTGTGCTTTGCTCAAGGGTTAGTGCGTGACTGATCAGCAGCCTAACCTTGTTTTTTTTAAATAAAAATATAGTATCCAATTCTAAATCATAATCCATTGTTCACTTGGTATCATAACCATATTCACTTGATGATCATTATTCTCAGTTTTATCATTGTGACTTGCTGAGCTAGTTAGCTCATTTGTGCGATGTTGTTTATATTCTTTCCAGTTAAAAAGGAATCAGTTGGTAGCAAGGATCCCCAGCCCAGTGCGAGAGCTAGGGATTAAGGCTGTTGGAGCTGAGCTAGTAGGCTTCTTTTGGAATAATTTAAAATTGTAAAAGTTTGTAATAAGTTTAATACTCAGTTTGAGTTTGAATGGTTGGGATTTGATCGGTATGTAATATATTAGTGTGTTTGGCTTGTGTGCATACTTTAACCTGTTGCGATCCGTGGTAGTTGGTAAGTAGGGTCATTGCATATTATTATTATCTTTAATATTGTTATAAGCAGGTTATAAATAAGGTATGTGTGTGGACCCCAAACTTCTGACCCGGGTTTGGAGGGTGCCACAGGTTTGGTATCAGAGCCACAGGTTATAAGTCACTGACACAAGCCTAGGTTGACGGGAATGGGTAGGGGGTTAGGATTAGAAGTAAGGCATAGGATGATAGAATGTCGAGAGGTTGAGTATTATGGTATAACCAGTATTAGTATAGTTCGCGTCGTGGTTCGAGATTCTTATATTGCAATATGATTTCAGATAGCAGAGATGGCTGACTCTTTTATTCCCGTATCAGCTGATCACTCAGAGCCTTCAGTTGGAGCACCAGCATCGGATTCACGTCCTATTATTCCACCACCATTGGCTATTCTACCTCCACCAGTGTTGCAGCCCGTACCACTGCATGCTATTCCACCTCCAGGCATGAGGCCACCTATCAGAGGACCCCCACCAGCTGATTCAGATTCCACTGGACATTCAGTTGCGAGTGCCCCATTTCAGTCCACATTACCCTCAGTTCCTTATTACTGGTATGAGGCTATTCTATTGGAGCATGATTCCTTGTTGGCTCAGATCAGAGAGTTACAGCATATCATCAGGACTACAGATGTTGATCGTGGTGTGAGGGAGCTTCGAGAGGAGATTCATGTGACACGGAGGGTTCTTGAGGCTAGGCTACATGGAGCTACACTACCTGGCAGAGGCCCTGATGTATTGATGGGTTGGGCTACTGAGGTGATGGAGGACTTTGAGAGGCTGGCAGGACCAGAGTTTCCTTGGAGTTGAGACAGAGACTCAGAGATGGAGATGCGGAGCAGTGTTGTTGTGATTGTATAGTATGTACAGTAGTGTGTAGTGTGTATCAGTAGACTTTTGAGTTGTATTTATAGACTAGCTATGCTGACTAGTGAGTAGGTTATTGTACCCTTTTTGCTTTTACTTTCGAAGTGTCTTTACGCTTGTACTACCCTAAAACTTTTGATCTATATATCAGTACCTTTTCTTTTCCAACACTGTCATTTACTTTATCGCACCTGTTTTACTTTACCTTATTTATTGCACCAGTTATACCCTGTGATACCATGTACCCTGTTTTCCATAACTGTTTATATTCTGTAAAGAAGCATGCAATTTACTTAGTTACAACTTTTTTCAAGAAGAGATATTCCTGTTTTACAAAACTTTTCTTTTATGCAAAGATTTGATTCAAAAGCTAAATAAATTGTTTGATTCTTTACAGAAAATGCCTCCTAGAAGAAATACCCGCACCGACACCCAGAATGAAGAAACCAACAACAACAACAATAATAACCAAGATGAGACAAACCAGAATGTGAACCCAGGACCCATAGACCCAGCAGTAGCCCAGATCCTCCAAATCTTGGCCCAACAAACAGTTCACCTGGCACAACAACAACAAAGACAGACCAATCCCCAGGTAACTTTCAAAACTTTTCAGGCAGTAAACCCACCAGAATTCAAGGGTTCCCTAGAGCCGATTGAAGCAAATGTGTGGTTAAAAGAAATAGAGAAGGCATTTGCCTTAGTGAAAATGAAGGAGGAACAGAAAGTTGAGTTTGCAAGTTACTATTTGAAGAATGAGGCCACCTACTGGTGGGAGATGGTGAAGATATTGGAAGGTACAGATGTTATTACTTGGGAGAGGTTTAAGGAATTATTTCTAGAAAAGTATTTTCCTTAGTTTGTTCAAGATCAGATGGAGCTGAAGTTTTTAGAGTTAAAGCAAGGAACTATGTCGGTGGCAGATTATGAGAGTAAATTTGAAGAATTGTCAAGGTATGTGCCGTCGTATGTTGATACTGATAGAAAGAAAGCTAAGAGATTCCAGCAAGGCTTGAAGCCATGGATCAGAGGGAAGGTAGCTATTTTTGAGTTAGAGACCTATGCAGGGGTTGTACAGAAGGCTATGATTGTGGAGACCGAAAGTGAGATGTCACAGAAGGAGAAAGAGAGAAAGAAAAGGAAGGTTGATGGAAGTGAGGGTTAGTCACAACCAGGGAAGTTTCCAAACTTTAAGAAGGGCAGGTTCCAGCCAGGGAGAAATTTTAATTTCAGGAGACAAAATGCAGGAGACGGAGGCCAGGGCAACCGTCTAGCTAATGTGAATCAACCGAATCAGTTGAGATTAACTTTTCCAGATTGTCAAGTTTGTGGATAGAAGCATGGAGGAATTTGTAACAAGTTGAATGTGGTATGTTTCAAATGCAACCAGAAAGGGCACTATTCGAGGGAGTGCCGAAATCAGCCAGCTAGAGAGTCAGCAAATAAAGATCAGCCTATCCGGAATCCAGCAGTGAAGGTTCCAGCCATTGGATTTACGTGCTTCAAATGTGGAAAGCCAGAACATATGGCCAGGGATTGCAAGACATCAGCCCCAATCAGTAATGCATTAAGAATTATGGGATCTACCATAACAGTGAATGAGACTCCAAGGGCTAGAGTTTTCGATATGTCAGTGAAGGATGCTATCCATGATACGGATGTCGTGGCAGGTACGCTTAATGTGAATTCTTTATGTTCCAAAGTGTTAATAGATTCGGGAGCAACTCGATCGTTTGTTTCACAAGATTTTGTTAGTAAGTTAAATTGTCCAGTTGAGTATTTAAATGAAATAATGACTGTGAAATTAGCAAATCAAGAACGTGTAACTGTGAATCAAGTTTGTGCGAATTGTGAGGTTGAGATTTCTGGTAGTAAGTTTTGTGTAGATTTGATACCATTTAAGTTAGGAGAATTTGACGTTATATTAGGGATGGATTGGTTATCTAAGCACGATGCCCAGATAGATTGTCTAAATAAGAAGGTAATGGTGAAGACGCCTGACGAAAAGATAGTAACGTTTAAGGGACAGAACCAAGTAAAGAAGTTCTTAACAATAATTCAAGCTAAGAAGTTATTACGGCAAGGATGCGAGCATTTTATAGCATTCGTGATTGACAAGAATCAAGAGCCAGCAAAACTTGAAGATATTCCAGTAGTGAATGAATTTCCAGACGTATTTCCCGATGAATTGCCAGGACTTCCTCCAGATAGAGAAATTGAATTTGCGATCGACTTAGCACCTGGAACAGAACCAGTATCCAAGGCCACGTACAGAATGGCGCCTGTTGAGATGAAAGAGCTAGCGAAGCAGTTGCAGAAGTTGTTAGAGAAAGGAGTAATCAGACCCAGTGTATCCCCGTGGGGAGCACCGGTATTATTTGTTAAGAAGAAAGATGGAAGCATGAGACTATGTATCGACTATAGGGAGCTCAACAAGCTTACGATCAAGAACAAGTATCCGTTGCCCAGAATTGACGACTTGTTTGACCAATTGAAGGGAGCCAAGTATTTATCCAAAATTGATTTAAGATCGGGATATCATCAACTGAAGATCAAGCCAGAGGATATACCAAAGACCGCTTTTCGAACAAGGTATGGACATTATGAATTTCTAGTAATGTCTTTTGGATTGACTAACGCCCCGGCAGCATTTATGGACCTGATGAACAGAATTTTCAAGGAATATTTGGACAAGTTCGTTATTGTATTTATAGACGATATTTTGATCTATTCAAAAACGGAAGAGGATCATGCGGAACATTTAAGGACAGCTTTGGAGATTTTAAGGAAAAAGAAGTTGTATGCTAAATTCTCGAAGTGTGAGTTTTGGTTACAGGAGGTTCAGTTCTTAGGACACATAGTTAGTAATGAAGGGATCAAAGTGGACCCGGCAAAGATCGAGGCAATTACGAATTGGGAAAGACCGAGAACACCCACCGAGGTAAGAAGTTTCTTAGGATTGGCGGGATATTATCGTCGATTTGTTCAAAATTTCTCAAGGATTGCCACACCATTAACAAAGCTTACACGGAAGAATGAGAAGTTTATATGGAATGACAAATGCGAGAAAAGTTTTCAGGAATTGAAGCAACGATTAATCACGACACCTATTTTGTCACTTCCAGACGATCAAGGGAATTTCGTAATTTATAGTGATGCTTCTCACAAAGGATTAGGATGTGTTCTTATGCAGCACGACAAGGTGATTGCGTATGCGTCAAGGCAATTGAAACCACACGAATAGAAGTACCCTGCTCATGATTTGAAGTTAGCAGCCATAGTATTTGCTTTGAAGATTTGGAGATATTATCTGTATGGAGAGAAATGTGAGATTTATACGTCTCACAAAAGTTTGAAGTATATATTCACCCAGAAGGAACTTAATATGAGGCAAAAGAGATGGTTAGAATTGATCAAGGATTATGATTGCTCGATTAATTATCATCCTGGTAAAGCGAACGTTGTAGCAGACACGTTAAGTCAAAAGGAAAGGTTGAATATGCTATCAGTACCTGAAGAGATATATAAGGAATTTCAGAAATTGGAATTGGATATTAGAGTTTGCAAGCCTGAGGAAGCTAAAGTGTACAATATGACTTTCCAGCCGGAATTGTTGGAGAAAATAAAGAAATGTCAGGAAGATATAATGGATCAAAACATAAATCGTTTGGTAGGTGAAGAATTGTGCACACAAAAGGTTGATCAAGGTATTTTGAGGTTTTCTTCTAGAATTTGGATTCCACCAGTAACGGAGCTGAAGAATGAAATTTTGCAGGAAGCGCATAGTTCAAGATATTCCATCCATCTGGGAAGTACCAAAATGTATAGAGATTTAAAGAATAATTATTGGTGGCCAGACATGAAAAGGGAAATTGCGGAATGGATTAGCAAATGTTATACCTGTCAGAGGGTTAAAGCAGAACATCAGAGGCCAAGCGGATTGCTACAGCCATTGGAGATTCCAGAATGGAAGTGGGAACATATTGCCATGGATTTTATAGTTGGATTACCAAGGACAAGGGTTAATCATGATACCATTTGGGTTATAGTGGATAGACTTACCAAGTCAGCTCATTTTCTGCCTATAAATGAAAGATTTTCACTCGACAAGTTGGTCCATATGTACCTAAAAGAAATTGTAGTTCGTCATGGAGTTCCAGTGTCTATCGTATCTGATCGAGATCCAAGGTTTAATTCAAGATTCTGGAAGAGTTTTCAAGAATGTTTGGGAACAAGATTGAATATGAGTACGGCCTATCACCCGCAGACGGACATGCTACGTGTTTGTGCTATTGATTTCAAAGGAAGTTGGGACGAGCATTTACCCCTGGTAGAGTTTGCTTATAACAACAGTTTTCACGCCAGCATTGGGATGCCACCTTATGAAGCCCTTTATGGACGCAAATGTAGATCTCTAGTATATTGGGACAAAGTAGAAGAACGCAAAATACTCGGACCTGAATTGGTACAGCAGACAAAAGAAGTTGTTGAAATTATCCAGAAGAGATTAATAGCCGCACAAAATCTTCAGAGAAAGTATGCAGACCAGTCAAGGAAGGACATGGAATTTGAAGAAGGAAGTTTGGTATTATTGAAAGTAACACCATGGAAAGGACTAACGAGGTTTGGGAAGAAAGGGAAGCTAAGCCCAAGATATGTCGGACCTTTTGAGATTTTAAAGCGTATTGGCAAAGTAGCTTATGAGTTGGCATTACCACCGCACATGGAGCACATTCACAATGTTTTTCACGTATCAATGCTTAAGAAGTATAATCCAGACTCCAGACATGTAATAGAATATGAGCCAATAGAGCTTCAGGCAGATTTGTCATATATAGAGAGTCCGATAAAGATTCTAGAGGAGCGAGAGAAGGTATTAAGGAATAAAGTGGTAAAGTTAGTAAGAATATTGTGGAGAAACCCAAAGGTTGAAGAGTCAACCTGGGAGTTAGAAAGTGATATGAGAGAAAAGTACCCTCATTTGTTTTCTTAGGAGATTCTGAGGACAGAATCCTTTTAAGGGGGGAAGGATGTAATATCCGGGATATATCGTGTAATTATTTTTGCTATTAAATAATTATTATGTGTGTTCAGTATCTATTCTGTGAATTAATTGTTAAGTGTTATCGGTGTTTAGATATTTAAAAATATTATTAATTGAGTATTTTACTTTTTATATGTCCAAAATAAAATATAGATAATTGTCATATCTTTCTAATTATTTTTATGTTGATTTATGAATTTATACGAATTATATGAAATTTATAAAATCTTTTTCCGAGTATTTAAAATCTATTTTATAAAAACGGGAACCAATCGACGTCAACCGTTGTTACGTTTTTGGAACCCGAAACTCTTCCGAGAACTCCTTCCTAACCTAATTGTAATATTCCGAGCATTCTCCATGTTTCGACTTTTTCGATCCGGCGTACGGTTTGTCCTGCGCGGGTCCCGGCGCAACATTTTTGATACAATATTCGTTTCGGTAAATCAATAAAACCCGTATTTTCGATAAACGGGAGCTTTTTATTAAACTATCACAATTATCACTTCGTAATACGTGTAACCAGGCGCTGAGACCAAGACCGCGGTACAAATTGTACTGATTTGGATAATTATCCCGAAAACCGATACCGTTTGGATCAGTTTTTACAAATAAACGTACCGTTTTATATCCGGAATGATCCAACAGGATACTAATTTCCCGTAAGTATAAATAGCCTTTTACCGTATTTTATTTCGTATCAAAATCATTTGCAGACAGATAATTATATAATTTTACAGAGAAAAATCATATATTCATAAACCTTTCTGAGAATCAAACCACAAATTCAAGGTGTTAGTGAAATCCGTTTGGAAAGTTGGAGTAACCAATTTGAAGGTTTCAAGGAGTACTATCAGATTCCAGGACTTGTTTTACTACAAAATCAAAGGTTGATTTTATATAAATTTAATTATTTTCGAATTATTTTTATGAAAAATATGAATTTTTGTTCGGATGATTGTTTGTATGATTTGATGATTGCATGTGGTAGAGCTTGTTTTCCTGATGATTTTGATATATTATACGTCTGATTTGGAGTTAAATAACATGCTCAAAAGTAGGTTTAATTTTCGAATTTCAAAATTAGGGTTTATAACCCGTATGAATGTTTTCAATTGAAATTTGGGGGTTTTTGATCCAGGGGTTATTAGCTGTTGATTTATAGTGGGTTGTGTTCCTTATGAAATTTGCAATCGATTAGTATATAGCTCGTTAACAGAGGATTAATGGATCGAAGGGAGTTGTGTTTTGAAAGTTTTCGATGTTCGCCGGAAACCGGCGATGTTCTTGGCCAATTTCCGGCCAGAACGGAGATGATTATTGAGTTTTGATTGCACGAATAAGTTGTTGGTAACCTGTAGAATAAATCTGGACAGTTTGGTGGCCTGAGGTGGCCGGAATCGTGTTCTCCGGCCACACTCCGGCGAGTCGACGGCTGGGCTGGCAAAATTGCAAACAGGCCCCTGTAGTTTTGTAGATGATGAAGTTTAGTCCCTGTAGTTTGCAAAGTTTTCAAAAATAGGATTCCTGTTTATAAAATGTTTAAAAATCATATTTCCTATTTATTTTTATTATAAAAATTCATTTTTAATTTCTGAAAATTCTAAAAATTAGTATTTTGATTCCGAAAATTATTTTTAATTCAAAAATAAATCTGAATTAATTAGTTAATTAATTTCAGTTGATTTTTAATTGATTAATTGGTCAATTAATTCAAAAAATTAATTAATTAATTGATTTAATTAATTATTAATTGATTTTAATTATTTATTTAATTAGATTTAATTATTTAAAAATGATTTAAAAATTCCGAAAAATAGTTTCGAGCTTTAAAATATTATTCTAAATTATTTCCAAGGCTCGATAATTATTACAAAATTGTTTCGGAGCCAGAAGTGGCCAACCGAACCCTGTTTATTAACCCGAAATTGATCCAACGACCGTATTAATTCTGAAAAATATTTTAAAAATCATTTTAAATACCCGAAAGCATATTTATGACCCGAAACTTCTTTATAAATGATATGTCATTGATTACGTGATGTATTATGTGTTATACGTGACTTGTTGATTGACTATCGGTCTATATATTTGGTGTTTACTTGGTTATTGCATAACTTTCAATCCGTTAATTGGATTTGGGTGAAACGAAGGGTAGATAGAAGTATGTGTTGAATAAAATCCTGTGAGTTGATGATTGATAGATGCTTATCATATGTGAGCAGAAGAGGCAAGACGTAGGAAAGGGAAACAGGTAGTTGAGGAGTAAGACGATTGTGATTGGAAGCGAGTGCAGGATAGTAAGCTAATACCAGGAAAGTGTTCTGAACTTTCTCGAGATATTCTAGTACTTGATAGTCCTGTTGATATTGCAAGTGCTTTGAAGCACTGAAACCTAAACCCTGATTTCAGTTATTGTTCTTGAGCCATAAACCTTATTCTTTCTAAACCATTTATTATTGTATACCCAAACATGAACCACAAATCTACGATACTACTCCACAAGTACATACAAATTAAATACCAAACACTAAACTGAATTGCTTATATACTCAACCCATGATATCTTATGCTTTGAAAGACTAAATCCTTGAAACTCTGAAACGTTGATTCCTTTGTTATCCAATTCTTTCATTACGCAACATCCAAGCTTTGAAATCACCTAATTGATCCTTACAAGGGTTGAAACCCTTTCATTGTTAAGTATTCACTGTTGTTAATGATTCTGATTATTGTTATTATTGTTCATTCTATTATTATGTTAGAATTGGATTGCTTTTATAAAATTGTGGACCAGATTCATGGTCAGACCATTTAATGGTCAAGTTAGGCCAATGTGTGCCTTGGATCCAGTAGTTAGAGCAATGTTGTGTGCTTTGCTCAAGGGTTAGTGCGTGACTGATCAGCAGCCTAACCTTGGTTTTTTTAAAATAAAAATATAGTATCCAATTCTAAATCATAATCCATTGTTCACTTGGTATCATAACCATATTCACTTGATGATCATTATTCTCAGTTTTGTCATTGTGACTTGCTGAGCTAGTTAGCTCATTTGTGCGATGTTGTTTATATTCTTTCCAGTTAAAAAGGAATCAGTTGGTAGCAAGGATCCCCAGCCCAGTGCGAGAGCTAGGGATTAAGGCTGTTGGAGCTGAGCTAGTAGGCTTCTTTTAGAATAATTTAAAATTGTAAAAGTTTGTAATAAGTTTAATACTCAGTTTAAGTTTGAATGGTTGGGATTTGATCGGTATGTAGTATATTAGTGTGTTTGGCTTGTGTGCATACTTTAACCTATTGCGATCCGTGGTAGTTGGTAAGTAGGGTCATTGCATATTATTATTATCTTTAATATTGTTATAAGCAGGTTATAAATAAGGTATGTGTGTGGACCCCAAACTTCTGACCCGGGTTTGGAGGGTGTCACAGTGGTCGTCACAGTTTGCTTGGACTATCAAGGCTGATATTGGACCGTGGCCATGACGACCTACTTTGGCCCTTGGCGTCTGGGATTTGACTAGTCAACTTTAGAATAATTAATTCAGCATTAATTGTGTTTTTACAGATTACTTTTCATCCATATCAATTGAAATATAAACTAATTCCGGTACTATAATTTTAATATGAATCGTGTATAAGGGAATTTCATATGTATGTTGTCCTAAATAGTTTGTGATATACGGAATCGAAACCATAACAGTTAGTATTTTTTTATTCAAAATACTTAGATAATCAGTTACCTTAACAATTCTAATTTTTTTTCAGTCGATGATAAAAAACTCTAAAATTATTAACCGAAAAAATAAAAAAAACAGGTCAACTACCCTATACATGACCTAAGGCTACTGAATAAGTATAACATAATAAACCAATTACACAAATTCAAGTTTAATTCAAAACCAAGTTTTTTGTTATATAAAGAAGCATATTGTAAAAATCTAACAACAAGCCCCATCATATAGAAATTTAATACATTATTTACATAATCCCTTAAGAAATGTTTTATTTTTAAATATACTAATATTTTGTACCTAGTAGATGATGATATTTTTTACAGTTCTCAAATGTATATAAGCCAAATTTAATGATAAGTCTCGCTCTACAAGAATTCAGTACATTATTTACATTTTAATTTAAAAGAAATTTTGTTTTCAAACACATTAATACTTCATACTTACTATGTTAGTGTATTTTATATAGTTCTCAAATGCATTTAAGTCAATGGAACGATCTTATAAGAATATCATTTTTGACCATGTCTTAAGCGAATAAAAAGTTTATCAAACTATGAAGTTGCAGAAAAGTGGAAAAATAATATAAGGCATGATATCATAAATTTCGTAATTGTTGTATTGTGAAATATACAAAGTTATAATACGAATTTCATGAACCACTATACCGAGAAGTGCATAATGCTAATTTTAAAAAGTCTAAATATTGTATCATGAATTTACAAAATAGTAAAGTTATAAAGTTATGCCATCAAGTCATTGCATTGTAAATTCTAATAAAGTTATGTCACAAAATTTAAATCTTAATGGTTATATCGTGAAGTCTCGTTATAAATTAAAGTTCAATGTCATAAAGTCTTGTAAATAAAAAGGAGTTCATGATATATGAACTTAGTTAAATTTCAAACTACTACAACAGACAAATCTTCTGAGGATTGAAGAAACAAAAGATCAAAAGTTTAGTACTTGTAATTTTTCCAATATCACAAGGGCACATGGTAAAGCATACAAACAAATTTGAAAAGTTTTTAAAAGAATATGAACCAAAAATGACGGCAACAATACATTGAAGATTGAACGAGTGTCATTTCCTAAATTATAATAAAAAAATGTAATATTCAAATTTGTCTTTTGCTTAACTATGACACTTTTGTGAAAAAAGTGGGGTATAAATCTTATTTATTATGTGTATTCCACTAATGTACGGACACATTCGTACATTAGCACATAATAAATAATATGTAGTTAGGCATGCTTAGCAAGCCCAACAAGTGGTATCAGAGCTTCAGGTTATAACGGTCCAATACAATCTTACGTGGGCTCCAGAATGGACCTAAGAAATGGTAGATGGGGCTAACCCCAGATGGGAGTAATGGGGAGGCAGGTGGACCTTCTAGTATGGGTCAATGGGGAGCCAGATCACACAATCTGGTGGCAGATTCGGCAGGTGTCGAGCCCGATGTGTGAAAGGAGAGATTGTTAGGAGTTGTCCCACATCATTTATGGGAGGGGCAAATTGCTAGTAGATAAGCAGCCAAATAAATCCATTAGTATGATGCCTTTTGGGATGTGCCCAAGACCAAATTCGTGCGGGTTTGGCCGAGAGCGGAAAATATCATAGTAATATGAAGTTAGGCCTGCTTAGCAAGTCCAACGGACATGTCATTGTCAGATGCGTAAATCTTGTCACATAAGAACATGTGTATGATACATATATAATGGAGGCTCATTTATAATATGATACACGTGTTTCCTCCTTGACGTAACGGTTTATTTATGAATGTATTAGCTTGATACTATTTTATCATAGGTTTATCCTTATTTATAAACTCATAAGTTTGATAGTAATGCACTAGAGATGTATTTCTTATCACGTTATAACATAAAATGTTTGATGTATCATATCATTATGATATGATATATATGTCTATACATTTATGTATATTCAATTAGGGGAGAGCAAACCTCGGTTCGGTTTTTAGATAAAACTGGAACCAAAACGACATGTTCTCGGTTTTTAAAATTAAAAACCGCAACCGCAGTTGATTCATCGGATCGGTTTCAGTTTTAAAAACCTTGGTTTGATTTTTACCGGTTCGGTTTTGATTATAAAATTGCATGAAATAAAAATAGAAAATTTATTTTGAATTTAATAAATAAAACTTACGAAGAAAACACCCATTTATTAAAGTTAACAAAATTGAAGTTTATAAGTATGAAATTGGCAAGGCAAAACTATAACAAAATTAAGATTGTTTTTGTTGTTGTTAGCAGAGGCAATAAATGTTATTGTTGTATCACCTATGCGGTGATGTCTTAGTAATATATACATGGGATTTCTTTTATTATTGTGCTAATCTTCACTTTTATCAAAACCCTACTTACTTATAGAGAGAAAAAAAATGTAAGTGACCAACCGAAGCTTAATCCTGGAAATTATCTACTTAATCCAGGACAAAATGATTTCATATACTAGACATATAAGGTAGCTGAGGATTTATTGAGATTAAACCTTTATTTGTGACTTATACACTAAAAATATAATGTAGATTATAGAGTGGTAGTTGTAAATATATATAATATATATTATTAATTTATTTATTTTTATTGATCGGATCGGTTTGGTTTCTCGGTTCGGTTTTAACATAAACTTGGAACCGAACAATCGAATTCGGGTTTGATTTTTAATTTCTCGATTTCGGATCGGTTCAATTTCATATGGATCGGTTTTTACCGATTTCGGTTTCATTTCGATTTTTTACTCAGTCTTATACGCAATGCATCAATTTAGTACTATCTTGTCAAAGACTTATTATTATTTATAAAGGAATTAATTTAATATTATTACATTGGAAATTTATCTATCTCATAAGTTTGTATTGAAAATTGGAAGGGTGACAAATGTTGATAATGAGTTCATTTGACATAAAAATTTGACATGTTTCATGTCATGATGTGACTAGACATAGATCCTGCAAGGATGTGTATTAAGTAAGCATTTATAATAATGTCACAAGATATGCATAGTTGCAACTAGAGGTGGCCAAACGAGTGGGTCGTTAGTGCCGTGCCGGATTTTCGGCGGGCCAGATTCTCAAATTTCAGGCTCACGAATGGCACGTTTTACTGAACGGAGAGTGCTGAATTCGTGCCGAATCACGAGAGGTGAGCTCGTGAGTAACTCGTGGTTTATATGAGTTATACGGGTCAGGCTAGAGGGTTACAGAAAGAGACGGTGCAAGCGCGTGCATAGGTGGGCTGGCATGTTAACGGGTTGACGAGTTAATCGGGTGGACGAGGTATTTTTATTGTTGTATAAATGTGCATGTGTTGCACCACTGTGAGTCACAATCACATAGAAAAATATAATTGTGAAAATGTATAATTGTTGTATACATCTTTTCATGCATCAGTATACCACACAATCTATTCAAATAAAAAATTAATTTCCACTAAATAATGTCACTCAAGCATAACATATATAGATAGATAGGAGAGCGAGATATATATATATATATAGAGAGAGAGAGAGAAAGAGAGAGATGAGTGGGTGAGAGAGGGCAGCAGGAGAGGGTAGAGAGAGAGGCTGGCACGTGCTAAACATTCTGGGTGTGTCGTGCCAGGCGGGTTAAGCGGGGTGAAGCAGTTCACTGAGTCGTGTCGGGTCACGTGCCGTTCCGCATGTCATGCCGTGCCGTTCTCCGAATCATAGTTTCTGGACTCGTGACCAGCCCGCTTCTTGTAATGGTTTGTGTTGGTTCCAACTTGGCCCGATACGTGCTGATTATACGCGGGTTATTGACGAGCCGGGGCGAGTTCGGGCGGTTCAACCCGCCCGTTTGGCCACCTCTACTTGCAAGAGTGTATATTAGGTAAACATGCATGGTAATATATGTTGTATATCATTTATATAAGAGCATTTTAAGCCCTGAGCTAAAAATTTAAATGATATATCATATATATAATTATAGAGATTGTGATGTATACATTATAAAAAAGTGGGGTATAAATCTTATTTATTATCTGCATTCAACTAATGTGCGGACAAATCCTTAAATAAGTGGAATGCACATAATAAATAACGTGTAGTTAGGCATGCTTAGCAAACCCAACAAGTGGTATCCGCGCTTTAGGTTATAACGGTCCATTACAATCTTACGTGAGCTCCAGAATGGACCTAGGAAACGGTAGATGGGGCTAACCCCAGATGGGCTTAAGGGGGAGGCAGGTGGACCTTCTAGTATGGGTCAATGGGGAATCTGATCACACAATCAGGTGGCAGATTCGGTAGGTGTCGAGTCCGATGTGTGAAGGGTGAGATTGTTAGGAGTTGTCCCACATCGTTTGTAGGAGGGGCAAATTGCTAGTAGATAAGCAGCCGGTTAACTCCATTAGTATGAGGCCTTTTGGGATGTTCCCAAGACCAAATCTGTGCGGGTTCGGTCCAGAGCAAAAAATATCATAGTAATATGAAGTTAGGCATGCTTAGCAAGTCCAACGGACATGTCATTGTCAGATGCATATATCTTGTCACATCAGAATATGTGTATGATACATATATAATGGAGGCTCATTTATAATATGATACATGTGTTTCCTCCTTGACGTAACTGTTTATTTATGAATGTATTAGCTTGATACTATTTTATCATAGGTTTATCCTTATTTATAAACTCATAAGTTTGATAGTACTGCATGAGATATGTATTTCTTATCACGTTATAACATAAAATGTTTGATGTATCATATCATTGTGATATGATATATATGTCTATACATTTATGTATACGCAATTAGGGGAGAGCAAACCTCGATTCAGTTTTTAGATAAAACCGGAACCAAAACTGCATGTTCTCGATTTTTAAAATTAAAAACCGCAACCGCAGTTGATTCATTGGATCAATTCCAGTTTTAAAAACCTTGGTTTGATTTTTATCGGTTCGGTTACGGTTATAAAATCGCATGAAATAAAAATAGAAAATTTATTTTGAATTTAATAAATAAAACTTACTAAGAAAACACTCATCTTGCAAGGCAAAACTATAAAAAAATTAAGATTGTTGTTGTTGTTTTTGTTAGGAGAGGCAATAAATGTTATTGGTGTATCACCTCTGCGGTGATGTCCTAGTAATATATACACGAGATTTCTTTTATTATTGTGCTAATCTTCTCTTTTATCATAACCCGACTTACATGGAGAGATAAAAAATGTAAGTGACCAACCAAAGCTTAATCCTGGAAATTCTATGCTTAATCTAGGACAAAATGATATCATATATACGAGACATGTAAGGTAGCTGAGGATTTATTGAGATTACACCTTTCTTTGTGACTTATACACTAAAAAATTTAATGTAGAATATAGAGTGATAGTTGTAAATATATAATATATATATATATTAATTTATTTATTTTTATTGATCAGAACTGTTTAGTTTCTCGGTTCGGTTTTAACATAAAACTGGAACCTAACAATCGAATTCGGGTTCGATTTTTAATTTTTCGATTTCGGATCGGTTCAATTTTATATGCATCGGTTTTTACCGATTTCGGTTCAATTTCGGTTTCATTTCGATTTTTTGCTCAGCCCTATATGCAATTCATCAATTTAGTACTATCTTGTCAAAGACTTATTATTATTTATAAAGACATTAATTTATTATTATTACACTGGAAATTATCTATCTCATATGTTTGTATTGAAAATTGGAAGGATGACAAATGTTGATAATGAGTTCATTTGACATAAAAATTTGACACGTTTCATGTCATGATGTGCGTAGATACAGATCCAGCAAGGATGTGTATTAGGCAAACATTTGTAATAATGTCACAAGATTTGCATACTTGTAAGTAAAGGTGGCCAAACGAGCGAGCCGTGTATTTTAAGTCCTTAACTAAAAATTTAAATGATATATCATATATATAATTATAGAGATCGTGTAAAAAAAATTGCTTTCCAATAAGACATTTCTCTTGTTAAAATTTTAGGCAAACTTATTATATTGACCAAATTTGTTGAACCACTAACATAACTCTACATCATCTATTACCATATTGAAATTAAATATTCTATTTATAACAATTTGAATTAATATTAACATATCATTTTTAAAATGTAGCCAATCATTATGGCCCAAGATTCTATGTTTGTTCTTAGTGTTTTTACGCGAAGTATATTTTTTTAGTTAAATAATAAAATAAAGAATATCAAATCTTACTAATAATGATAATATTTGTTCTAAAAATTCTCGGGGTGAGTGAGGGTTGAACGCATGGGCGGATCCATGAATTTTTATTTAGGCGGATATCGAGCAAATGTTGCGAAGACAATTTTATATTTATGAATTTTGAAGGGGTACTTTTATTATTTTCATAAAAATTAAAGGTGAAAATTATAAAATTTGTTTTTATGTTAGTAGATCATCCCTAACTTAAACCTGGAACCTATCCAACAATAAAATTGTAGTAAAATTTTCAAAACATTTTAAAAGAAAATATATATGCGATAAAAAATTTCATTTTATTTTTTTTTGATAATCAAACTAAAATCTGAAATTCAAAAAATAAACCACCACCATTTGAATTAAGAAGCGACGCTCCAAACTAAACTAACAATTACTAGCTTTATACCGTACAATGCCCGGGCTAGTTTATAAAATATATATATATATATATATATATATATATATAATTTTTTATTAAAATTTTGAACATTTTTTAAAAATATTTATGTTTGTTAAGTTAGCATTATGATTTAACAATTTAATTTTAATATTAGTAATATACATATACATATATTATAATTACACATTCATATATTAACCCATAATAATAAAAATAATTTTTAATGATGCTATATATTTAAGTATTAGTTTTTTTATTAGTTTAACTTGTATTGTATTTATTAGATATCTTTTTTTAGTAATTTGAAATTAACAAATATTAAAATTTTATTGTTTTTACTCAATTTAGTGGTATATTACACGTGACAATTCTTTTATTAGTTTAACTTGTATTGTATTTATTAGATATTTTTTTTGTTGTTAGTAATTTGAAATTAACAAATATTAAAGATGTATTATTTTTGCTCAATTTAGTGGTGTATTACACATGACAATTCTTTTATTTTTTCAAAATAAATTATTTTTTAAACTTATTTACAACTAAACTATTTCATTTATGACTTTTAGAAAAATAATGATTTGAATACATTTAAATATATAAATTTTATATGATTTGTTAGATATTTTGATTTGTGATTAATATTTTAATATTAATATTAAGAAAATACGTGTTCTAAAATTTATAATATAAAAATTAAATATCTAACCTTCAATATGATATAATTTTCATAACCCATTATTGTACTTTTTATAATTAAACTTAATTTCATATTAATACAGTGCAAAATAAATTTTAACATATCATGAAATATGTTTTATAAATTATTTATTTATTTATTTAATTTCAATCACGCATATGTATGTAAATAATATAAAACTTTGTTATAGTGTTTTCACAACTATTATGATTTTTTATTTTTATTTTTATTTTTATTTTTTTTTAATTTTTGATTTGAATTTTTATTTGTTGTAATATATGATGTATTAAATAATTAAATTAATTTTTTTTATATATTTTTTAGGTTTTTTTTATGTATTTGTTTTTTATTTGTTCATTCGGTTCTATAGCATTTTGATATTTATGTAAGATTTTTATCTAAAATAATTACATATTATAAATGATTAGAATGAGTTTATTTGAACAAACTAGATCTTTATTATATGAGTTCATTGGGAAAACTAATTTAAAAAAAATTGAGTAATTTTTTTTGTACTTTGAACTTATGTACAACGCAAGCCTTGCGTGTGAAGTGAATAACTAGTTTTAGTTTTAATATGACCTTATTAACCGTGATTACCACGAAATCATATAACCGTATCATTTTAAGTGCCTTACAATATTAATCCTAATGATACACTAATTATGTATAGGATATTATATAATATTTATTGAATTAATATTGAAAATTTTCACAAGGATTGCATGATTTCAAATATATCTAAATAAAAAGAATGTAATTTATGATAACAAAAAGTGTAATAAAATATAGAAAAGAAGTGCAAGGATTCTAAAAAATTTAAGCATGGTTTACATTTTAATCTGCCTGTACACATAGGCCCTTACAAGAAAAAGGTAAAATAAAAAAAAAATGTGTACACTTGGGATGAGCTACATTAGACCGGTAACTACTGAACCCTAGCGAGGACTAAACTACTAATTTGTTTTTGTAGGGTTTATTGCCCCCCCTCTCTCTTTCTTCCTCCCTTTTCCTCATTTCATCACCATATATACAAAAACCCAGAGCTCATTCAATTGTGTATCTAATGGCCGGGAATGGTTTATCCAGATCCGATTCAACAACTACTACTATCAATTTTCATATCTCCCGGAGAAATGCTAATAAAAGGAGCTTTAGTTATGCTCCGCGAAATTTTCGCCTTGAGCCTCTTAATTCCAACAGCAGCTCGAATTCACCAACGCAAACTCCGAAATCTAACGGGAAGAAGATCATTGATGGGTCGGATGGGTTGGAGATGGATCCTGAGCTCAGTTTTCGGATCACTTTTCGCAAAATAGTGAGCTCTTTTTTACTATTTTTGTATTTATTGTTTTGCTAGTAGCTGTTTTGTTTTCGGTGTTTCGATAGTTGTAGAGTAACTTTGTTCTAGTTTGTGTTTCGTTTATTTGTTGTTTATTGTTTGGAAAGATAGCTGGTTTTGTTTGATTAGTGACTTTTCCATATGTGACACAGATGATGTAGTGTATCGTAACAATTGTGCTAGATCTTTTAAAATTGGGCTCATTGGTTGAAGCTATGGATGTGTGCGTCAGGATTCCAATTCTTGTAACTAAACATTGCTAAAGTGTATGATGTATAGCGCGTCACTGTCATATCCTATATTTAAATGTAAAATCGGTGCCTTTAAATTTAAGTTACAGTAATTTCCTTGCCTTGTATTATCTTTGAATTCGAGGTTTACTTACTTGCTTCGTTTGTGAAGTTTGTTTCTAATTGCAATGGTATCCAAAGCCTCTACTGAATAATCTTAAATCTTCGCACGAGAGTTGGTCTGCCCTTTACTAATTTAATTAATTATCAGTAGCCATCCCTATGCCGTGTTTCCCAACTTTATGGTTAAAGGATAGGTTTACATTACAAGTTGTAATATATGCCATTTTTACTTACTTTAATTAACACACTATTAATGATTTACAGGGTGCTGGTTTGGCCAATCTTGGAAACACTTGTTTTTTGAATTCAGTGTTGCAGTGTCTGACATACACCGAGCCTTTAGCTGCATATTTACAGAGCGGAAAGCATCAGACTTCGTGTGAGTTCTATTTTCTGTCCTCAATTGCAATCAGTCAATATATAATATACACTGTAACCATGACATGGCACCATTTCTTCATTACCGATTCCAAACCTGACACAAATTACTATTGTGGAAAAAACTCTTACTAAAATTAAATTGGCTCAAGGGAAAATCTCAGAGTGAAATCTGACTAATATGTAGACTTCTACCACTTGCTAAACACTCTATTATGCATGGTCAAATTCTCTCTCACATGTTTATTAATTGGTATTATTCCCAGTATTTCTCCTATATTATAATTCACTTTATAAGGAGAAGATAATAATAGTACCACATCTTAATTCTGATTTAACCAGGACAACTATAACTGAACTGTTAGAATTGATAAAATAGTTTTTTTATACCTTGTATCTGTAGAGTTTTTTAACAGGATCATCTGCTACACAACCTAAAATTAAGTATCGAGTCTTGACAACATTTTACTGTATGAGTTCTGGTCCATGGGGGTAAAACCTAAAAATTCCTCTAGAACACGAAGAATTGGTTTTGAACTCAAGTTTCAGCTCCATGTTCTAGATATTGGTTTTTCATGATATCCATGACTCCCAGTCTTGTCACGATGAAATATTGGAAGGGAAATTGGCAGGATATTAAATATAATATGTTGTTTTTGTGATATATCTAAATAACTAAACAATTTTTTCCCAGCTCCATTTGCTAATAATTGTGATTGTGTTAAAGACATTTGGTAATTTTTTTGGTAATAATTTTATTCATGAAGGTCGTACGTCTGGATTTTGTGCTTTGTGTGCTATCCAAAAACATGTTAGCCGTGCTCTGCAGTCACCTGGAAGAATATTAGAACCCAAGGAGATTGTCTCAAACTTGAGGTGTATCCTTTTGATGTATTGCATTTTCTTGTTTCCTAGTTTACTCAATTAAAACTTATTACATATTTTGCAAGGTTGTTTACTTGTATGACTGAATTAAGCTTTTATATACCAATATTATGACATGCTCATTTTGTATTAGATATGTTTGTGTGTATTTTGAACAAGTTTTTTTTTTTTTTGCATTTTTCTATACTGATTGTTGAGTGCCACATTGAAGTTACATGCAGATGTGGATGATCTGTGTTGTTTGAGCCATTTTTGCACAAATGATAGAATTTTTTTTAACCGGTTTGTCTATTTTTTTGTACTTGTTCTTAGAGAAGCAATGTATTAGCTCAATCTATTATCAGACAGGTAATTGTACAATCATCCTTGGTTTGAAAAAGTGTGTCTGAACTCTACCACAATTGTATTCTTTTACTTTTTAATTATTTATTCGATGTTCTCATCCGTAATTATCAGAAGAAAATATTTTGAGTTTATATGTAGGTTTCAACATTACCATTATAAGCATCAGTGGCATTTTATTCTGCCAGCCACATGAAAAGCCTTTAAATACCTCACAGTTCAAAAAATCGTGATTCTCCTACCTGAATACAAAATGCCATTCTCAGCGCTCAATTTACAATGTGAACTGCTGTATGATCTGCTAGAAAGCGGTTTTTTCCGTTCTTTGTGAGTCCTTGACCATAGAATCAGGCATATCACGGAGTTTCCGTAATTCTAGGCAGGAGGATGCTCATGAATACATGGTAAACTTGCTAGAATCGATGCACAAGTGCTGCTTACCTTCGGGAGTACCTAGTGAATCTCCAATTGCTTATGATAACAGTTTGGTTCACAAAATTTTCGGTGGCAGCCTCCGTAGTCAGGTAGCGGTTTTAGCTGTGTACGGCACTCTGACTTGTAAAATTAAGAGAAAGAAAAACTAAGAATTTCAAATTTCGGAAAATGGTTTGATTTGTAAATGTGTTCATGGATGAAGGTTCTTGCAGTAATGTGAGAGCATTTTCTTAATTTTTGGTTGTTATTTCCTGCCTTTATTTTATATTTTCCCTGCTGATACTTGTTTCAGGTGAAATGTACACAATGTTCCTTCTCTTCCAACAAATTTGATCCATTTATAGACTTGAGCCTTGAAATTTATAAAGCAGATTCTTTGTATAAGGCACTTGCCCATTTTACTGCCAAAGAACAATTAGATGGCGGGGAGAAGCAGTATAATTGCCAACAATGTAAACAGAAAGTTAGGGCTCATAAACAGCTTACCATTCACAAAGCACCTTTTGTGCTGACTATTCATTTGAAGAGGTTTGGATCATATTTAGTTGGACAAAAGATAGACAAAAGGATTCATTTTGGGCCTACACTGGACTTGAAACCCTTTGTAACCGATCCATATGTAAGTTTACTTGCTAACTTTAGTGTTCTATGCAGTTGTACAAATTTTTACAAATCTTTGTATTAGAACTTCCACCATTTGATTAGAAAACAGAACCATGTCCAGCATCACTCGGAAAGTAAACTATTTTAGCTTTTTTTTTTTTTTGAAATTTTACGTGTATGCTACACTTCTGGTTGGCTCTCTAACATGTAAGATGGAACACAAATGGTTAAAAAAAATTATGTTTTTTGTTTATACTTTATAGTGTTAAACTAGATATTGGTGCTAGTCAGTTTTGTTTAAAATTCCTTATTATGTCAGTCAATTGGTTTACTTAATTTTTTTTGAAATGATACTGATTTCTCTGTTGCATCATGTATTGGAGTTCGGAGTTTTGGTACATGTTGATGTGGTCAATAGTAGCATCATTTACATGCACCAATATCTCATATACTAGTTAGCGAAGGACTTCTAATTTTGTCCTTTTTTTTTTGATTTTGCAGGATAGAAATTTGAATTACACACTTTATGGTGTCTTGGTTCATGCTGGATGGAGTACCCATTCTGGGCATTATTACTGCTTTGTTCGCACATCAAGTGGCATGTGGTACTCCCTTGATGACAATCAGGTAATAAGGATAGCATTATCAGTGGGGTTTTTAATTGTTTTGAAGAAACTTATAATTTCACCAATAAACAGTGACAACTTCAGATTATCAAGATTTAGTGAAGAGATTTGTAGCAGTAGTCACAGGTGGCAAACTGCATTATTCATTTCCCCCATCGTCTTTTTGATCAACTTAAGATTGTTGCATATTCTGCAGTGTCTGTACATATTGTCTATGCTAAGTGTCAACTATTTTTAGACCAGACTTTTCCGTATAGTACTGATTTGTTTGGTAAAATGAAAACTCACGCGTGATTTACTCTTGAAAGTTTATTGTTGCTGCATATGGTGATTTTCAGGTTTTTCAAGTCAGTGAGAAGAAGGTTTTGGAGCAGAAAGCATATATGTTGTTCTATTATCGAGATAATAGAAATATTGGATCTAAGAGATCGGATTATAAAGAAAACGTGACCGCAAATGCTATGGGAAGAACAATGTCTTCTAGTGTCAAGCAAGAATCAAAAGAAGCCATTCAGAGTACAAGAACAAACACAACATTAGATAATAAAGCATCTTCTGTTGCTGTTGCTCAGAGAGACTCAATAACTGCAGAATTATCCCTAAAAAACTTGGAGAAAGATTGCCCTACCGAGGCTGTTAGCGGCTTAACCACTGCACAGCACCCAACGCCTAAGAAGGACCCTCCGTTTGGACTTTCTTTAAGGCCGCCGCCGTTAAAGGATTCGTTGAAGACAGTTTCTGTCGCGAGCCAAGAAGACGGAGACTGTATGCCACAACAGGATTTATCTGGTACGGGCTCTGTTAAACTACAAAATACGGTGAATACAAGTGATGTTATTCTTGTCAAATGTGGTTCCGACAGAAACTGTAAAGATGGTGCTGGTAAAGATTCTTTGAATCCGGTTGGAGATTTACCAGCCGGCAGAGCTCACATGAGCCCTATGAAGAATCTTGACGAGGTAGTTGCTATATCTCCCAACTGTTGCACCCTTCAGAGATCTTCTGGGAATACGTTAGTGAAGGAGGATCTGGGAAAGGTATATCTCTACAGAATTCAGGCATTAACCACATTGGTTTTGTCATATAATTTGTGTTTATTTGCTTTGTTTTCTAGACAAATGGTGGAGCTTCCGGATTGGATCCTTGCGTGAAGGCAAAGGAACAGATCCTTCCTCTTTTATCTTCAAACTCAGGAAATGGAGAAAATTGTCAGGTAAGGATCTTTGATTTTAAATCTCTCAGATGTTAGATAGTTAAGTCCTAATACTTGCATATCTTTGTAAAAAATATTTAGGGAATGAAAGGTATCCAGTCAGCAGAATCATCAGGCGTGCCAAACAGAACATCGGTACAAAAGAATGTTCCTGCAGGAAAGCACGTCAAGCAGATGAAGAAGCTTACAAAGTATCCAATGATGAAAATGCAGCTTAGCTCCAATATCTTTATGGCAGCAGCTTTACGTGTGCGGAAGGAAAAGCATAAAAGAAACAAGAAATGCATATCAGAGACCAGACATCTCAGTGAGAAGATTTTGGTGGATGCAAGTGGTATACCATTAGATCTTCAGCCATCTACTTGCACAGGCTACCAGCCTTCTGGTAGTATGGCCATCTCTCAAAGAAAAGTGAAGAAAGCAAAGTCCAAGAGGAACAAGAAAAATGAGGTCAATAATTTGGTTTTGAACTCTAACGGTAATTCTAAAATGAGTGGTACCCATGGAGAGTTTGCAAAAGGAGATGGTCAGAATTATGATGTGCTTACTCATCAATCACTAGAGAATCGTAAATCTGGTTCAGAAGCAAATCAATGGAACGTCAGACGAGATAATAACTTAAACGACAGCACACAAAAATCGATGCAGAATGGTTTAATGGGTATGCTTACCAGGGGCCTCGAGGAGACAATAGGTGAGTATTTGGGATTTAGCAGTTTCCTCAGTATTTTTTTATTTAATTTTGGTGCAGATATTGACCGACTATTGCATAGAATGCCTTCACTATATCAGCTTTTGATACCTAAATGTTTTTTTTACTTTTATCGCTATATTGCAGCTGCCCGTTGGGATGAGATTAAATCTCAGTCATTGCAAATGAAAGATCCCGGTTGCGTGAACAATTTTGCTATTGGTTATGTTGCAGATGAATGGTAAGTGGATCTCTCTACTAGTAAGAACGCCAATTTGATGGCTTGTTCTGGAACTTGGAATTCAATTGAAACTCTGGATTGTACAAATGACATGCTTGGATAACCAAAATAATTTGGATTTGATTCAAATCTTAAGACATTCAAATATAAGTATAAATTTGGGAATTTGAAATGGAATATCATGTTTCTAAAAACAATCTCAATTTGTTGTTTTTGAGGAGCATAACAAAATGAATCTCCTTTCTTGGCAGGTTTAGGTTTGAACTTGACACTATAATAATAACAATCTATATCATGAATTCTAGTAATCCGAAACATGCTAATTGTTCTGTTGATATGTAATTTGCTATTTAGCGTTGGAAATTAGGAAGCAACCTTTAGAATATATACCTCAAATTCCCTTTGTGGACCTAAATTCCCTTTAGAATATATACCTCAACCCTTCCGGAACTGTTCAGTTTAGTATTACGTTGTTCCACCATCATCCCTCGTACAAATATTGGTGAATATTTGCTGATCAAGGGAATTCTGTGCTGTATGCTTTACCTAATTGCGGCTATATATACATTACAGGATATAGTAGACTATTCAGTGTTATATGGTTTCCATGCACCCACTTATGTTGTATCACGAATGTTAAATTGGGCTTACCATGAGAACTTGTTGAATAAAGTACCGAATTCTTGAACCTGGTCAGGTCATAAGAACTACCTTAGTTTTTTTAATGACGCATTGGTTGCTTTACCAGGAATAACGAATATGATCAAGGGAGGAGAAAGAGAATACGAAGATTGAAGCACAACTTTAGCAAGCAAAATCTATTTCAAGAAATCGCGACCATGAATGCAAAGGTAAAAAGGGCAAGGATAGATCGGTCTAGCTCTGGAAACAGGCCATTCAGGATATGACAGAAGCTCTCATATTCATCCTCATACTCATCCGGATCCGGAAATCCCAACATGTTTCACTATTGGTGTTATATATTTTTAATACTAAAGTTTAAAGCTGAAGTTGAGCAGCTACTACAAGTTGAGTGCAAACTGATTTAAGGACGTTTTCTCCTTTTGATTCAAAGCCTAGGGTTTGATGATGTAGCACAGTCCTACAGAAGCGGAGATGTCTCTGTTCAGCTTAAAAGATTTTGTAGGAGAAATGTGATGCCTCTATTCTCTATAGAGGGAAGTGCATGCACAATTATATATATATATTTATTGATTCCAGGCTGATAATAAACTAATTTTATTTTGTTGAATTTGGGAAGTTCCTTCTTTTTCTTTTTGCCGGAAAAGTTGTTTAATTGAATTATAAGTACCTTTTTGTTAATATTCCGAATCTGTACTGATCAAAGAATGAAATGCTTAGAATTCCCGACACCCATAGCAAATTAGCAATGGCTTAAATGACCTCTCTTTGGTATGGAGGCCTTTTTAATTCACACTTGCCTCCAAATCTACAACTAGTCTCCAAATCTGCAAGTGCAGTACTTTGGTCTGTTGAGTTCCACCAGTTTCCATTTCTTGGTTCACAGATCACAGATACCTGCAACTTCATAAATTTATCATCAACTACCGGCAAGAACATGGTGCCTGTACAAACTCATTGAATTCACGTTTTAGAGTAAACCGGTGATCAGTGTGACCAGGCTCATCAAACCAAACCTATTCAAGTATGGGAGCATGTACAAAAACACTTTTTACCTTTCTGGCCTTTCTAATCCACCCGGTCATCTGCATATGTATCAATGATGAAGATTATTATACGATAGGATTGATACAACTCCTACAGTGATTTTAAGTATTTGTTTATTTAATTAATGCGATGTTTGTCCGAATGCTTTGTACTGTACACGTCGAGGTAATTTGTGCAATGTTATCGGGTGACTTGTATAGTTTTTACTTGATTTGTGCAGTTCCAACTAGTGATTTGGAACATTTGTAGAGTTTGTAAAATAAGCTGATTTTTAGTAGAACATGGTGTTAGAATATAAGATCCTGGAAAGAGTTATTTTCTAACACCGTGAGGTTTTAGAGTAACGAGTTCCTTGACATGGTACCAGAGACCGACAGAGGACTCTGGTTCGATACATGCAACCCCCAATATTCTCAAAATTTATCGTGGCACGAATGACAAATTAATACTTCAAAAATGAGCGCCCGTGATTTGGTTCCTTGAAACATGGCTTTCTGTAATGTTATTTATAAACTCTTTTCAAGATTTGAACTAGCTAATCTTTCTATGTTTTTTATGTAGTAATTTCTTTTGTCAGACTAAGTTCATAACTGGAATCAGTGAACAATTTTCCAGTGTGTACGGAGATCATGGAAACCTTAAAAATCAATTAATCATATATGTTTTGCAAATGTAAATTATGTGCATAACATGCTTTGCTTTGCATAATAAAAACCATCATCAAAATAGATATCTTGTAATTTGCAATGCATATTACTCCGTAATATGTATTCTGCTAGTAAAACATATCACACCATGTATCTTATGCGCACCATATATGTTATGCTTGCAAAACATTGCTATATATATTACCCCGTTAAATAGGTTTTTAGACGTATTTAACATGTATGGTTTCCAGGATCTCCTACTAAATTCATAGAACATTTCTCTGTGTGCACTTCACAGTCTAGAAAACATTATGTGCGCATTCGTTCAATCATTATTTTTTAAATAATCCCTTACACTGAATTTTTACTTCTCTAGATTAACAGAAGTTACATCGTTTATATGATATATAATGTATCATGAGGCAACTTTCTTTTCAATACAGAATGTATAGTGTCTTCACTTATAATTAAAGGGATAGTTTGTTTGTTTTTTCTTAACAAGAAATTAAGGATTTGAAGCTTTTTGATGAGTTTGAACTTTGACATTTCCTGTTTTCCCTGATGAAAATTTGGAAGCAAGCTATCTAAATAGCAAAAAGAAAAGAAAGTGATTGCTCCAAGTTGTGTACCAAAGGGACAAAAGCTTTTAAACTCTTGTTGCTTTTCTTTGTTGGCCTTTTCTTGATGCTGCAGAGCTAGACCACTAAAGTTCAAGGTTTATTCATTCTCCTGTAAAAAAATTGACCCCCCTTGTTTTGACCTCTGGTTTTTGATAACTTATCCTCCATTTAATCATTCCACTGATAGAAATTTGGGATTCTCTCAACAGAAAGTATTGTCTTACTGTAACATTCTAATGGTCCATCTGGGCTGGGCTGGTGATATAGTAATAGATATAGTGCTATTATGCCATTTTCCATGTTTTCATTATGAATGTAGTATCTTGCATCTTTATGTCTGTGCATAAAGTTTTAGCAGAATGTTGTAGTCGAGAATTCTGAGAGAAAGAGAGTAGTTTTTTGAGTAGGTAAGTGTTTTTGGTCAGTTTCAAATGGGTGTCGGTCATATGTGTTTGATTCTGCTAGTAACATTGTTCTTCAGGCCATTTATGTGTCAGCAGCCTAATACAGATGGGTACTTTCTCCTTGAATTCTTGAAAAATGTGGGAGCTAAATCATCTCAGGTTCACAACTTTTCCAATCATGTTTGTTCATGGCAAGGTGTATTTTGTGATACGGAACAAGAATATGTTGTTAAGCTTGTAGCTTCTGGTTTTGGTCTATCAGGTTTGATATCTGATGATACTATTGGCAAGCTCAAAAGCCTTCAATATTTGGATTTAAGCAGTAATAATATCACTAATCTGCCGTCTGATTTCTGGAGTCTAGGGTCGCTCAAGATCCTCAACCTCTCATTTAATCAAATCTCCGGGAACCTCCCAAGCAACATTGGCAACTTCGGTCTACTTGAAAGCTTGGACATTTCTTACAATAATTTTTCAGGGAACATACCTGAAGGTATCAGTTCCCTTGCTAGTTTGCAAGTTTTTAACCTTCAACAAAATAGGTTTCAGTCAAGCATTCCTAAAGGGATCCTGAATTGTAAGTCTACTGTTTTCATGGATTTTTCCGGGAATCAGCTGAATGGTTCTCTTCCTGAAGGTTTTGCTTCTGCATTTCCTAGGCTCAAGTCTTTGAACCTGGCTGGGAATGAAATTCATGGGCGCGGTTCAGATTTTTTAGGCATGGTATCTGTCACCTTTCTCAACATTTCATGCAATCTTTTTCAGGGTTCCGTGGTTGATATATTTGCGGGGCCACTTGAGGTGATTGATTTAAGCCACAATCAGTTTCAAGGTCACATATCTCAGGTAAATTTCAGTTCTAGGTTCAATTGGTCTTATCTAGTATATCTGGACTTGTCTGAAAATCAACTAAGTGGAATGTTTTCTGAGAAGATGAACGAAGCCCAGAATCTTGAGTACCTAAATCTTGCATACAATAGGTTCTCAGAACAAAAGTTTTTGCAAATTGACGGTTTCCCTAATTTAGAATATTTGAACTTGTCGGCAACTAATATTATAGGCCTTATACCTGTTGAAATCCAATTGTTAAGTAATTTGAGAGCTATTGATCTTTCCAAAAACCATCTCCGCGGTCAACTTCCACCTTTGAGCACAAAAAGACTCCAGACGTTTGTTGTCTCGTACAACAACCTAACTGGGAGCATCCCTTTATCTATCCTAGAGAAATTGCCTTGGATGGACAGGTTTAACTTCTCATACAATAGATTAACTAGTTGTGCTGATCGATTTTCTGGCGAACTGAAAACAGCTTTTATTGGGTTGTTGAGCAGCTGTCCAATTGCTGCAAATCCAAGTCTCTACAAAAGAGAAACTGCAACCCATAGGGGGCTTGAGCTCTCTCTAGTTTTAGCCCTCTTATTGGTCTGTTTACTCGTGGGGTTGCTGACTTTTGCCTTTGGTTGCAGAAGAAAAACTAGAATGTGGGCCATGAAGCAACATTCTTGCAACGAAGAGCAAGATATATCAGGCCCTTTCTCGTTTCAGACCAACTCCACCACTTGGGTAGCTGATGTTCAACTTGCAACTTCAGTCCCAGTAGTGATGTTTGAGAAGCCATTGTTAAATTTTACATTTGCAGACCTCTTGTCCGCAACTTCAGGCTTTGATAGCAGTACACTGTTGGCCGAGGGGAGGTTTGGACCTGTTTATAGAGGGTTTTTACAAGGCGGGATTCATGTAGCAGTCAAAGTTTTAGTCCACGAATCTACAATGACAGATCATGAAGCTGTAAGAGAGCTTGAATATCTTGGTAGAGTTAGACACCGCAATCTTGTTCCACTGATTGGATACTGCTTAGCAGGTGAACAAAGGATTGCCATTTATGATTATATGGAGAATGGTAACTTACAAAATTTGCTTCATGACCTGCCACCTGGGGTTCAAACTACAGAAATTTGGAGTGGGGACGCCTGCAAAGACGATGATAACGGTGAGATCCAGAATGTTGGGTCTGAAGAGTTGTTAACAACATGGAGATTAAGATACAAAATTGCACTTGGGACTGCGAGAGCACTGGCATTTCTCCACCATGGATGCTCTCCTCCTATAGTTCACAGGGATGTTAATTCTAGCAGTGTTTATCTTGATATGAACTTGGAACCAAGATTGTCTGATTTTGGATTGGCAAAGATATTTGGGCGTGGTCTCGAGAATGAGATTGCTCATGGAACGCCAGGCTATGTGCCACCGGAGTTACTTGAGCCAGAAACTGACGTTTATGGGTTTGGGATTATTCTCTTTGAGTTGGTTACAGGGAAAAAACCAGCTGCAGATGCGTATGCAGAGAAAGAAGCAACTTTGGTCAGTTGGGTGAGAGGATTAGTGAAGAAAAACGAGGGTTCAAGAGCTGTTGACCCTAAAATCCGTGGAGTAGGACCTGAATCTCACTTTGAGGAAGCCTTAAAGATCGGATACTTATGCACTGCTGATCTTCCCTCTAAGCGACCAAGCATGCAACAAGTCGTCGGACTTCTCAAGGACATTGCAACGTAGTTCCAAGTTCATTTCATAGATAATCTCACTTTTTGTTGTCATAGTCATTCAGGGGATTTTTACTGTAGTTCTAACCGGTACTGTTTAGATTTGGCCAGCTTTCTTTCGGTTTTTCATTGTTGGTTGGAAAATACTTGTTTACATCAAGGCTAAAATTAGTATTCTCTGCAGGCAAATCATTCTTCGTGGTTCTCATATATCTACTGTTAGCTTCTTTACATGTTGTCATTAA
Source organism: Apium graveolens (assembly GCF_009905375.1). NCBI lineage: Eukaryota > Viridiplantae > Streptophyta > Magnoliopsida > Apiales > Apiaceae > Apium > Apium graveolens. The sequence continues at coordinate 78,419,192 of NC_133649.1, forward strand.
CTCACTTGTTCTAGAAACTACCTGCACAATGCATTCACCTTATCTGATTTCCCTTCAGTAAATGTAACACTGTTTCATCAATCAGCCTTTAAGTCCTATCTGTGTATTTGGATCTTTCACTATAGACTATAGGCTATAGTAATTATAATATTATAAATATTTCTCTAGAAGAGTAGCAGAAGCTAGAATGCTACATTACTTCATCACTGCTAAACAAAAAATAAAAGCTATACACACCACCAGTAAGACAAAAACATGATTCTGTTTGTTTCATTCATGTAAGATATACTCGGAACTTTCTTCATGTAGACCACAATTACATTATAGCGTGATTGCCATCCACAAACTCTACAATATTGGGCAGTCATCCTTATCGCAGTCATCGTATTTTTGACGTCAAAGCGCTGTAAGTATGTTGCAACGTATGTCTATTTTGTACCTGAGCCCCTACAACTATATACTAGAGTTCAGATATAGCGATGTCAATTTAATTTTATTTTTAATATTTTTTATTATTGTGTGTATCAAGGGACAGCACCATGGCATTCCAGAATAACGTGCAGAAACTTGCTGTGATATGATCACGGACCACAATTTAGAAAGATGTGGATCATGTATGAAGTTAGTGCAACTTGTTTTTATTTGCATCAAAAAAATAATTGGTCAAGAAAAGTTTCCATCACATTGTGGTTAGTTTCGTATAATAGGTTTGGCCATATCTTTACGTCGACTTGCTTTTTTCTGTTTCTTCTTCATTTTTACTGACTCTCAAGTGTTGGAACAGCTAGCTTCTATTCTATGTTGTTTAGCTTAAGCCCTTCACATATAAATCAATTTTTGTCCTTTGTTGCCAATTGATTGTACAGACGCACACAATAATTGAACTCCTCTCTTCTTATTCATTAGTGAAAAATGTGCGGCAAATCCAACATTGTCTTGTACGTATAACCTCATCTATCTATACTATACTGTACTGATCTATAATAACATGAATCTATATACTATAAATAATAATAGAAATGTGATATATTTTGATTAAACTGTTATCCCCTATTTTAATCATTAAAGATAAAAATAAATAGTGTAATATATATGTTAAACTACTAAATTGTTAAATTATTATATATATATTCTTCTTATCCGACTAAACTACGACAAACACTTATCCTACTAAATCACGAACATGGCTTCTTCCTAATTCTTTTATTATTTTTATTATAAGTCTATAATTATTAAATATTCATATAAATATATTAAAGTTATAATATGATTGGATAAACAATATTTTAAAATATTTGAATATTAACGATCCCGTGCATCGTAAAGGATTTAAATTAGTAGTGTATAATAATCAGAATAGTGTATAATTTGGTTTAGTCTCCCTTTTAATTATCCGTATGACCGTCATATTTTCTTAGAAAATACTAGATGCCCCAAATATTGTTACAAAATCTTTTTCCAAATACTTTATAATAGCAATTTCTGTCAAAATAACATGGGACTGCACGTGAATTCATATGCGCCCACGAATAAATTGCGACACATGTCATGCCACATCATTTTGTGACTTTTTTTTATGAATTTTGGGTTACCTAGCATTATTCATTTTTTTAAATAAATTATCTTAATCCAAATATTAAAATAATGCACAACCTAAACTCAGGTTTGAATTCCTCTTCTATTATTATTTATCAGAAATTTTTAGATCTAATATTAAAATAATGCACAACCCAAGCTCACGAATCCCTCCCGCAACAAGCATTTATATTATTATTATTTATAAAGATACAAATAACAAGCATTTATATTACTATTTATAAAGATACAAATAAGTTATCAGGTTCGAATTCCACCAACAACAAATATTATTCAAATATGAAAATAATGTACTACCCAGGCTCCGAGGTACGAATCCCTACAATAACAAACATTTAGTTATTATTTATAAAGATATTCGAATCAAACCAACAAAAAAAAGTTATATTATAATTTATAAAGTTACAAATAAAGTTAATATTTCAAGTCTCAGTAATATATTATTTTATACTATATGATGTTATCCTGAAATTATATACATTCAAATCAAAGTAATAATTACATAATTATTAATTTAATATTTAATTGTTTTTATTAGATTTTCATTAAAATACATATAATATAATTAAAAATATATAAAATTAAAGGAACCCGTTCGTTACCCAAACATTTTTACCATTTAAATAAAGAGTAAAAATATTGAAATGCGCTTGCCGATGAATAAAAATACGATAAATGAAATAAATTAAAAAATATTTCAAATATTATGAATTTTGGCAATCCCACTTAAATGTTCCGTGAGGATTAAAGATAAAATTTCACCTTGAAATTAATTGTCCTTCTTTGACTTAGGGGACTACTAATTTGTTATGCAAAACATGCCTTAACATAACAAGACTAAGTTATATAGATAATGCTGAGAATTAGTTGACTTGTAATAGTTTATGTAATCTGTAAATGTATTCTTTGAGTTTGTAAAAATAATTAGAAGACCAGACTAGAACAGTTTTCTATAAACTGCCAACAAGCTAAAGAATAAGTCTCTGGAAGAAGATCAAGCCTTATCATGCATCAGAATGAAAATACATAGCTTGGAGAAGAATAATGTTGTAGATTGAAAAATGTTTTAAGTCAAATATCGAGAAGTCACAGATCAAGGAATATCGAGAAGTATATCGAGAACTATTCAAGCATGTAGAGAAGTCATGTAGAGATCTATTCTAGCATGTAGAGAAGTCATATTGAGATGGAAGCTATAGAGAAGTCTCTACAAGCTACAAAGATCTATATCGCAAAGTCATACAGAGAAGTGAGATATCGACAAATCATTTCTATATCGCGATGTGGAGATATCGACAAGTCATTTATATACCGCGATGTGGAGATATTGACAAGTCATTTATATATCGCAATGTGGAGATATCAACAAGTTATTTCTATATCGAGATGTAGAGATATCTACAAGTCTTTTCACATGTCGATATTGTCATATCTGAAAGAGGCTTTTGCACTTAGAAGATCTTGACAACAGTTGTATTTACAGAATGTATCTATCATGAAGATTCCAATTTACCAGTCAACAAACCATTTATCATTAAAATGAAAAGTCTGCCAATGCAGCTTGAAGACTGCAGAGATCAAAGGCCAAGATGAAATGGACAAAAGAGTGTAGCAGCTCTGGAAGATTGTTTGCAGATGTAGCACTTGAAATAGAAATAGACAAACAAGTTTTAAAAAATATGTTAGTCTATTTTAGTGCAATCTCTGTAAACTATGCATGCTGTTATATAAAGCATGTCACGGGTCCTTTTTCTAGAAGTAACTAAACAATTTAGAACTCTTTATATTCACTGAAGTAGAAGCTAAGTTCTTCAATATTCAAGAACCTAGATTTCTAGCACAACCTAATTAACTTTGAATAAAGATCAAGTGACTTTTGATAATTGCTTCTCTATGTCTTTTACAGTTAATTAATTATCACTACAAAAATACTTTAGTTGTTAAGTTCAATAAAGTCTAAAACACTGAACTTGATTTCTTAAAAACAATTTGTAAAGTTTTAAAGTAAGAATCAAGAAACAGACATTCACCCCCCTTTGTGTGCATTTCATATCTAACAAGTGATATCAGAGCAAAGTGTGAAAGTAAACAGATCAGATCTTGGAAGTATGAGTGCACAAATACTTAGCACTATCAACATACCTATATTTGTCAAAGGAAACTACACATTGTGGAAGAAAAATACGATGCTGGTCATCAGGATGGCTCATCCACTGTGCCATGAGATCCGAATATATGGAACTTTTATCCCTATGGCGAGGATGCCTGAAACAACTCAAGATGATATTGTTATTCCTGCTCAGTATGTTCCAAAAAATCCATCCATATACACTGAGCCTGAGAAAGAGAAGGTTTCACTAGACAATGGCTTGAAACTCATCTTGATTGAGTCTCTTGATAATATTACGTATAACAACATTATTAACTGTGAGATAACCAAACAAATCTGAAAAAAGATAGAGATCTTATTTGAAGGTACTGAAGAGGTAAGATCAAACCAAAGAAGAATCTCGATCTCACAATATGAGGGTTTTATGGCTAAAATAAAAGAAGGCATTACTGAAGTATTTGAGAGATTCAATAAGCTGATTAATGACTTGTAGTTACATGGAAAATTTTATGAGACTGATGAGGTCAGCTTGAAGTTTTTACTCACTCTTCTTGACCATTTAGAATAGAAAATTTATGCAATAGGGGAAGGAAAAGATCTAAGAAGAATAACCTTGGAGGTTTTATATGGAGTTCCAAAAACCTACGAACTTGAGATGTTGCAGAGAAAGTCATTAAATCTAAATCAAGGACATGTGGTCGATGTGTCAAATGCCTTGATAGCAAGTGACAAGTGACCAAAAGATGATTGAAAATGAAACTAAATCTCAGATTCAAGTTATGCAGCCTATTGAGAAAAATTGCAAGAAACCTAAAAAATAAGTCGTTCTGAAAATAGAAGAGGAAGAGTTTTATACTCTTGATGAGTAGGATGAAATGGATCAATCAATAGCCTACCTGGCAAGAAAGTTTTCAAACATAAGATTCAAGAAGCTCCGGTACTTCAAGGGTAAAGGTCAATCCTCCTACAATAATGACTGGAAAGAAAAATCTCAGATGAAGAACTCAAACACAACTGGAAAGAGTGGTTACAAATTAGGAACTGTGGACATGTCTAAAACCAGATGCAATAATTGTGATGAACTTGGCCACAGAATGCAAGAAGCCAAAGAACGTGAAGATAGACAAGGCATACTTGGAGCTTGAAGCTAAGTATGAGGCTCTTCTGAAAAAGCAACAGGGAAACGCTTATATTATAGAGGGAAAAAGTTGTGATGATACAGATGATGAAGATGAAGAATATGAAAATTATGCCCTCATGGCTAAAGAGGAAGAAGAATCATCTATATCAAAAACTGAGGTACCCATCTTAACCATTATTGATTTGAATGCCTCTCAATCTAAAGAAACTGTTAAAAAGATGAGCATGAAAATGTTTCACATTCATAAAAGTATGACGGATGCCACTGAAGAAATAAACAGATTGTCTAAGTTGAATGGGAAACTGGAAAAAAAACAAGAGCTAGAACTGCAACTTATGAGCCTACATTCTGTTAGGCAAGAAAATGAATATCTAAAATAAAAGTTGAAATATGCAGAGAAGATAGAGGTTGTTATAAGATAAAAGATTGAGAAAAATAAATTTAAAATTAAGGTCAAGAATGTATCTGAATTAGCTGGCCTCTATCCTGAAAAGAAAAAACCTTGTGCTAATGTGGCAATTGGACTAGACTATGAAGCTAATCCACCAGTAACGAAAAATCAAACTGATAAAGGTAAAGAGAGATCGAACAAGGGAGTTCCTAATGTGCTACAAAAAGTGGATGCACCCTTGTTCAAACCCTTTGAGGTGGACTTTAGTGAAGAAGAGCTCATCGTCAAGCAAGAAATTACAGATGAGGATGAAATGAAAGAAAGTGTTAATACCAACTATCAACACTAAAAGTAAAAAGAAGCCCGAGACAAGTTATGTCCCAAAGATACCTAAAAGTGAAGTGAAGAGTGAAGGCACAATAAAGAAAAAGAAAAATGGGAATGAAAAGATTGAAGTAAATAATAGCAAAAATTATGCTTATGTTGCAGATGCCCCTTGAAAATAATATAAAAAATATGGCTCAACAAATCATTTAACTCATCTTTGTAAAAAGATTGTTAGTGAGCCCAAGAATATGGCATGCAAGTAAAATGAAGCACAAACTGATGATCCATATTCTTTCTGTGACAAATTTGATTGCATTCCGTGCAACATGAAGGTCATGACTAGCTGTCATAAACTAATAAAATATCTAAAAGAAATCAACTTTGGATTTGAGGTAAAAAATAAGAATGCTAATCAACCTAAGAAAATTGTTTCTTTTGATAACTCAATCTCTACTCCTGCTAACTCTACAAAAAAGAAGGATGTTCCCAACACAGCTTGGGTAGCTAAAAACACTTAAAACTCATTATGTGCAGGGAAAGAAGAATAAAGTCATGCGGGTCATTGATAGTGGCTGTTCCAGACACATGACAGGTGATGAAGCCCTGCTATCACAGTTTGAGGAGATGGATGGCCCTTTGGTGACCCTTGTAGACAATAGTGAAGGGATTCATAATGGGGTATGACAATTTGATTTGTGATAATATTTTTATTCAAGATGTAGCACTAGTTGGAGGACTTGAGGTTAATCTTTTAAGTGTCAACCAATTTAAAGTTAGAGGTTTCAAAATGAATTTTGACAAAGAAGATTACTCAATCACAAATAGAAAGACTGGTGAAATTGCTCTCAAAGGAGTAAGAAAAGGAAACCCATTTGTTACGGACATGAACTCAATAAACAAGGACATGATATGTTGCTTTTACACTAAAAGATCAAATGAACAATTCTGGTTGTAGTACAAAAAGCCCTTTCACCTAAATTTCAAGGAAATTAACACTCTAGTAAGAAGAAAGTTAGTGAGAGACATGCCTGTATTGAATTTTATTCAAGATGGGTTATATGATGCTTGTCAGATTGGAAAGATGAAAAGATCAACTCAAAAAAGTAAGACTGTAAACTTTATCAATGCTCCTCTATAACTTATCCACATGGATTTGTTTGATCTTGTAAATGTCATGTCCATTTTCAAGAAAAGATAAGCACTAGTAATGGTGGATGACTACTCAAGATACACTTGGGTGGAATTTTTGCATTCTAAAGATGAGACACCACATATTATTATTGAATACATAAAGAAGATTGAGAATCATTTTGAAGATCACAACTCTGTGAAATGATTGAGAAGTGATAATAAAACTGAATTTAGAAATGTCATACTAAATAGTTTATGTAAAGACAAGGGCATCATTTAAGAGTTTACATCTCCAAGAACACCTCAATAAAATGGTGTGGTTGAAAGGAAAAACATAACTCCAGTTGAAGATGTAAGGACAATGTTGTAGGATGCTAAGTTGCCAACAAACTTTTGGGAAGAAGCTGTTAACACAACATGTTATATTCAGAATAAATACTTGCTAAAAAAGAGCATTGACAAGCTACCCTACTCAATCATGTCTGGAAAGAAGCCTACAGTTAAACATCTTCATGTGTTTGGAAGAAAATGTTTTGTGTTAAAGGACAACTCAGAATATGTTGGCAAATTTGTCTCTAAAATATTTGAAGGAATCTTTCTTGGTTACTTCTTGAAAAGGAATGCATGCAGGGTCTATGTGCTAGACCAAAGAAAGATTATGGAGAGAACAACTATAACTTTTGATGATGACAAGTACCCTGGATTAGACAACATTGATGAAAGTTAAACTGAAACCTTAAATTTTAAAAATCTCAACCTTGACAGTGATTATGAAGATAATGATGGAAATAATGCAGATAATGAAGAAGAAGAAGCTAGTGAACCAGTCAATTTTGTAAATGAAGATCCACCTCAAAATAGAAACTCACCTGAATTTGATAGCACAAACTCAGGGGGAGAAAGAGGTGATAGTTCTGCAAGTCATGCCATGGATGTAGGAAATAAGGACACTTCTAGTCAACAAAATCATCACACTAGGAAATGGGACATGAGTCATACAAAAGACACTATAATTGTTGATCCCAATGCTGGTGTGAGAACTAGAAGTGCCACTGCAAATGAATGTTTATACAGCTGTTTTCTATCTCAAAATGAGCCTAGGAAAACTGAGGAAGCGTTGCTTGATCCTGATTGGATAACTGCAATGCAAGAAGAATTGAACCAGTTTGAGAGAAACAACGTATGTGATCTAGTTCATACACCAAGAAATAGATGTGTTATCGGAACAAAGTGGGTGTACAGGAACAAGATGGATAAAAATGACATTGTTACCAGAAATAAGGTAGGGTTGGTTACCAAAGGCTACTCACAAGAGGAAGGAATTGACTATGATGAAACTTTTGCTTCAGTTACAAGACTTAAAACAATAATAATTTTCCTTGCATTTATTGCACACTCAAACTTTAAGGTGTATCAAATGGATATGAAAAGTACATTCCTAAATGTTGAATTGGAAGAGAAAGTCTACGTGCAACAGTCTCCTGGTTTTGAAAATCCAGAATCTCTAAACTTTATCTACATACTTCTAAAGGCTCTATATGGATTGAAACAAAAACCTAATGGTATGACACTTTGTCAGAATTCTTGATCAAGAATGGATTCACTAGAGGGACAATTGATAAAATACTCTTCTTCAAGAAACATGGTAATAATATTATTCTAGTTCACATTTATGTGGATGATATAATTTTTGGTTCTACTAATGAGAAATTTTGTCAAAGATTCTCAAGACTCATGCAAAGTGAATATGAGATATACATGATGGGAGAATTAAATTATTTCCTTGACCTACAAGTCAGCCAAAGAAATGATGGAATTTTCATCAGTCAAACTAAGTATGTTAAAGATCTTCTAAAGAAATTTGAAATAGTGGATTGCTCACATGCATAAACTCATATGTCTACAACTACTAAATTGGATCAACTCATCATGGATATGAAAACTTTAGTTAAGTCTGTAATCTAAATTCCCACAGTACTTCGTTTTCTCAGTTTAACTTGGGATTAGTCTTGTTATTAGGCATAAATTTGTGACAAGGAATCTTCTCACAAATTGGGGGAGATTGTTGTGCAAGACATGCCTTAACATAACAAGACTAAGTCATACTGATAATCCCGAGAATTAGTTGACTTGTAATAGTTTGTGTAATCTGTAAATATATTCTTTGAATTTGTAAAATATGATTAGAAGACCAGATTGGAATATTTTTCTATAACAACCAATAAACTAAGGAATAAGTCTATGGAAGAAGATCAAGCATGATCATGCCTCAGAATAAAGATACGTAGCTTGGAGAAAAATAATGATGTAGATTGAAAAATGTTCTTAGTCAAATGTCGAGAAGTCACAAATCAAGGAATATCGAGAAGTATTTCGAGAACTATTCAAGCCTGTAGAGAAGTCATATAGAGATCTATTCTAGCCTGTAGAGAAGTCATATAAAGATCTATTCTAGCCTGTAGAGAAGTCACATCGAGATGAAAGCTACATAGAAGTCTCTACAAGCTACAGAGATCTATATCGTGAAGTCATATAGAGAAGTACGATATCAACAAGTCATTTCTATATCATGATGTGGATATATTCACAGGTCATTTATATATCACAATGTGGAGAAATCAACAAGTCATTTATATATTGCAATGTGGAGATATCGACAAGTCATTTTTATATCGAGGTGTAGAGATATCTACAAGCATTTTCACATGTCGATACATACATCTCTGTAAGAGGCTTTTGCACTTAGATAATATCGACAATGTATTTATAGAATGCATCTATCATGAAGATTCCAATTTACCAGTCAATAAACTATTTTATCATTAAAATGGAAATTCTACAAATGCGGCTTGAAGAGTGCAAAGATCAAAGGCTAAGATGAACTGGACAAAGGAGTGTAGGAGCTCTAGAAGATTGTCTGCAGATATGTAGTACTTATAAAAGAAATAGATAAAAGAGTTTTAGAAAATATGTTAGTCTATTTTAGTGCAATCTCTATAAATTGTGCATGTTGTTCTATAGAGCATGTCACGGGTCCTTTGTCTAGAAGTAACTAAACAATTTAGAATCATTTATATTCTGTGAAGTAGAAGCTAAGTTCTTCAATATTAAAGAACTTAGATTTGTAGCACAACCCAGTTGAATTTGAATAATTATCAAGTGAGTTTTGATAATTGCTTCTCTGAATCTTTACGATTAATTAATTATCACTATAAAAATATTTTTGCTGTTAAGTTCAAGAAATCCTAAAAAACTGAACTTGATTTCTTGAAAACAATTCATAAAGTTTTTAAGTAAAAATTAAGAAATACACATTCACCCCCTCATCTGTGTGCATTTCATACCTAACATAATTCAATTACACGTCGATTTAAGGCGTCACAGAATGAAGTTATCCAAAATTTACGAAAATTTAATACATGACAGAAATCAAGATACGAAGGACAAGTTTCAAGTCTAAAATTCAAGTGAAAGTATTTTTATGAATTTTTGTATATTAAAACAACTTTTCGGAACGTCCGAAAAATCCATTTGCCTTTACCGACAATTTTAACAAATATTTTTGACTTGAAATGTATTTTAACATAATATTCCTTAAATAATAATTATTTTGAAGACCAGGGAATATTTAAGTTTAAATTAAAAATAATTTTATTCAGAAAAATAAGGATTTACGAGTATTTTGGAATAAAATCTCTTTTTGTTTTTTGGCATGAACTTTGGCACTTAAATTGAATAAAAAAATTCCATAAATATATTTAATGTATTTGACAATAAAATATTTAAGAATAACATTCTTTTAAATATTCAGGTCAGTTTTGGTTCGTAAAAGCAGTGTTTAAAATTTCTCAATTTTCGTGCGTTTAGCCATTGTCTAACTTTATTTGACAAAAATAACCTAGTAAGAGCATATCCAATATTAGAGAACCCTTAGCTATAAAATCTATGTGGCACATTTTATACATAATATGTTTAAAAAAATAGCACTACAATGCACCACCCCCCTTAGCAAAAAGATTTAGATAATCATTTCATAACAAAAATTATACTTGTTATTATAGCTAAGCCCACTGGAGTTCACACCATTTTCCTTATGTAAAATTTTAGCTATTTACTATTTTAAATTTTTTTAACCAACGATTATAGCTATTAGCATTGGAGATGCTCTTAAGATTGTATCCTTATATTTAAATATCTAAGTTAATGTCATATAACATGTGTCGGGAAATATTTTTGAAAGATTTGACGAGTTTAACTTAGTTTGACTTGATTCTCGAATAGTGCCACACAAGAAACTCTAATGGAGGATTCTATGTCTTATTCTAATTTATTTCTAACTTTTATTTTGACAAATAATCGAAACCTTAATGTAGAATAAAAGATACTTTCAATCATTATTAAATAACTATGCTTAAATTCAATCATTTTTCATTGCATATTTGATTCAATATCATTTGACATTAACAATGTTCTCCCGAGTTTTTTTATAAGGAAGAAGAGAAGAGAAACAAACAGAAGAAAAAAGAGTAGAAGGAAAGATTAATTAATAAATTTTCTCTTCCTTGCTCCCAAGTTTTTGATAGAGAGAAGAGAAAGTTTGGATATAAAAGTAATTAAATAAATTATTTTGTGAGACAATCTCTCCTAATCATCCAATAATGGGAAGAAAGTTTTGGAAAGAAAATGGGTAGAATTTTTTCTCCGGATTATTTCCGTTCTCTCCTCAAAAAATCCAGGAACACGCATTTAAGAAAATTTCAAAATTTTCTTTTATGTTCCTTTCTTTTCTCTCTCATTTACAACTCAGGAGCATAGTGTAAGAGCTAAGTATAGAAAGGAGGGAGTTACCATAATATTTACTCTTAAACTAGAACTATTCTGAATGTTACACTTTGTTATGAAATATTTTTTCATAGATATATTCATATTCTCCAACTATAAACATTTACAAATATTTTTAACATATGCAATATTACTTAAAAGTTATTATATCAGAACATGGCGGGCCTTGCACGAGTTTAGAAGCTAGTTAATATTAGCTAAATAACAATTAAAAAATTACATAACATCACAAAATGATTACAAATGACCAACAAATATATTTTCTAAAAAAAATAAAATATAATGAATCCCAAAGTGTATAAAACATCCTAAAATCAAAGTCTGAATAAGACATAATAATAATAATTATCAGTCTCAAGGGGCATAAAGCATTATCAAAGTATAAATAAAATATAAAATCTGATAATGATATCCAACTTAATCATCATCATCTGGGATCGTATAACCCTCAACTCCATCGCAATCTCGATTCCCCTCATCGGAGGGATCATCCATGCATTGATTCTTTAAATAAAGTTCGTAAACATAATAATCGATAAATCTAAACTTGAGGGGCAGTTTATATTCAGAAGATATCTCCTCTTTGACCGTCGTTCCCTTAATTTTCAGCTCTTCATAGTTGTATTTATTTAGAATATAAATAAAAATTATTTACTAGTTGATTGATATTAGATTATAAACATAAATTATATATCCGTCATATTTGTTGATTTCTTATTCCCGTGTATTTGATATATAAAATTTTTTATTTACTTGTAGTTGTCATTTTTAATTTATTTTCATACCGCCTAAGTATATTACTTTTTAATTATTTTTTATAATTATATTAAAATTATAACTTGTGAAAATATGGACTAAGACATTGGTTGATGTAAGGCATTATAGTTTATGTAAATCATTACAATGTAATCAAAAAATAAATATAAAAATAGCATATATTTCTAAATATGTAGATAAGAACTAAATAAATGACATAATAAAATTATGTCGGAGTCCATTGATTAATTGATTTTATCTTCATTGTTCCTAAAAGTCACGTGGACGTATAATCAACTTCTTCCATTCATGTTGTTAAAAAAACTAATTAAATCATATTGTCAAAAAACTAATTAAATCATATTGTCAAAAAACTAAATTAAATATTAATATAATTATATCTCGGTTTTATAAAAAAAACCAATATTATAAATTTAAGTTGATTAATATCTAGATAATAAAAAATTATTATATAACTAAATTACTTACAACTTAACAAATATGTCATCCTCGTCAAATAATAATATTTTTCGGCCTCCGTTGAAATTTTGGAAATAAGTGAATTTTTATTCTTAAAATTTAAAACATCAGATTTTTTATTTAGATAACAGACTAATTACTCTTTTTTCATTTTAAAAAAAATTTGTGAAAACTCGTTACCGATGCATGTTTCCATTTGAAGTATTACAAAATAATAATAAAGAAGTATATTACTACCATTTGATTTGTTTGTGCAATCTTATTTTATGTTCCAAATTTCTTAGGAAAGATATTATAATTTCAAGTTTTTGTATATTTATACATTAAAATTTAATAATGATAAAAAAGTTTTTTTATTATAAATATCTTTCATTTTTTTTTAAAATTTGTAGAATATGTGAAGATAAATGCTTATAAAAAATGTAAAAATAAGGGAAATATAATTAATTTATTTATAAATATGAAATAATATCAGAATAGAATATAGCTACAAGCATAAGTTGTGGGAGTTTAAGTGCACACCACTATTTTGAGTCTAGCAAAATTATGTCACTAATTGCTATCTTAGTGTATTTTGATATTTCTTATAATTTAAATAAACTTATGAATTATAGTATGAAGATCATTTAAGATCAATTATATGTAACATGTAATAAAGCATTAAAATATTTATTTTTTAAGACATTGAAATACTTATTTTGTGTAAGTTTTAAATCATTATTTTAAAAATATGCTTAATTATAACTTAGCTTATGTGTACAAAAAACTCTTTAGGAAATATAACATACACATAAACCCCTATGTATTGAGTATATACATATATTTTTGTCTTTGGCTCTTCAAATACTGATGAATCATTGACTTAGGCACATAACAGGCGAGTGCATTGTAGGTAGAAGAAACTGACATTTTCCATCCAAAGCTGCTTTCCCATTTTTCACCAAAATACTTAAACACTTCTACTATATATAAGTAGTATAAGTATACATGTAACACTATATATCATGACTTTGAATATGGATCTTAGTTGTTGTTAGGGTATATACTGAACTATTCATTTGGAGTATATAATAATCTTTTGAGAATCTTGAATGCATGTTTTCACAATGTCTGTATATTATATATTGTAGATAATCTAGTATCAAATGGGATAGCAGAAGATTAGATTGTCAGACTCCTTATATAATATAGTAAAGGTTCACAGTCTAAGTGGTGTTAGACAAAGCACTGGAATGACTGAAGTATTATTTAGAAATAGTTTATCTTGACTATTGAATAATACTTGTGTATAATTGAACGGGATCGAAATAGTAGAATAGTTCTTTTATTCTGACAATAAAGAAGAAGTAAGATTCTACGATATTATTATTGCTTAGGTTCTTAATCCGGTTATAGTGATTGACACTTGTATTTAATGCACATGCCTTGATTAATATATTAAGTAATTTATTTTAAATTGCAAATTTATGTATTGGGCAATGACATTATATACAGAGTGGGATATTGACTATAAAAGGAAACCATGTCCGAAGAATAGTTTCGGGTGATGATGTCCTCTTGAAAGCTCATAAAGAGAATTGTGCTTTATTCCTCCAAGCAAATTTGTTCTTGCACAATTATAAGGCTGAGTGGATGATCAAGGATATAAGATATTGATTAAATTGATTGTCAGAAATTAATTTAATCAACGGACATGCGATATCTTAAACATGGGAAATTTAATAAGCAAATAATATGGGAGCCGAATTAAATAATTAATTTACGGAATTAGGAAAGGTAGTGCAAATATTAATTCTTTAGTGGATTGAATTAATATTTAATGACATTGGGCTTGGCCCAAAATGTCATTGGGAGGCCCGACCTAATTATTCATAATCTCTACTTTAGCCTATAAATATTCTAATTCTCCTGAAGCTAAAGGCATATGCGTGCATGTGTGTGCGAGAACGCAGAAAATAACATCCTAGGGTTTGAGAGAGACAAAAGTTTTTCTCAAGGACCCAGCTAGGGTTTTGGTTTTTCGGAGCTTTAAGGAGAGGTAAACCTTGGGAGATCGAAGCCCACACTTCGTCCAAGGAGATTCGAGGAATACAGTAGAAGACGTGGATTTGAATCGCTTGCGTCGTAGAGGTTAAGGTTAACGTCCTGTTCGAACTCTCTATACAAAATTCATATCATAAAACGCAGGGCCGAGATCCCGTTGTCCCAATAATTGGCATCAGATCCTGGTTCTAGGTTCTGCGTTTTATGATATGAAGTCCATGTCATAATTATATATACATATATATAATGGTATGCTTGTATTGATTCTGTGATGCAGGTTGTTATTCACTATTATACCACCTGGTATAATCATGGTCATTTTATTATGGTTAAGATCCCACGTGGTTTATCGTGGTTTTGTTGTAAATCACGAGGGTTGATCGTGATAGTCTTTTCTATTCTGGTTTTGTAATCTTGTAGTCTCAATTTGTAATTGATCAAGGTTATGATCTGATGTAATAGAATAGGCTTAGTCAGCTGTAATAAGTTGTTTGTAATTGTTCGATCAATGAAGCTATAAGAAATAGAGATTTTCTGCTGCTGCATTCTGTTTTCGGGGAGCTTCGTTGTTTTGGGTGCAAATTTTGCATACGATGTTCGATTTGGGCTTACAATACCTTTTTGGAAATGGAAGAACGAGAGGAAGATGCTGCACTATTTCCAAAGATCTATTTCTCCAGTTTTCAAGTCATTCTGAGGCTGTTTAGGGGTTCAACCAGGCTCTCGAATATTTTCAGAAATTTTCGAAGGTTGAATTCGAGGACATCCGTTGATCAGGACATCCGTTGATCAAGACATCAGTTGATCAGGACATCCATTGATCAAGACATCCGTTGATCAAGACATCAGTTGATCAAGACATCCGTTGATCTGGACATCTGTTGATCCGCTTATATGAGGCCATAATAATGAATGTGCTTTATTAGTTTTTGATGATCTTGATTATTGCTACTATGTGTTTCTTGTTTGTGTTATTATGCCATGTGATACTAACCCCGACATGCTAGAATGACATGGACATAAGAATATTTTAAATGCTTTAATCATGCGAGTATGCTGCTATGTTATGTGTTCTTTGTTGTTTACATATTACATGTGGAATTCGAAGAAATAATATAGGAAGATGCATCTAGATTAAAATCCTCAAATTTAATATTAAGTGGGAGAGGGAATTGATATGAAATCAAATCCCATGGTCTCCATTATTGTTTGTATGTAATTTTAATATAGAGATAAATATAAATTATATATACGTCACCCATCATGGCATGTAATATATGGTGTCTAGAATGTTAAGGAGATTACTAGAACAAACTTCTTAAATTAATAACGAATATTGAAAGGTATACATGTCACCCATCGTGGTGTACCAAGTTTCATAGATTTCGGATAATTATAAGATATCATTTGATGGCATATGGTATAATTATGATTTAAGATTTCATAATGGTATAGACTTAGCCATGAAAAATAATATTGACCACCCCAACGTGACGTATTATTTAGTAATAGGACCGAAGTAACATTTAAACAAATTTAGGTGGTATATATGTCACCCATCGTGATGTACCAGAAACTTATGGTGTTTAAATTTTAGTGCATTAATTTTAATAATTGTTAGAGGAATCAATAGGTCTTAATATTTAATGCACCCTTTATGTGTTATGTGATATTATTATGCATGATTCTCAGGATAATTGGAATTTAATACCCAGTTTACCATACTTAAGGATAACAAACTTATCAGACCTAACTATATTGAATGGAAATGAAATTTGGACATTGTGTTGACCGTTGAGGAGTAAAAGTTTTGCACTTATGAACCCAAGCCAGATCAGCCTGCTGCTGATGCTCCTGAAGATGAGAAAAAGTATTATAAGTGGTGGATTAAGGCTGATGAGATATCGCGATGTTATATTCTGAAAGTAATGTCAGGTGTTTTACAGCATCAACATCAGTCTATGGCCACTGCTGGGGATGCTCTTTAATCTCAAGGAACATTTTGGAGATCAGAATAGAGCTACTAGGCAAGTAGCCATGAAGGCTTTAATGAACACTCAGATGACTGAAGGAATGCCTGTAAGGGATCATGTTCTCAAGATGATGTCTCATCTGAATGAGATAGAGATCCTTGGTGCTGAACTTGACAGGAAACCCAGATTGACATTATCCTCATGAGCTTGTTTAAGAGTTTTGAGCAGTTTCTCTTGAATTACAACATGAAAATGAGGTAGTATAGTCTCGCGGAACTTCTGACAGAACTTCAGGCAGCTGAAGAGTGTTTAAGTGAATGTGGCTGAGAAAGGTTCTTCCTCTAAACTGAAAGGTAAGAAGAAGAAGAAAAAGGCTCAGACACAGAAAGCTGCGAATGCAGTGGGAGTTCAAGGTGGTGTGAAAAAGCCTAAAGGAAAGTGCTTCAGGTGCAAGCAGTCAGGTCAGTAGAAACATGATTGTCCTCTTCCTAAGAAGATAAACAATACTGGTAAGTCTCTTTCTTTAGTTACAAAAACATATATAGCGGCTCTATCTACGAGCACTTGGTGTGTAGATACATGAGCCACTGATCATATCTGTAATTCTATGCAGAGATTTTAACTATCCAGAATGCTTAGAGATGGTGAGATATACGTGTTCATGGGAGATGCTACGAAAGTAGCAGGAGTTGCAGTAGGAGTTTTCATTTATCTTTTGGTTCTAATAGGATTTTGGTTTTGAACAATTGTCTTTATGTACCTTCATTTAGAAGAAATCTAATTTCGGTTTCTAAGCTTGCTATGGATGGTTATAATGTTTATTTGAATCGTAATGTTTCTATTATGATGAATAAACAAATTATATATTCTGGTACATTGCAAGATAATTTGTTTATAATTAATCCTAGTCAACCTGCACTACAACTACAATATAGGGAATTGAACAACACGTGTTCTACATCTATTAAAAGAAAGGAACCTTCTAGTTTGAACCAAACATATCTTTGGCACTTGAGATTAGATCATATTAACTTGAGAAGGATTCAAAGACTGGTAGTAGACGAGCCTTTAAACTCATTGGCGGTGGAGCCATTTCCAGTTTGTGAATTCTGTTTGGAAGGTAAAATGACTAATATACATTTCAAGGCAAAGGGGAATAGAGCCAAAGAAGTGTTAGAATTGGTTCACACTGATTTATGTGGACACATGAATATCCAAGCAAGAGGTGTTTATGAGTATTTCATCACATTCATTGATGATTATTCTAGATATGAGTACGTTTATTTGTTGCGCCGTAAGTTTGAGTGCTTTGAGAAGTTCAAAGAGTACAAAGCTATAACGGAGAAGCGACTTGGTAAAAGTATCAAGTCACTGCGATCAGATCATGGTGGCGAATACTTTCTTGGAGATTTTAGGGAATATTTATCAGAAAATGGGATAGAATCCCAGTTGACTGCACCAGGCACACCCCATCAGAATGGTGTAGCAGAAAGAAGGAACCAGATTCTTTTATAGATTGTTAGATCGATGATGAGTTATTCAGATTTACCCAAGTCATTTTGGGGACATGCCTTAGAAATAACAACTTATCTTCCAAACCTAGTACCTTCTAAATCGGTTCCTAAAATCCCCTTAGAATTGTGGACCGGGGACAAACCGAGTCTAAGACACATTCGAATATGGGGTTGTCCAGCACATATGTTGAACAAGAACACGACTAAGTTAGAATTTTGTACAGAAGTAAGGCTGTTTGTAGGCTACCCCATGTGAATGAAAGGTTATTTATTTTATAGTTCGAAGAATCGGGATGTTATTGTAAATACCAATGCTAGATTCTTAGAGCAATACTATATAATAAATCACAAACCCATGAGTAGTCTCATTTTAGAGGAACTAGTGGGAGGGACAGATAATACCCAGAAACCGACAGTACAAGTAGAACAACCATAATAAAATGCACAACTGGTCACTAATACCACACCAGTGCCTCATTGTAGTGGGAGGGTTGTTCGTCAGCCTAATAGATTCATATTATTGGGAGAGTCTTCGGACTTGGTCTCTAGTGAACATGATGATCCCTGGACATACGAAGATGCACTGCAAGGCAAAAATACAAATCTTTGGAAAAAGGCAATGGAATCTGAGATGGAATCGATGTATTCTAATCAGGTCTGGGAGCTCGCGGAACCACCCAAAGGTGTAAAACCCATTGGATGTAAGTGATCTATAAGAAAAAGGGGGGATCAGATAAAAAGGTGAAAGCCTGGAAAACAAGACTTATTACGAAAGGGTATACTCAGAAAGAAGGTATCGATTGTGAGGAAACCTTTTCGCCAGTGGTCATGCTTAAGTCAATCCGTATTCTTTTATCTATAACAGCTCATCTCGATTATGAGATTTGAAACATGGAAGAAAACTTTCCTTAATTGAAGTCTTGAAGAAACCATCTATATGCAGAAACCAGAGGGATTCATTAAGGAAGTCCAAGAGCATCGTGTATGTAAGCTTAAGAAGTCTATTTATGGACTTAAACAAGCTTTTAGGTATTGGAACATTTATTTTGATCAGGCAACCCAGTCGTATGGGTTTGATCAAAGTTTAAGCGAAACATACGTGTATAAGAGATGTGAGGGAAATACAGTGGTTTTTCTAGTGCTATATATTGATGACATCTTGCTCATTGGGAACATTGTTAAGATGTTGTCTTCAATAAAGGCATGGTTATTCAAACAATTTGAAATGAAGGACTTAGGTGAAGCGGCATACATCCTTGGGATCAAAGTAATAAGGGATCGCAAGAAAAGGATGTTGGCTCTATCTCAGGAGCCCTACATAGATGACGTATTAGCTCGTTTTAACATGTAAGACTCCAAGAAGGGTAATTTACCATTCAGACATTGAGTTTCTCTATCAAAGAGTCAGTGTCCTTCGACACCTAAGGAGATAGAGAACATGAAGGGAGTTCCTTATGCTTCAGCATGTGGAAGCTTAATGTATGCCATGTTATGTACGAGGCCTGACATCTATTTTTCCGTGGGCATGGTTAGCAGATACCAGTCTAACCCAAGACTGGAACATTGGAGTGCAGTAAAAACAATACTCAAGTACTTGCGTAGGACTAAGGAGTATATGTTAGTTTACAGGTCCTCAGATTTGTTGCCTCTAGGATATACTGATTCAGATTTCCAGAAAGATAAGGATAAGAAAAAGTCCACCTTGGGATGTGTTTTTACTTTGGGAGGTGGAGCCGTAATATGGAGGAGTGTGAAGTAGAAACATATTGCAGACTCAACCATGGAAGCCGAGTATGTGGCAGCCAGTGAGGCAGCCAATGAGGCTATATGGTTCCGAAACTTCCTGCTGGATTTGTATGTAGTTCCTAATTTGCCACAGTAAATCACAATTTATTATGATAATACTTGTGCAGTGGCGAATACCAAGGAGCCACGGGCCCATAAGGCAGCGAAACACATAGAGCGTAAGTATCACCTCATACGGCAGTTTGTTAAGCGGGGATATATTATTGTGGCTGATATACCGTCAAAGGATAACCGGACAGATCCTTTCACGAAGAGCTTACCAGCTAAGGCTTTTCAGGAGCACGTGGAAGCGATAGGAGTCAGGCACTTGGTCAAATAGTTATATAGTTGGTGGTGGATTGATTGTAATAAACACTGATATAGTCACAGAATAGCTTAAGTATAAGTGGGAGATTGTTAGGGTATATACTGAACTATTCGTTTGAAGTATATAATGATCTTTTGAGAATCTTGAATGCATGTTTTCACAATGTTTGTATATTATATATTATAGAAAATCTAGTATCAAATAGGATAGCAGAAGATTAGATTGTCAGACTCCTTATATAATATAGTAAAGGTTCACAGTCTAAGTGGTTTTAGACAAACAACTGGAATGACTGAAGTATTATTTAGGAATAGTTTATCTTGACTATTGAATAATACTTGTGTATAATTGAACGGGATCAAAATAGTAGAATAGTTTTTTTATTCTGACAATAAAGAAGAACTAAGATTCTACGATATTATTATTGCTTAAGTTCTTAATCCGGATATAGTGATTGACACTTGTATTTAATGCACATGCCTTGATTCATACATTAAGTAATTTATTTTAAATTACAAATTTATGTATTGGGAAATGACATTATATACAGAGTGGGATATTGACTATATAAGGAAACCATGTCCGAAGAATAGTTTCGGGTGATGATGTCCTCTTGAAAGCTCATAAAGATAATTGTGCTTTATTCCTGCAGGCAGATTTGTTCTTGCACAATTATAAGGTTGAGTGGATGATCAAGGATATAAGATATTGATTAAATTGATTGTCAAAAATTAATTTAATGAATGGACATGCGATATCTTAAACATGGGGAATTTAATAAGTAAATAATATGGGAGCCGAATTAAATAATTAATTTACGAAATTAAGAAAGGTAGTGCAAATATTAATTCTTTAGTGGATTAAATTAATATTTAATAACATTGGGCTTGGCCCAGAATGTCATTGGGAGGCCCGACCTAATTATCCATGATCCCTACTGTAGCCTATAATATTCTAATTCTCCTGAAGCTAAAGGGGTGTGCGTGCATGTGTGTGCGAGAACACAAAAAATAACATCGTAGGGTTTGAGAGAGGCAAACATTTTTCTCAAGGAGCTAGCTAGGGTTTTGAGTTTTTGGAGCTTTAAGGAGAGGTAAACCTCGGGAGATCGAAGCCCACACTTCGTCCAAGGAGAATCGAGGAATACAGTAGAAGACGTGGATTTGAATAGCTTGTGCCGTAGCAATTAAGGTTAACGTTCTGTTCGAACTCTCTCTACAAATTTCATATCGTAAAATGCAGGGCCGAGATCCTGTTATCCCAATAGTTGTAGGTGTGGGAAATTTGCAGTGCTAAGAACATTATAAACATTACACAAATCCATGTTACATTATATCTCAGCACTTTAGTGTGCTCTAATGCTGCTTATGCACTGCTAATGTGTACTGCAATTTTTTAAGTTAGAACTGAATTAATTAATAAAAAAATCATCTGATGAGAAACATATACATGTGATAAAATTAGTAGATTAAAGATCAATATTGTTAACGAATAAATTTGGTGATAACAAATTTCGAATGTTGCTGGAATAACGAACATTTATAAATAGGGGGATTATGGATTTCAGATGTTCGGGGATGGCTGAGATTGTATGGATGATCAAATTTGCAATTAAGATTGAATGTTAAATTCGCTCTTTTTTGCAAAAGGTTGCTCCATCCCATACAATGTGCTTATGTACCCCTATATATAAGGGATCAAGCCAAATGCAGTTCTTGGGGAGCAAGAAATCTAGACGGGCTATGTTATCTTCTCCAAAAGCCCATAGGACAGAGGCCACCATATTAAGTAATCATCATGGACTTAAAGCCCAGATAGTTTCTCGGAGCGTGGAGGATAAGTCATTGACCCAAAATTTACGGAGTCAAAGCCCACCTAAAACCACAGAGAAAAGGTAACTTTTCATAGGACCAGCCTTTCCCAAGGCCGACGCTCTTTGGCCCATTAACAGGACAAGCTGTCTACAGGCCTAGCCCTCTTCCGGATGTAATAAATGCTAAAGGATTATAAGTCACAGGGCAAGGCCTATATGCTCTATGTCTCCAAGTAGCTTTTAAACTAAAAGTCTTCTTCCTTCCTGGCCTAATGGAGAGACTTCCAAAACAGCAAATGGCCTGGACTTCTTCCAAATGTGAGATAATATTTCGTGGGTGAGGCCTTAATCCGCGGGCAAGCCTATAATCTAACCAAAAGCGAGACCTTCTTCAAGAGGAGCTCAATGAGCTTATTTTTAGTCTTCTTTCCAGATTTCCTTATAATTAGTGCTTTGTCATGCAATCTGCCGGATGCGCCTTAAAATTAGATGAGGCTAATTTTGGGTGTAACAAATATATACCAGCCTCTTGAAATTAAATACGTACAAAATGGAATACATCATATTATAAATAAACAATGTCCAAAATAATATCCATTCATCAAAATACCTGAAGGACTTTGAATTTGTGTGACAAGCCACTTCGATTATGGGCCACGGAAGGTTAAAAGTACCCATAAAATACACCCAATTTGATCCTTAAATTTCAAAACTCAATGTTCAAACTTTGTTCTTCATAATTTTTCTTTAACTTTTAAGCTTTTTTAGGGTTTCAAGATTATAAATGTGTTCTCTTATCTTAAGTACCGATACCTGTACAATGTTTCTGCCACATTTTTCTTCCGAGATTACCCTCGCCTGTTTTGTGCTTAGTCAATGATTTATGAGTGTTTGAAGTTGGCAGGGGCGATAATATAAACATTCCATACATAAGGGGTCGATGTGTATACCTTTTTATTCAAAGGTTTACGTGTACACATGATCAAACTTTAAGGTTCAACTTATAATTAAGCCTTAAAAAAATTTGTAAATGTTTGTAATAGAGAAGCGATTACATAAACATTATATCATTTTGCAGACAAATATATTACAAAGTTCATAATTAGGTTAGAATACTAAGATATGGAAAAATCCAAATGTATTATATTAAACGGATTTTTTTTTATTTTTCCCTTGTTAGGTCACACACACTATAGAAGGGGGTTAAATACAGTGTTTACTACAATCAAATCGAATTAAAGAACACACGTAACAGAATACATATTTTATTCAACACAATAAACTCTGTTACAATATGGAACTGTCCTCTCTCAATGATGAACAAATTATCACGAGAGCTGCTAGGGTTACAATGAATAATAACTTCGATAATGATAACACGTATAGTGTAAACCCTATGCTTGTGTTTATATACTACACAGTTACAAGATAATTTTCTAATTGATATTGAATATAATTCTGCTTAATAAAATATATCAATCAGTTATCTTTTCTTCCAAGTATTCTATTCTTCATAGAATTCCTTCTCCATGCATATTTCTTCTTGCGTTTGTTTTGATCTTCTTTCCTTTCAATCAACCGCCTGCCTTATCTGAAAGTCTCCTTAAGTCCTGATATTATCTCCTGATAAATATCTCCTGATAACTTAAGTTCCGATAACTTAAGTTCTGATATCTTAAGTTCTGACTTCAGTATAAGTACTGATTTCCAGTTAAGTACTGATTTGTCCTGTTAAGTAAAATCTGAAAACTAAACACAAATCATATTAGACATGACATCACAAATATATCTAACAATCTTCCCCAACTTGTAAATTAGCATAATATACAAGTTCAACAGTTTATTTGATGATGTCAAAAACATTAAGTACAAATGCATGAGAATTTGACTAGATAACTACAACTTACAATCCTTTCAGCTTTACCATCCTTAAGATCTGATATCAGCTTCAGTCGGTATACACTTCAGAATTTAAGCAGTTGTAGATCTTCGACTTGGCTTCAATTTCCCGATCTCTTTGATGTCAGGAGTTGTTCTGAGATAGTTCTTCAAAATACTTCTCTCAGCATATTCAAGTTCATTAACCATCCTCCTTTTAGCATTTTTCAATTCAGCTGTATCTTCACCAGTTTGAAAAAAAGCAGCCATGAGATCATTTATTTTAACTTTCCTTATGTCCTGATCTAGTCTGATCAGATATGCCTTGTTCGACTCTAGATTTAATTCCACAGCCTTATAACCCAAAAAAGTAGTTATGATCTTAGCAGTATTAGGCTTCATTTCAACAATATCACCTTTGTGATCTCTGTACTTGGGACATTATAGGCTGTCAGACTTTATAGAGTAAAGCTTCTTCTATCTTTGAATTTATGACTTTAAATAACCTGCAGCACCATCTGTTAATCTATTTTTCACTTGAAGTAGGAATAGAACATATTCCAGTTCTTCAAAATACTTCAATGGAATAACATTTTTCCTGATATGGAATACCCTTTCATCTGTCATAAAATATAACAAGATATGTTCTTTCAAAACAGAATGGTAAACCATTTGTACAGATTCAAGTTGATTCAATCTTTCAGGAGTTGCTCCTACTCCTGGTTCACTTAAGGAAGTTGGATCATTGGTAGTGTTATGTACTCTTCTTTCATCAGAACTACCCAATCCAGATTTATCTCTTGCTTCCTTTCCTGTAACAACTCTTGCTTCAAAACCACTTGTTGCAGTCTTCAAAGGTTGAGTCTATTTAGCTTTGGTGAATCCTGGTAGGAGTATCTTTGAAGGTTTAACATGAGCAATGTCAGAGGTTTCCTTTTCCTTATCTTCTGATATCAAGTCAACTTGAGCTATGTCAGAGGTTGCTTGCTTTACTGTCATATCAGAGTTTACTAAGTTTTGACTCTGAACAACATGAGCCATGTCAGAGGTTGTTTGAGAAATCTTCTTTTGCAACAGAGTAAGACTAGCATCTTCATCATCAATTATTTCTTCATCCATGACTGGCATATAAACCTTTACAGGTTCATCAACTTTTTCTTTGCCCTTGGACCTTGAATCTATTTCCACTTGTGATTTGGCTTTGGTTGCCTCAGAATTTGTTCTTTCCGTTATCACAACACCCTTAGGATTTGGAAATTTCTTTTCAACAACAGAAGCTTTAGATTTTGTCTTGACACTTTCTGCTTTGAGTCTAGCTTCTTCTTCCTTTAGACTTTCAAAGTTCATTCCTGGATTTTCTTTAAGAAATAATTTCTTTGAAATTTCTTCATCAAGTTCCAGATGTTCACCAGAACTTATCCTTTTACCAGTATCAGAACTTATTCTTCTCCCAGTATCAGAACTTGTTCTTTGTGCAGAAATTTCAGTTGTCTTTGATGAAGAAACTTTGCCACCTTTGCCTTGACCATGACCTCTACCCATTCCAGAGTTTCCCTGGTCATCTTTTCCATCATCCTTACCCTTCAGTGATTGAATAGATTTGCATTTGGACTTAATTACTTTCTCCCCCTTTTTGGCATCAGCAGGTAAAAGAAGAGAGATAAGCAATTCCAATGAGGATTGGATCTCATTGAGTTGAGTTTGCTGAGAAGCTTGATTCTATAGAATTTCATCAATCTGAGTTTGTTGCTTCTCCTGAGTTTTCTCAATGTAGGCAATTCTGTCAAAGACTGGCTTGAAAAATCTGTTCTTTTCAAGTTTCACATTCATATCTTGCTGGATCAAGGTTTCTTGAATTTTGTTCACCTTGGCATGAGTTGTTGAGTGTAGACCTTGAAGGTGCCTAGTACTCAATGCAGTAACTCTCAGCTGTGCCTTAAAATTATCATTTATCAGCATTTCATCAGCTTTTGCCAGATGCTCAGCAAGAATCTTTTTAGAAGGAACAAAACTAACTGTGTTCCATTCCTTAGTCCACTCCTTTCCTCTAGGAGTTTCACTTCAAGGTACTGGTGCTTCCCCTCTAACAAACTTCTTGACTAAATCAGCTTTATTAACTGTTTGTTGAGGTGCATGTCCTGATGGACCAACTGCATCAGTATCTAGATTAATAACAGCTTCACCAGTAGTTTCAACATTATCAGCTTCAGGACTTATAGATCCAGCAGTATCAACATCCTCTTATAGAATAGCCGTATGTGAGGCAATCGAAATTTCAACATCATCCTTTAAATTTTGATCTGTAGCTAAGTTCTGATCAACAGCGAAATCTTGATGCCCACGTAAAGTCTAATTTTTATCATCCAGATTCTTAATTGGTGTAGTTGGAACATCTTCATTGAAATCAGCATCTTGAATTGGTGTTGTTGGTGGAGTGAGTTGAGTTGCTGGAGCTTCCAAGTACAGAACCTCAGGCACAATCAAGTTATGAATATCAATTTCAGCACTTGTACCTAGGTCGTCAGTATGTACTTGTTCAATTATAGGTGACACAGGAGGTGTAGGCACTCTGTCTTGAGCAGTTTCTGGTTGTGCAGAAGAAAGCGATTCAATAACAATTGGTTCTGTTGGGATCAGAGATTCCTGACCCCCTTCCTTAGCTGCTTCCTCATCTTCTGAATCTGACTCAACTGTGTCCCTGTGAGCTCTTTGCTTTCTATCCCAGTTACAGTATCTTTCTGAAAAGAGACCTTCTCAGCTTCTACAACAACAGGTTCTTATGTTTGAACCTGTTCCTCGGTTTCTGATTCATCTCTCAGAATAATTCTCCTTCTCTTCTGTTGAGACTGAGCTACTATCTTAGTCCTCTTGGGTTTGGAAGATAAAGGCTTCACCGTAGGTGCTGAGGGTTGAGGTTGAGAAGTTTGAGGTGTTTGTGAAAAGTCCTGAGAGAAAAACAACTTCAGAAAATAAGAGAGAGAGAGAGAAAGTAAAAGAGATTTAGAATAGAAAAGTAAATAAAAGATTAGAAAATCTTTTATCTCTCATATATATACTCTCTCCACTCAACATCTATATGTTTGAAGCATGGGATTACTTTACACCTGGGACCATGTGAACAGTCAGTAAATGGTTAGAGCAAGAGTTAATGGGCACATAAAATAAGCAATAATTACCGTGCACATGCAGTTTTTCAGGACATACACGTTAACCACTAACCCATAATGAGTATGACTATTTTATCTCACATAAACCAATATTCTGTAAAAAATATGATCGTTCAAGTAATGACCAAAAATAAATCAAGTAAATAAATAATGCCACGTCAGCATCAGAATTTGATTATTATCAGAATTTAAATTCATCAGAATATGACTTCTTAACTCGAAAAGTGAATGTTTATTCCTGTAATTCTTCACAAAAATACTGATATGGGTTCAACAGAACTTAATCATCAGAACTTCCATCAGAACTTGTCCTCAGAATTTATGCAACTGACAGTTAAACTGTTCATCTAAAACAACATTTATCACCACAATAAATTTCATCATTCATATGGAGTGTATGTGTGTGCATTAAGCTAAATATCAGACAAAGAGTATGTTAGGTCACACACACACTGTAGAGGGGGTGAATACAATGTATCGTACAATCAAATCGAACTTTAATAAGTTAAGTAACAGGAAACAAACTTTATTGAAATAATAAACTCTGTTACAATATGGAACTGTTACCTCTCAGTGATGAACAAATATCACGAGAGCTGCTAGGGTTACGATGAATAATCTTCTCGATTGTGATAACACTTATAGTGTAAACCCTATGTCTGTGTTTATATACTACACAGTTATAAGATAATCGCTAATTGATTTGGAATATAATTCTGCTTCCTAAAATATATCAATCAGATATCTTTTCTTCCAAGTATTCTATTCTTCATAGAATTTCTTCTTCATGCATATCTCTTCTTATGTTTGTCTCGATCTTCTTTCCTTTAAACAGCTGCTGTCCTTATATGAACATCCTTCATGTAACGACCGAGGAATTACGCTTGTATTATATTATAATAATAATAAATTATGTGTATTATTATGTGATTAAATGTGTTAAATCGTTGAACCCTAACTGCTATGTGTTATGTGTTGGTTGTTTTGATCCAAACGTGTTTTGGATATTTATTGAGCGTTCTATCGTCAGTTATATATATATTATATCAAAACCTGTACAGCTCAAAACTATGTTTTAAAAGCCCGTATTTCAAACAAAATCATTGGTCCTATTTTGCCAAAAATGCCCTATACCGTATAGCTATTCTGAACCCCTAGACGTTTTACAAATTGACCTTTTTCGCGAAAAACGACTTTTCCGGACCCCTTCGGGTACCAAAAACCCCACAAAAATCACATTTTTATTTTTATATGATTATGAAATTATCATATATCATTTTTCTTTGTATTTTTGTATTTTTCACAATTTTTGGGAATTTTTAGTATTTATTTTGTATTTATTGGATATTTAAAAATTCATTATTAATACCCAAAAATTATAAAAATTGGGGCCAAATATTTTTATTAGGAGTGTAATTAGACCCTTAATTTTACTTAGGGGTATTATTTTCATAAATATAAATACCTGAATTACTATTAATTAAATCAGTTAATTATACTTAAAAATCAGAAAATAAAAAGAAAAAAGAAAAAGGGAATTAGGGTTAGGGTTTTTGTGAAGAACAGCAGCAGAATCAATCGGACTTTTGAACGTGATTCCGGTGTCAGAAATCGAAGTGTAAGTAATCAAATTGAAGCCCAAGAATCGTAGTTTCTGATTATGTACATGATTTTGTTGTTGGATTACTTGAATTTAATTTTATTATTTTCGGGTTTATTCTTGAATTCGGGTTTTGTGATTGAGTAGTTGTTTGATGATTCTGTTAGTATAGACGTTTAGATCGTCGGATAGGGAGTCGAACGGCACAGGTTTCATGCGATTTGGTGTTGTCTTTGACGTCGCCGGAGAACCGCCGCCGCGGCGGTCTTCTTTGTGTTTCCGGCTGTAGAACGATGAAGGGAGAAGGAGGAAGGACGGTACGTTGCTTTGGTGTTGTTCTTGGTCGAAAACGCAAGGAAACGAGGTCCCTTCATGGTTCGTTTGTTCGATTCAAGGCCGCCGGAATCAAACACCGGCGTCGGGTTCTGGGTTCTTGGCCGGTGTTCTTCCCGACCCGTTTGGGTTGGGGACGACCCGGTTGCAACCCGGTTTCGACCCGGGTTTGATCCCCTCAACCCTGAAACCATTTCCAGATTTTTGTTTCTGGATTTTCTATTATTTAATTTATATTTTATAAATCAGAAAATCATTTTAAAAATTCTAATAATTAATTAAAAATTAGTTTTATATTCTGAAAAATAGTATTATTAATTTCTAAATTATTTTATTGATTTATAAATTCGAATTTAATTATTTAATTAATTATTTAATTATTTATCTAATTATTTATTAGTTATCTAATTAATTAATAATTAGGTAATTAATTAATAATTAGTTAATTAATTAATAATTAGGTAATTAATTAATAAATAAGGATTAAAAATAATTAAATAATATGATTAATAATTCGATAATTAGTTATTATTACGAGTAATGATTCGATAATGAGAATTATTATTCGAGCGATAGTTATTCGAATAATATTGTAGTGATTATTTGTATCGTATAATTAAATACCGATAATTAATGGATTAACGAATCGTATAAGTTTCAGTAATAATGTAATAAGTTCGATAATTATATGAGGATTGCGAGTAGCTCGTATTTATACGAGTAATTAATCGTTGAGTTAGATTATAATTCGAGCACATAGTAGATATTCGATAAATAGCGTATCCGTTAATAAAATCGATTGATTATTTGTAAATAATCGATCTAATCGAATAAATATCGATAAGTTATAAATATTATAATAAATTGTGATTAATCCTAATAATTAGGGATTAATTATTTTAAATTAGTAAATAATTATCTATTAATTATTTATTAGTTATTTATTTATTAAGTGATTAATTATTTCAATAATTAATCACATAATTTTCAATAAATCGTAACTTCTTCATTTTTAACTCCAAAAATTATAAAAAAATTATTTTTGACTTTGATTTTTCTTAAATAATTATTTAAAAATTATTTTAGGATTTAAAAGGTTGTAATAATTATCTATATTGAATAATAAATTGAATTATCAGTGTTTAATTCATAACAATTCAACCGTTAGTCCGATTTGAGTGAAACGAAGACCTCTAGACTCAGAAAAATGAGACGAATCCAATAAAAATAGTTGTAAGTTATAATTTATTCTGAAAAAGAGTGGTTTGTTGATAACTGATAGTTTGTAGGTCCTAGTAGGGATATAATTGAGCCGAATAAATCCCGAAAAATTATAATAAAATCAGATAAGACTAGTAATGCAGGTATAAGCCTAGAATTGATTCTAAAAATAATTATAAATCTAGAAATTAATTATGTGCTTTATATGTTACGTGTTATATGTGATTATGTGCATAAATGTGTTGTGTAAATATATATATATATATATGCGAGTCAGATAGAAACGCATGGGTAGACTGATAAGGTTGCGTGATATCAATTCAAGATACACGTATATAGTAAATTATCTAAACACCTATCTTTCCATGATTTATTCAGTGTTAGCAAGGCAGAGCAAGCTAGGGTCAGAAGGCAGTAAGTTAAACCAGGTTAAGTACGCGCAAGGCAAGTTTTTCCCCTATTCTAAATTCAGAATAGTGATTTATATTTCCTTTCTATCGTATCAATTCTCTTTGATAATTATTGTTCATATACACTGTTACCCATTTATTATCACTTGTTCCATTTCATTTCAATTCTTGATTTACCCAATTTATTGAATTCCCTGTTCATATTTCAATTCCTTTACCCTTGTTACATATATTCTGGTATATCCTGGTGTTGGGATATATCAATAGCATACCGATTGTTCCGGATGCTCAGCCTTGGACTGGATGGTTACTATAAAGGTTGGGTTTTTCCCAGACCATTAATTAATAGGCCATAGTTGCCTGAGTACTCCTTATGTTGGTTGGGTCTATGCAGTTGGGTATAGATCCGTACTATATTCTGACTGATCAGCAGATTATAGTGCATATGTTGGTTCTTGTTTCCAGTCTTGTTCATTTGGCACTCGCCATCATTGGCAAATTATTATCATATACAGATACTGATGGTTGTTCAAACCAGCAGCTTATTGGTTTATTTATTTCTCTTTATTTCTCTCTCTTTATAATATATATATATATAAATTATTGCAGGCTTGTTGAGCAATTTTGGCTCATTTCTTTTATTGTCACTCCTATTGTTTTACAGTTAAGGTAGAGAATGAAACCCATCAGGACCCGCATAGTCAAGAAGCGAGTCAAGCAGCGGGACCCTCTTATACCAAGAGTGTTCCTTCCTATTCCCGAAGAGAGCTTTGAATTGCCAGATCAGGTGTAGCAGGATAAGTAGTGATGTTGGGTTGAATAAGAGTTTTGTGTAGTTGAATAAAAGATCGCGTAGTGAAACTGTAGATAGAATAAAGTTTTGTAATAAAGAGAGTTCTTGAGACAGGTTTTATTTAGTTAGGTTTGTAATAAAGTGTAGTGCATGATTCTTGTTTCCAACCTCAACCCTTAAAAGATCATGAGTAGTGATAGTTCGGGGTAATTATTATATTAATATTCCGCTTGTGCAGGTATAGTTGGTAATTGTTGTTAATAATGCCCCAAATCTATACCCCGGATTTGGAGGGTGTTATACTTCAGTACTTAAGTTATGATATCCATCTTCTGATGATTATCTCCTGATAATATAAGTACTGATATCCTTAAGTCCTGACTTCCAGTAAGTACTGATTTATCCTGTTTAAGTAAGATCTGAAAACTAAACATAAATCATATTAGCCATGACATTATCAAATATATCTAACAATCTCCCCCAACTTGTAAATTAGCATAATATACAAGTTCAACATATATTTGATGATGTCAAAAACATTAAGTACAAATGCATGAGAATTAGACTAGATAACTACAACTTACAGTCCTTAAAGCTTTACCAGTCTTTAACTTCTGATAACAACTTCAGTCTGTATTCATATCAGAATTTAAGCAGTTGTAGATCTTGACTTGGCTTCATCTTCTGATCTCTCTAATGTCAGGAGTTGTTCTGAGATAGTTCTTCAACAAACATCTCTCAGCATATCTGAGTTCATCAATCATCCTCCTTTTAGCATCTTTAAGTTCTGCAGTATCTTCACCAATTTGAAAGATTGCAGCCCTGAGATCATTAATTCTAGCTTTTCTTATATCCTGATCCAGTCTGATCAAATATGCCTTGTCAGACTCAAGATTGAATTCCACAACCCTGTAACCCATAAAGGTAGTTATAATCTTGGCAGTGTTGGGCTTCATTTCAACTATATCACCCTTGTGATCTCTGTACTTTGGAAGATATGTGCTGTTAGACTTAACAGAATAAAGCCTTTTCTGTCTCTGAATTTGATTCTTCAAATAGTTTGCAGCACTTTCTGTTATTTTGTCATTCACTTGAAGTAAGAATAATACATGCTCCAGTTCTTCAAAATACTTCAATGGAATGGCATTTTCCCTTATATGATAAACTCTACCATCTGTCATGAAGTACAACAAGATGTGTTCTTTCAAGTAGGTATGGTAAACCATTTGTACAGATTCCAGTTGATTCAATCTCTCAGGAGTTGCTCCAATACCTGGTTCACTTAAGGAAGTTGGATCATTGGTAGTGTTTTGTATTCTCTTTCATCAGCACTTCCCAATCCAGTTTTATCTCTTGCTTCCTTTTCAGTAACCACTCTTGCTTCAAAACCACTTGCAGCAGTCTTCAAAGGTTGAGTCTATTTTGCTTTAGTGAATCCTGGTAGGAGTGTCTTTGATTTATCTTCTGATATCAAGTTAACTTGAGCTATGTCAGAGGTTACTTGCTTCTTAGAAATATCAGAACTTACTATCTCTTGACTCTGAACAACTTGAGTCATGTTAGAGGTTGTCTTAAAAACTTTTCTTGAAGTTAGAGCAAGATCTGCATCTTCATCAGTAATTTCTTCATTCACAGGAGGCACATAAACCTTGATAGGTTCACCAACTTTTTCTTTACCCTTGGACCTTGGATCTATCTGCGGTTGTGATTTAGCCATGCTTGCTTCAGTATTTGTCCTTACTTTTATCACAATGCCTTTGAGTTTTGGAAGTTTCTTTTTACCAGAAGCTTCAGATTTAGACTTGACTTTTTCTGATTTAAGTCTGGCTTCTTCTTTCATTAAACTCTCCAAGTCCATTCCTGGATTTTCTTGAAGAAATAACTATCTTGACATTTCTTCATCAAGATCTAAAAGTTCATCAGAACTTATCCTTTTACCAGTAGCAGAAGTGATTCTTTTTCCAGTATCAGAACTTGTCATGTGACTTGTGATTTCAGCTTTTCTTGATGAGAAACCTCTACCTTGACTATAACCTCTACCCATTCCAGAGTTTCCATGGTCATCTTTTTCATCATCCTTCCCCTTCAGTGTCTTATCAGTTTTGTATTTGGACTTAATTACTTTCTCCCCCTTTTTGGCATCAGCAGGTAAGAGAAGAGAGACAAGCAATTCCACTGAGGCTTGGATTTCATTAAGTTGAGATTGCTGAGAAGCTTGATTTTTCAAAATATCATCAATCTGAGCTTGTTGTTTCTCTTGAGTCTTCTCAATATAAGCAACTCTGTCAAAGGTAGGTTGGAAGAATTTTTTCTTATCAATCTTCTGAATTTGTTTTTGCTTCATTAATTCTTCCTGAATCTTATGTATCTCTGCATGAGTAGTTGAATTAAGTCCTTGTAGATTTTTAGTACTCAATGCAGTGACTCTAAGCTGTGTTTTGAAATCATCAGTAATTAACATCTCATCAGCTTTAGTCAAGTGCTCAGCAAGATTCTTTGCAGATGGAACACAGGTAACTGAGTTCCATTCCTTAGTCCACTCCTGTCCTGCAGGAGTTTCACTCCAAGGCACTGGTGCTTCGCTGATGACAAACTTCTTAATTAGTTCAGATTTAAGAACAGTTTGTTGAGGTGCATGTCCTGAAGGACCTGCTTCATCAACATCTGCATTTGGAGCAGCATCACCAGTATCTCCAGCATTGGTAGCATCAGAACTTTCAGAATCAGCATCTTCTGATAAAACAACAGTATGAGAAGCAATTGAGGCTTCAGCATCATCCTCTAAGTGCTGATCTGGATCCAAGTTCTGATCAACAGCCATGTCCTGATGCTCACCTTTATTCAGATCATCATCATCTAGATGTAGAGAAGGTGTAGTAGATAATTCTGGAGTTTGAGCAGCATCAGTAATAGGTGTTGTTGATGGATTAGTTGCTGTTGGAGCTTCTAAGTAAAGTACCTCAGGCACAACCAGGTTCTGAATATCAATTTCAGCACTTGTGCCTGGATCAACAGGAGATACAGTCTTATGAACAGGAGACACAGATGGTGTGTTAGCCATTTCAGTAGCTGCTTCAGTAGTTGGAGTTAATGGAGAAGCAGGGGCTTGAGCAGATTCCTTTTCTTGTGAGATCAGAGATTCCTGATCTCCTTCCTTAGGTGCTGCTTCCTCATCATCTGAAATTGGCCTTTTTACTCTCTGTTTCTTGTATCTCTTTGAAGATGGGGATTCCTTGGGAGGTTCAGCAGAAGTCATTCTTCTAAGCCTTTTGAGAAGCTTAGATCCCCCAATTCCAGAATCCTTCTGAGAAGGAACTTTCTCAGCTTCTTTTACAACAGGTTCTGATGTAGAACCTGTTCCTCACTATCAGACTCATCTCTCAAAACAATCCTCCTTCTCTTCTGAGGTGTTTGAGGAACAGTCTTTATCCTCTTAGGCTTGGAAGAAGAAGGGTTCACAGTAGGTGCTGAGGATGAGGGTTGAGCTGTCGGTGAAGTTGAGAGATATGATTTGAGATATGTTCTGAGGGATGGTTGAGTAGTATGAGTGGTATGTTCTGATGGTTGTTGTGGTGTTTGGGATGTGGTGGTAGGTTGAACATCAGAATAAACAGATCTATAGGTTTCAGGATCAGCATTTACCAAGATCTGTTTTACAGACTGAGGAATCTGTAAAGGTCTAACCACCATTTTCTTAAGATCAGCATTTACCAAGTCATTAAAGGCTCGTTTTGCAATTTTAAATGGTGGAGTTAAGGTACTGGCAGGTTGGGGTTCATCAGCACAACAGAAACTATATATAAGCTGACAGAATCTAGCAAAGTAAACTACATTCCTATCCTCTGTCATCCTATCCCCAATAAAACCTATCACATCATTTGCAAAATTGAAATGAGTTTGGTTAATGATAGCATACCCGATGTGCTGACTCATTATAGGGATGGAATCAAAGTTGGAACACTTATTCCCAAAAGCTTTAGTGATGCAGTCGAAGAAGAAGCTCCATTCCTTTCTGATATGAGCCCGTTTCAACTGCCCAAGCTTAGCCAAACTCTGCTCATACCCCAAACTGGCCATTAACTACTGAAGAGCTGATTCCTCT
Organism: Apium graveolens; assembly: GCF_009905375.1. Lineage (NCBI taxonomy): Eukaryota > Viridiplantae > Streptophyta > Magnoliopsida > Apiales > Apiaceae > Apium > Apium graveolens. Next base: position 78,454,926 of record NC_133649.1, read on the forward strand.
GGGGTTGAAAAAGTACATCCTTCTGGTAAATGTAGGGCCTTGCGAATTGTACCAGGAGTTACCACATGTGTAGAATCATCCACTTCGAAAACAATACTGGGAGTACCATGTGTACCACCATTATCAAAGTGCCCAGTCCGCCAAAACGTCAGAACTTGTTGGCTCGAAAAGGTTGAAGGTTGGGTCAATGCATACCCAATTTCACTGTGTGCAAGAAGATCTTGCACAAAATGCAACTCAGACGGAGCTTCAGCATGATCAAGAATTGCAGCATAGTTATTTGGAACAAATTTAGCTCCATCAATGATTAAATCCTTAGGTGCCATGAGAATAATTGAGATTTAAGAGTGCCTGTTAGGTGTTTGATAAAATGTCTGTATGAAAAACCAACGTCAGGAGATGAAAGAGAGTAAAAGCAAATAGAGAGATAAAGTGTAAAAGTGAATAAAAGATTAATAAAATCCTCGCTCTGTCTTACTTATACTTTGAAAAAAAAATATAACCGTTGGACACCTGTCAGACATGCAGTAATAATGAATAGTTAATGGGCACGGGAAAACAGTAATCATTACTTACCCACTTACAGTTTTTCAAGGAAAAACCGTTCCACTTACCCAGTAATTCCATTAATCGAGGTAAATCAGTTTTAATTCAAAATTTAAATTGTTCCCACTTATTCAATTATTTTTCACTGCAACATTAATATTCTGAAAAAAAAATCGAGTGAGAATGACCAAAATAAATCAAGTAAACAAGTACTGATATTGTAAGATCAGAACTTAATTTAAATCAAAATTGAAATGGTCATCAGAATATGGATATATCAGGATTTATCAGTGCATTTAAATTACAAACATCTCAGAGACAAAAACTTGCAAAAAAGTAGAAATTCCATTAATATATTAAGAGAATACATTCATGAAATTTAAATTACATCAGAACTTTACAAGATTGTCCTAAGCTGCTAAACCTAACATCAACAGCCTTAGTCCTAGCTCAAGAAGCAGGGCAAGGCTGACGATGAAGAAAAACAGGAAGAAGAAAATAAATTATTTCTTCTTCCTACTCTCGACAAATAGAATAGCGAGTCTGATGATTCGCTCTTGCTGGCGGAGAGCTTCCAGCCTTTCCTCCTCCAATCGCTCCAGATGGCGATGGTAGTCCATATTGAAAAATAGGAGGTGGGTGAGTGCCTCCTGGGGAACTGAGTCCCATATCTCATCAGGAATGGAAGTGACGTGTCATTCCTGCTGCCAGGCTTCACAGCTTAACTCCATGTTGAAGGTTTCATAGTTTAAAAACATATTGTAGTTAACCATGATGTTGTGTATATGAGAGATAAGAGAGTAAGTGTTTGAGGAAGAATTGATGTATAGGCTGATGTGAAGTGTTCATTTATATAGGAAAGAGAATGCCATGAGACGCAAAGAAATTTAATGCTGACAGGTAGAATTAATTCTACCTTATCTCCCTAGACTTGGGAAGACGAAAAACAGTCATTGGAAGTGTAAGTCAGGGTTAAATGCGCACAAGTAACAAGTAAAAAATTACTATGCATTATGTGTACCACTATCCCTAATGATATTAACTGTTAACATTCTACCCAAACATATTCTGATTTAAAATGAGACTGTTTTTAGATTTTATCCACAAATAAGTCAAATAAAGGATCTGAGTTTAATATCAGAACTTAGACTTATATCAGAACTTAACAGTCATCAGAACATAATTTCTTAACTCGAAAAATGAATGCCTATCTTTGTAATTCCTCACACAAATTCTGATATAGATTCTACAGAACTTAATCATCAGAATGTTCAATCAGAACTTGTCCTCAGAATATATGCAATTTGATACATAAACTGTTCATCTAAAATAACATAGATCACCACAGGAATTTTCATCATTTATATGGAGTGTTTATTGTGTGCATTAAGCTAAATATCAGACATAGAGTAAAGTCTGATTCACTTCAGTACATCTTAGAAATAAGGCATAACTAAAACTTTACTAAAAACCTGTCATTATTCTGAGGCCTACTATTGAATGAGTTCATACTTGAGTCCACCTCACTTGTTTTGTGCTAATTTTGTGCATCTTTTTAAATTCCATTGTACAGTGGCTTCTCAATGTAAGTGAGTCACGACTGCTTATCAGAATTTATGCCATTATCATAGTATTTCTCCAGTAATCATAAAGTGTGAAAAGTCACCAAGAAAATATTTTACTTTTCTGATACATATTTACTTAATACCAGCAATGCACTTGGGTCGTCCCTTCCACATTTTTACTCTAGATCTCAAAGGAGTACCTGATTTTACTCCTTGATTCCTTTTCTTTTTCTTTTGATAAGTGAGGTTTATCAGCACTTCGTACATTCAATAGATGTACTAGCATCAGAACTTAACAGATGAGAAGCATTATTATAGTTTGTGACTTAGTAATAAGATAGACAAAGTAAACTCAACTAAGCTCAATATCAGAATTTGCTTGTGTTAATAGATTTCCACAGAAATAATTACTTCTAACATGGGATCTTTAGTATATTGAAGATTACTAGGTCAACATCTATCACATGTATCCTCATAGGATTGAATAGTTACATAAACAGACATATCATTATCAGAGTTTAGAAAGTCACATCAGAAAACATTTAGTACTTAAGCAATTTTCAATTAAGCACAGAATACACAAAGAGAGTAATTCTATAAATACTGATCATAAAGTCTGATGCATCAAAACAAAACTAAGAAGATTTAGAGAAAGAACCTGAAACCATTCCAAGTTCATTTACCAATCTTGTAAAAGTAGCTTCACACAGTGGTTTTGTGAAGATATCTGCTAGTTGTTGATCTGTTGGAACAAAGTGCAATTCCATTGTACCTTCATCCACATATTCCCTTATGAAGTGGTACCTAATGCTGATGTGCTTTGTCATTGAGTGTTGAACTGGATTACCTGTCATAGCAATAGCATTTTGATTATCACAGTAAATAGGGATTTTGAAATATGTTAACCCATAATCCAGTAACTGATTCTTCATCCAAAGAATCTGAGCACAACAGCTTCCTGCAGCAATGTACTCTGCTTCTGCAGTTGATGTGGAAATTGACTTTTGTTTCTTGCTAAACCAAGAAACCAATCTGCCTCCAAGAAATTGGCAGCTTCCACTTGTACTTTTCCTGTCAATTTTGCAACCTGCAAAATCTGCATCTGAGTAACCTATTAGTTTAAAATCTGATTCTCTGGGATACCACGATCCCAGATCAACTGTTCCTTTAAGATACTTGAATATTCTTTTCACAGCTGTTAAGTGAGGTTCTCTTGGATCTGCTTGAAATCTTGCACAAAAACAGGTAGCATACATGATATCAGGTCTACTAGCAGTTAGATAGAGTAGAGAGCCAATCATACCTCTGTAATCAGTAATATCTACTGATTTACCAGTATCCTTGTCCAGTTTTGTTGTAGTGGCCATGGGAGTGGATGCACTTGAACAATCTTGCATTCCAAATTTCTTCAGCAAGTTTCTGGTGTACTTAGTTTGACAAATAAAAGTGCCTTCTTCATTCTGCTTGACTTGAAGGCCCAGAAAATAGCTAAGTTCCCCCATCATACTCATCTGATACCTTGACTGCATCAGTTTGGCAAACTTCTTGCAAAGTTTGTCATTTGTAGAACCAAAAATGATATCATCAACATAAATCTGGACCAGAAGTAAGTCCTTTCCATGGTTGAGGTAGAACAGTGTTTTGTTATAGTTCCTCTGTTAAATCCACTTTCCAGAAGAAAGATTCCATGACAACCCTTGTTCTTAAATTGTAGACTCTGAAGGCTTTTGTGGAAAGTGGATATCCAACAAAAATTCCTTCATCAGCTTTTAAGTCAAATTTGGATAGCTGTTCAGGATGAGTCTTAAGAACAAAACACTTGCATCCAAATACATGAAAATACTTCAGATTTGGCTTCTTTTTCTTCACCATCTCATATGGAGTCTTTCCTTGCTTGTTGATAAGTGTTGCATTCTGAGTAAAACAAGCAGTCTGCACAGCTTCAGCCCAGAAATAGGTTGGAAGCTTTGCTTCATCAAGCATTGTACGTGCAACTTCAATGAGAGTTTTATTCTTCCTTTCAACAACTCCATTTTGCTGTGGAGTTCCCAGAGCAGAAAATTCCTGCTTGATTCCATGGTTTTTGCAGAACTCTTCCATTATCAAATTCTTAAACTCAGTACCATTATCACTTCTTATTATCTTTACTGAGTCTTTGACCAATTTATCCAGTTTCCTGACATGATCAATCAAGATAGATGCAGTTTCACTTTTTGTGTGCAAGAAATACACCCATGTGTATCTGGTGAACTCATCCACTATGACCAAAGCATATTTCTTCTTTGCAATAGACATGACATTTACTGGACCAAATAGATCAACATATAGTAGGTGATAAGGCTCAAGAATTGATGATTCAGTCTTGCTCTTGAATGAAGATTTCTTTTGTTTGGCCTTCTGACAAGAATCACAAAGACCATCAGGAGCAAATACTGACTTTGGCAGTCCTCTCACAAGATCTTTCTTAACTAGTTCATTTATATTGTTGAAATTTAAATGAGAGAGTTTCTTGTGCCAATTCCAGCTTTCTTCAATTGATGCTCTACTCATCAGACAGATTGCAGAACCATCAGTACTTGTTGAAAGCTTAGCTTCATAAATGTTACCACGCCTGAATCCTTTCAGAACAACTTTGCCTGTAGATTTACTTACAACTTCACAGTGTTCTTCAAATAAATCAACATGATAACCTCTGTCACAGATTTGACTAACACTCAGCAGATTGTGTTTAAGTCCTGAGACCAGAGCTACTTTTTCAATGATGACATTCCCAAGATTGATATTGCCATATCCCAATATTTTTCCAATGTTGCCATCTCCATAAGACACACTTGGGCCAGCTTTCTCCACAAAGTCTGATAGCAGGGCTTTATTTCCAGTCATATGTCCTGAACATTCACTGTCCAGAACTAGGATGTTTTTCCTGTTGCCCTGCAATCACAAAGACCACTAATGATTAGTTTTAAGGACCCAGACTTGCTTGGATCCTTTATCCATATTAATTTTGTTAACATTTGCAGCGGATTTAGCATCAGAGGTTATGTTAACATTTTTCTTATCAGAATTTACACTATCAGACTTTGAATCAGAACTTACACTAGAAGGAACAATGGAAACTTTCTTTAAAGAAGGTTTTATTTGATAATAATCATAGTATAAACTATAATATTCCTTACAAGTATAAATGGAATGCCATAAACTGCCACAATGAAAACAAGGATTTTGTGGCTTATATCTAACAGACTAACTCTTAACTCCTGACTTTGAAGGTAAGGAGTTTATGTTCTTATTCTTCCTGTAAAAAGAAGCCAGATGGTTAGAACTTCCACAGTTATGACACGTTTTCCTAGGAGCTTCAGGTACAGGCTTATAATCATTGCTTTTATTCATACCTTCCTTTCCATTCCTATTTTTCCTAGGTGATTTTACCTTGTTTGCATTCTTAACATCTTTCAGCTTATACTTAAGCTACTTCTTAGTCATTAAGCCTATGTTTACATCAGCTGTCTTTTCCTGTTTTAGTTTGTCAGAAGTTAATTCCTTTTTAACTTCTGATTTCTCATTATCAGACTTTACAGCTACGAACTTAACAGGTTTTAATTTTGGCTTTTGTTTAACAACTACAGGCTTAATATCTTCAGTTCCTTTATCATTCTTATCCTCTCCATAACCTAAGCCCTCTTTCCAGTTTTCACTACTTAACAAATTCTGAGTTGTTCTGCCAGAGTTAGTCGAAGTCCTGATAACCTCTCTTTCCTTTTCTAACTCAGTTTTTAGAGATTCATTCATTTTTAGCACTTCATCCCTAACATAAAAAGCATCATCTCTATCTTTCTGAGTTTGATGGAACATAACTAACTCCTTTTCTAAGTAATCATTTCTTTTCTTAAAAGCAAGATTTTCAGAAGTTAATCTTTCACATGTTAAAGTTTGATCTCTATAACTAACAAACATGGTTTTAAGATATCTTCTCAACTCATTTATATCATCAGTATGAAAGGCATAAGTAGTTTGATGTACCTTTGATTCAACAACTTCAGGACTGCTTTCAGCACTTGCCTTATCAGCATTTGCCATCAAGGCATAATTCTCCTCACTTTCAGAATCTGAGGTGTCTGTCCAACTTTTCTTCTTTGTGACAAGAGCCTTGCCTTTGTCACTCTTCACTTTCTTGCAATCAGGAGATATGTGGCATTTCTCGCCACAGTTGTAGCATTTGACATTTGTATAATCTCCTCTGTCAGACTTTCCTCCTCTACTTTCAAATCTTCTGAAATTCTTTTTATCAAAACTTGTGCCTTTCCTGAAAAACTTCTTTCCCTTCCTGAACTTCCTGTATGCAATCTTTGTGATCCCTTTCACCATAAGAGCACACAGTTTCATCATCTCCTCATCAGCATCCGTCTCAGGCAAGCTTTCAGATTCTGAGTCATCATCACTTTCAGAATTTGATGACTCAGTATCAGACTTTATGAAGAGAGCTTTACCCTTGTCTTTCCTTGAGGTAGCTGCCTTGGGGGATTCTTCTTCAGCCTTAAGAGCAATTGTCCTTGACTTTCCACCTTTCCTCTTACTTCTTTGTTCCATCTCAAGTTCATGAGTCTTGAGCATTCCATAAATTTCATCAAGAGTTGTTTCATCAAGATTGTAGTTGTCTCTTATTGTTGTCGCCTTCAAATCCCAGCATTCAGGAAGAGCTAACAGGAATTTAAGGTTTGAATCTTCAAGATCATACTCCTTATCAACCAGTGACAGATCATTCAAGAGTTTAAAAATCTATCATACAAATCAGTCAATGACTCATTAGCCTTTGAATCAAAGTGTTCATACTCTTGAGTGAGTATTGTCTTCTTGTTCTTCTTAATCGTATCAGTTCCTTGACACCTTGTTTCCAGAGCATCCCATATCTCCTTTGCAGTCTTGCAGTTTATTACCCTGTTTGACATTACATTATCAATGGCACTATACAGTAAGTGTCGTACCTTAGCATCCTTAGCAATTGATGCGATATCTTCAGCAGTGTAATCACTCTTCTCCTTTGGTACAGTCTTTGCTGCTTCACCTGCAACTGCAACAGCGAGCTTGGTTGGTTTGTGAGGTCCTTCCTTGATTCTATCAAGATATTCTGGATCTGTAGCTTCCAGAAACATGGTCATCCTCACCTTCCATATGGCATATTCAGATGGTCTCAATATGGGAACTCTGATGGTCTCATACCGACTTTGAATTTGTGTCTTTGGAGGTTCTTCAGTTTTGGTGGGCTTAGTTGGACTTTCTGTATCAGACATGATTGTGTTTGGATCTTAAACTGTTTGTGTGTTAACAGACAGGCTCTGATACCACTTTTTAGGTCACACACACACTGTAGAGGGGGTGAATACAATGTATAGTACAATCAAATCGAACTTTAATAACTCAAGTAACAGAAAACAAACTTTATTGAAACAACAATCTCTATTACAATACGGAACTGTTACCTCTCAGTGATGAACAAATATCACGAGAGCTGCTAGGGTTACAATGAATAATCTTTTCGAATATGATAACACTTATAGTGTAAACCCTATGTCTGTGTTTATATACTACACAGTTACAAGATAATCGCTAATTGATATGGAATATAATTCAGCTTCCTAAAATATATCAATCAGATATCTTTTCTTCCAAGTATTCTATTCTTCATAGAATTCCTTCTTCATGCATATCTCTTCTTATGTTTGTCTCGATCTTCTTTCCTTTAAACAGCTGTTATGATATCCATCTTCTGAACGTCCTTCAGTACTTAAGTTATGATATCCATCTTCTGATGATTATCTCCTGATAATATAAGTACTGATATCCTTAAATCCCGACTTCCAGTAAGTACTGATTTATCCTGTTTAAGTAAGATCTGAAAACTAAACATAAATCATATTAGCCATGATATTATCAAATATATCTAACAGAGTAAAGTCTGATTCACTTCATTATATCTTAGAAATAAGGCATAACTAAGAACTTTGCTCAAAATCTGTCATTATTCTGAAGTCTACTATAGAATGAGTTCATGCATGAGTCCACCTCAACTGTTTTGTGCTCATTTTATGCATCTTTTGAAATTCCATTTTACAGTGGCTTCTTAGTGTAAGTGAGTCATGACTGCTTATCAGAATTTATGCTGTTATCAGAGTATTTCTCCAGTAATCATAGAGTGTGAAAAGTCACCAAGAATTTTTTTTGCTTTTCTAATGCATATTACTTAATACCAGCAATGCACTTGGGTCTTCCCTTCCACATTTTTACTCTAGATCTCAAAGGAGTACCTGATTTTTATTTCTTTTCTCTTCTTTTTCTTTTGATAAGTGAGGCTTATCAGCACTTAGTACATCCATAAGATTTACAAACAACAGAACTTAATAGATAAGAAGCATTATTCTAGTTTTTGACTTAGTAATATGATACACAAAGTAAACTTAACTAAGCTCAATATCAGAATTTGCTTGTGTTAAAAGATTTAAACATAAACAATTACTTCAAACATGGGATCTTTAGTATTTAAAGACTACTAGGTCAGCATCAAGCACAGTTATCCTCATTGGATTGAATAGTCACAGAAACATTCATATCACTATCAGAGTTTATAAATTCACATCAGACAACAATCAACACTTAAGCAAATTTCAATTTAAGCACAGAATACACAAAGATAGTAATATCTGTAAATACTGATCATAAAGTCCGATGTATCAGAACATAAACTAGGCAGATTTAGAGAAAGAACCTGAAACCATTCCAAGTTCATTTACCAATCTTGTAAAAATAGCTTCATATAGTGGTTTTGTGAGGATATCTGCTAGTTGTTGATCTGTTGGAACAAAATACAATTCCACTGTACCTTCATCCACATGTTCCCTTATGAAGTGGTACCTAATGCTGATGTGCTTTGTCATTGAGTGTTGAACTGGATTACCTGTCATAACAATAGCCTTTGATTATCACAGTTTCGATAACATCAGAGTTTAATCCAGCAGAGTTTGCAGTATCAGGATTTAGACTGTCAAGATTTACAGAATCAGAATTTAAAACTTCATTTTCGAATCTCAGCTGATTATGATCATTGAAATCTTCAAGTCCAGTAATCTTCTTATCATCAAAAGAGACATTGATAGATTCCATGACAACCCTTGTTCTTAAATTGTAGACTCTGAAGGCTTTTGTGGAAAGTGGATATCCAACAAAAATTCCTTCTTCAGCTTTTAGATCAAATTTGGATAGCTGTTCAGGATGAGTCTTAAGAACAAAACACTTGCACCCAAATACATGAAAATACTTCAGATTTGGCTTCTTTTTCTTCACCATCTCATATGGTGTTTTTCCATGCTTGTTGATAAGTGTAGCATTCTGAGTAAAACAAGGTGTCTGCACAGCTTCAGCCCAAAAGTAGGTTGGTAACTTTGCTTCATCAAGCATAGTTCGTGCAGCTTCAATAAGAGTTCTATTCTTTCTTTCAACAACTCCATTTTGCTGTGGAGTTCCAGGAGCAGAAAATTCCTGCTTTATTCCATGGTTTTTGCAGAACTCTTCCATAATCAAATTCTTGAACTCAGTGCCATTATCACTCCTTATGATTTTCACAGAGTCTTTGACCAATTTATCCAGTTATTTGACATGATCAATCAAGATAGATGAAGTTTCACTTTTTGTGTGCAAGAAATATACCCATATATATCTGGTGAACTCATCCACTATGACCATAACATATTTCTTCTTTGCAATAGACATGACATTCACTGGACCAAATAGATCAACATGTAGTGGGTGATAAGGCTCAAGAATTGATGATTCAGTCTTGCTCTTGAAAGAAGACTTTCTTTGTTTTGCCTTCTGACATGAATCACAAAGGCCATTAGGAGCAAATACTGATTTTGGCAGTCCTCTCACAAGATCTTTCTTGACTAGTTAATTTATATTGTTAAATTTAAATGAGTGAGTTTCTTGTGCCAATCCCAGCTTTCTTCAATTGATGCTCTACTCAACAGGCAGATTGCAGAACCATCAGTACTTGTTGAAAGCTTGGCTTCATAAATGTTACCATGCCTGTATCCTTTCAGAACAACTTTGCCTGTAGATTTACTTACAACTTCACAGTGTTCTTCAAAGAAATCCACATGATAACCTCTGTCACAGATTTGACTAACACTCAGCAGATTGTGTTTAAGTCCTGAGACCAGAGCTACTTTTTCAATGATGACATTCCCAAGATTGATATTGCCATATCCCAGAGTTTTTCCAATATTGCCATCTCCATAAGAAACACCTGGGCTAGCTTTCTCCACAAAGTCTGATAGCAGGGCTTTATTTCCAGTCATATGTCCTGAACATCCACTGTCCAGAACTAGGATGTTTTTCCTGTTGCCCTGCAATCACAAAGACCACTAATGATTAGTTTTAAGGACCCAGACTTGCTTGGATCCTTTGGCCTTATTAAGTTTGTTAACATTTGCAGCGGATTTAACATCAGAGTTTATGTTAACATTTTTCTTATCAACATTTACAGTATCAGACTTTGCATCAGAACTTATACTAGAAGGAATAATGCTAACTTTCTTTAAAGAAGGTTTTATTTGATAATAATTATAGTACAAACTATGATATTCCTTACAAGTATAAATGGAATTCCACAAACTACCACAATAAAAACAAGGATTTTATGGCCTATATCTTACAGACTGACTCTTAACTCCTGACTTTGAAGGTAAGAAGTTTATTTTCTTATTCTTCCTTCAAAAAGAAGCCAGATGGTTAGAGTTTCCACAGTTATAACATTTCTTTCTAGGAGCATTAGGAACAGGCTTATAATCATTGCTTTTATTCACACCTTCCTTTCCATTCCTATTTTTCCTAGGTGGCTTTACCTTGTTTACATTCTTAACATCTTTCAGCTTATGCTTAAGCTGCTTCTTAGTCATTAAGCCTATGTTAACTTCAATTGGCTTATCCTGTTTTGGTTTGTCAGAAGTTAATTTCTCTTTAACTTCTGATTTATCAATATCAGACTTTACAGCTACAAACTTAACAGGATTTACTTGGGGCTTTTGTTTAACAACTATAGGCTCAATTTTTATAGTTCCCTTATCATTCTTATCATCTCCATAACCTAAGCCCTCTTTCCAATTTCCACTACTCAACAAATTCTGAATTGTTCTGCCAGAGTTAGTCCAAGTCCTGATAATCTCTCTTTCCTTTTCTAACTCAGTTTTTAGAGATACATTCATTTTAAGTACTTCATCCCTAACATAAAAGGCATCATCTCTATCTTTCTGAGTTTGATGGAACATGACTAACTCTTTTTCTAAATAATCATTCCTCTTTTTATAAGCAAGATTTTCAGAAGTTAATCTTTCACATGTTAAAGTTTGATCTCTATAACTAATAAACATAGTTTTAAGATATCTTCTCAACTCACTAATATCATCAGTATGAAAGGCATAAGTAGTTTGAGGTACCTTTAACTCAGCAGCATCAGAACTGCTATCAGCATTTGCCATTAAGGCATAGTTCACCTCACTTTTAGAATCTGAAGTGTCTTTCCAACTTTCCTTCTTTGTGACAAGAGCCTTGCCTTTGTCACTCTTCACTTTCTTGTAATCAGGAGATATGTGGCCTTTCTCACCACAGTTGTAGCATTTGACATTTGACTAATCTCCTCTGTCAGACTTTCCTCCTTTGCCTTCAGATTTTCTGAAACTCTTCTTATCAGTTGCTTCTTTGTTCCATCTCAAGTTCATGAGTCTTGAGCATCCCATAAATTTCATCAAGAGTTGTTTCATCAAGAACATAGTTGTCTCTTATAGTGGTGGCCTTCAAATCCCAACTTTCAGGAAGAGCTAACAGGAATTTAAGATTTGAATCTTCAAGTTCATATTCCTTGTCCACCAGTGACAGATCATTCAAGAGTTTGACAAATCTATCATATAATCCAGTTAATGACTCATCAGGTTTTGAGTCAAAGTGCTCATACTCTCGAGTGAGTATAGTTCTCCTGTTCTTCTTAATTGAATCAGTTCCCTAACATCTTGTTTCCAAGGCATCCCATATCTCCTTTGCAGTCTTGCAGTTGATTACCCTGTTTGACATGACATTATTAATGGCACTATGCAGCAAATACCGTACCTTTGCATCCTTAGCAATAAATGAGATATCTTCAGCTGTATATTCACTTTTCTCCTTTGGTACTGTCCGTGCTGGCTGATCTGCAACTACAACGGAGAGCTTGGTTGGCTTATGTGGTCCTTCATTGATTCTGTCAAGGTATTCTGGATCTGTAGCTTCCAGAAACATAGACATCCTCACCTTCCATATGGGATATTCATATAGTTTCAGTATGGGAACCCTAATAGTCACATATCGATTATGAATTTGAGTCTTTGGAGGTTCTTCAGTTTTGGTGGGCTTGGTTGGAGTGTGTTCTTCTTCATACATAATTTTTTTTTATCTTAAACTGTTTGTGTGTTAACAGATCTGCTCTGATACCACTTGTTAGGTCACACACACTGTAGAAGGGGGTTGAATACAGTATTTACTACAATCAAATCGAATTAAAGAACACATGTAACAGAACACAGATTTTATTCAACACAATAAACTCTGTTACAATATGGAACTGTCCTCTCTCAGTGATGAACAAATTATCACGAGAGCTGCTAGGTTTATAATGAATAATAACTTCGAGAATGATAACACGTATAGCGTAAACCCCATGCCTGTGTTTATATACTATACAGTTACAAGATAATCTTCTAATTGATATTGAATATAATTCTGCTTCCTAAAATATATCGATCAGTTATCTTTCTTCCAAGTATTCTATTCTTCATATAATTCCTTCTTCATGCATATTTCTTCTTGCGTTTGTCTTGATCTTCTTTCCTTTCAATCAGCCGCCTGCCTTATCTGAAAGTCTCATTAAGTCCTGATATAAACTTCCTGATAAATATCTCCTGATAACTTAAGTTCTGATAACTTAAGTTCTGATATCTTAAATTCTGACTTCAGTATAAGTACTGATTTCCAGTTAAGTACTGATTTGTCCTGTTAAGTAAGATCTGAAAACTAAACATAAATCATATTAGACATGACATCACAAATATATCTAACATCCCTTATAATAATTACTAATTCAATAAGTTACTAATCAAGGTTGATATTTTCCTTATATATGGAAGCGGTGTTTCTAGGTTTTGTATTTTGTAATACGATGTACCTCCATGAAATGATATTCGCTAATGGAGTATTCTTACTAAATAATACAAGTACTTTTATTTCCCATCATGTGCATTCTTGTTATCACTGAAAATTGACTATAATAACTTGGATCCTCGTAACCTAATTTTCATCATATTAATTAACAGTGGTATCCATAGGAAAAGTACAACTCCTTACATCCAGATTAGAACAATTAAACTTCAGAAGATCATATGTAAACAGTACTTTAAACCACTGAACAAATATGGGAAAAGGTTAATTTCATGTTTTACTTTATCCATTGATTAGATCAAATTCACAACCAAAAAGCAGGTATTAATTGACCTTAATATTAACAAATTAATATGATATAGAATTCTGAAACTGTTGAAGATATAACTGTTGTTTACTCATACAAACACATTCACGCATCAAACTACTAACCATTTTAGTACAAGTAATAGTGTCCCAAAACTAGACTCAACTATAATCTAGGAAGAATTAAAATTTATGAAAAAATTGAGGACGAGGTCTAGGCCTATTTTGAAATCAAAGAATATGATCACACATACAGCCACACACACACACACACACACATATACACACACACATATATATATATATATGGAATTTAGAGTCTGAAGCTACCAAAGAGATTACTGGATGCCACACACATATTTTTAAATTCGTATCTTCCTTGCAAGGTTCCTTTAGATATTTTTTTCATAAATATTATTAACATTATTGTGTGAGAAATAAAGAAAAAATCTGTTAGTTTACATGATGTCGTGAGTTTACAAAGATAATGTTTGATAATTTAATTTTATATTTTAATTACATCGCTCTGTCAATTTTCAAACTTAAATATAAGAGAAGAATGGATAGCATCACATCCTACAAATTCTAGAGAAGACAAATAAAGAATGATTTAGCAAAATAACTCAAGAAAGAAATGTAAGTACTTATTTTTCTTTGTTGTCCTACGTGTCCTACATGCACACTTATTTTGATGATATATTTTCGGCATTATAATCTTTTCATATCTGATTCTCTCATCTAAATTGGCATAGAGTCTAGAGCATTGGAAATATATGATACAAAGATGATGAATTTCACTAGTAAGGTGACCACCACCACATTCGTTGATGGCGGTCACAAATAGAAATGGAGATGGGGTAAGTAGGATGGAGAGGTTGTGGCTGTCACAAAGGAGATGAAAAATGATACGTTGCTAAAAATATGTGATATTCGATTGCACAATTTATACTAATTTTGCTTGTCTTGACAGCGGTAATAACTCTTATACTTTGGTTAGTCTACCGTCACCACAAGCCCAAATTCACCATAGTCAGCGCTACAGTCTTTAATCTCAACCAAAGCACACCTACTTTCATTTCCACCACCATGCAGTTCACTGTTGTGACAAGAAACCCAAACCACCGTGCCTCAATCTACTATGATCGTATCTCGGCTTCTCATTGCATAGTTGATTCAATATCATTTAAAGTAAAGAGCAAAGCTAAGAAAATGATGAAGTTTCAATAGAATTTTCTTTTAAACTACAACTATTCTGAATGTTATACTTCCTCACGAAATATTCTTTAGAAATATATGTCAACTTTAAATGTTTAAAAAAAATCTTTCACACAAGCAATAATACTTAAAAATTACTATATCAAAACATGCCCATGCCTCGCACGGTTTTAGAAGCTAGTTAACACTAGCAAAATAACACTAACAAAATAACATAACATCACAAAATGATTAAACATCACCGGAAAATATATAGTCTCAAATCATAAAGTCTTCCATAGAATAAAATATATAATTAGTCCAAAATCATAAAGCTTCCTACAATTAAACTGTGAATAAAACATAAAAATGATAACTAGTCCCAAAGTGCATAAAACATCTTAAAATCAAAGCCTAAATAAAATATAAAACATGATAATGACATCCAACTTAATCATCATTATCATCTGGGCTCGTATAACCCTAAACTCCATCAATCCCGATTATCCTAATAGAAGAAATCATCCATGCATTCATTCTTCGAGTTGAGTCCGGAAGAACCTTCATCCATGAATCCAAAATTGAGGGGCGGTTCATATTCAGAAGATGTCTCCTCCACTTCAACAGTCGTTCCCTTGATTTTCAGCTCATCATGTAACAGTTGTATTTTTCAAAATCATAAACAAAAATTGTTTACTAGTTGATCGATCTTAGATTATAAATAAAAATTATATACCATTCATATTTGGTGATTTCTTGTTCCACTGTATTTGATATATAAAATGTTTCTATTTGCTTTTAATTATAGTTTGTAATTTATTTTTATAATACCTAAGTATTTTTTTAATTATTTTTAACAATTATGATATTGATGAAAAGTGATTCATAAAGACATAATTAATATTGAATTAATCAGGTCCAGAGTTGAATAGAAAGTCTATAGTCAAAGCCTGTGAACACCATGACCAAAGTGGGTCGTGGCGACCACGTCCTAATATAAGTATTGATGACCCGAGTAGATCTTGACGGCCACAACCTACGGTGGGTCGTGACATCCACGACCCCAAATCAGCTACATGTTAGACCTATTGAGGTGACTTAAAAATGAGGTCCACAATGACACCAAAGCAATATCCAACGTGGAAACAGATTCCTACATAGAAAGATCCAGAATCCACCGTCTTAAGTAATCCTACTTGCCATCTAAGTTGAAGGCTTGCCCACCAAGTCTTCAAACCTAAGTCTAATCCTAGACTCTACATCTATATAAAGGGCTCTACCCCTCAACCTAGAACTCTATTTTTTGCTTGATTCTTTACATCACAGAGATACGTATGCATCTTGTGAGGACCGTTAGTCCCAAACGCAAGAACATTTATTAAAGCTTGTATTAGGCCTTTTATCAACTTAGAGGGGGGTGAATACAGTTTAAACAATCAAATCGAAATAATAAACTCAACAGGAAGAACAGTTTTAATATTAATGGATACAAACTGATTACAATACTCTCTCAAAGGATGAATAGATATCCTTGAGAGCTGTTAGGTTATGTGTATGATAGATCAATGCACGACACATAAAGTGAAAACCTAACATGTGCTGATTGCACAGCTATACAATCAATGTAGAATATGTGTTAAAATAGAATAAGGATTTCTACTACATATCCATCCACTGATTACTACAATAAGTAAAGTCCTACACCGACATATATCTGCAAATATTTCCTCCTTTGATATCTCCTGATTTTCCAGTTTGATAAATACTGATGTGATTAAATACTGATGACAAAAGTTGATCAGCAAATACCGATGGTAAATATTGATGACATCATCTTTGTCAAACTCTAATATCAAATACTGATTGGCAAACTCTGATTGTTAAACACTGATATCATCAATTTCTTCTAACAATATCCCCTAACTTTTGCATTATGTAAATATGTACAACTTTCTAATTGATGATGTCAAAACTATCTAAATGCAGAAATACTAACAAATGTACAATCTTACAGTCAGTGTTTCAGACTTTAACTTCAGTCTTCAACCTTGGAAAATCCAGTAGCATCATCAAATAATTTTTTGAGTAGATTCTCTTCAAGAACATTCTAATACATCTCCATTATCGGTTTAATATCCTTGAGCTCTTCTATAGATTCATCATTTTGATAGATAGCAGCTCTGAGGTCATGTAGACTTGATCTTCCAAGTGACAGATCATCCAACTCCAAGAAACTAACCTTCTTTCTATTTGGATTGAAATTAAGAACTTTTATACCAAGAGATGTAGTCACTTTGGCTCCTCCAATAGGCATATCAAAAGTGTTTCCAATACCATCAATGTATTTTGGAATGTATTTTGGAATGTATTTTGACTTGTAAGTCATTCCTCTCTGCTTTCTGAATACCATGTCTTTTATATAAGCAGACCACCTGAAAGTAGTAGAGTCGATTACCTTAAGTAATATTGTGATATATTCCAACTCTTTCCATGGTTTGTCTCTCATTTGCTCTTGAGTAATTTTCAACCTTTTCCCAGATTCAATAAAATACATCTTTTCTTTTGGCTTATTTGTGTCATACAAATCAAATATTATTTTAACTGAAAGAATCTTTTGTAATTCCTCAAGCTTCACATTTTCTCCCACTTCTATCAGATTTCCAGGCTCTCTGAGAATTAAAGCATTACCAATATAATTATCAGCATCTGGAAGTCCCAAACAACCTCTTCTGCTAGCCTTTCTTGATTGTGAATTACCACTGTAGATCTTATTAATGGTCTCAGAATAATCCCTTTTTGGTGCGGTTGTCTTACTTTCCCACAGTAGCTTTTTCTTCTCTTCAAAAGTCAATTATGGTTTATCAGAGTTTGAGCCTTCTGAATCAGAGTTTAAGTCTCTTTTAGGAATATAATGATCATCTTTTGGGCCTATTTGTGTACGGGCTTATAAGTTACTTATAGCTTATAATCCCGTAAGTACTTATCTCCGAATGTTTGTCGACCCTACTTATAAGTTGAATTTACAACTTATAAGCTGATAAGTTGAATGTTAGTAACGACATACTTTTTCTCAACTTATTTTAATTTTTCACTTTTTTATTAATTTCACTTTTTAAATATATGTTTTTAAATGTTAAGTTAAAGTCATGAATTAAGATAATAATATTTAAAAATTATTTATTTTAGTTCATTTAAGTTAAAAAAAATCTGACTTATAAGTAAAATTAACCAAATACTTACATAACTTATAAGTATCCATCTACTTATCACTTTTAAGTCACTTATTAATTTTAAGTCATAAGTTAATTATTTTAAGATTTCCCAAACGTGCACATTTCTTGAACTGTATTATTAACAACATGTGGAGTATCATAAGTTGTGACTGGTTGAGCCTCAGCAATTATTTTTCCAACTTGAGCATTGTTAGCGGTTGAAATGATTTGTAGTTTCTTAGCCCAATCAGATCCAGGAATCACCTTTCTCTTTTTGTGAACCTGATTGGCTTCTTCTTTAAGTATCTTCCGTTCATCGACGTCATCATGAACTTGGCTTACTGAATAGACTGGATCTATCTGTATTTGAGTTTTAGTATATGTTGATTTCTTCTTGGAGTTTGGCTTAGCCTTGGACTTTGATCTTTCACCAACCTTTTCATTTCCCTTATAACTCCAATCAGTCAGCTTCAGTTTGGCTGATTTCTTTAATCATTACTCATTTGTTTTGCCTTTGTCCAGGAATATCTTCATATGGTGAGACAGTATCATAAGCTTGTATTTTGGTATCCTTGTAGAATAGAGTTGTTTTCTTCCCTTTAAACTTAGTATTTGTAAAAAAATACTTGCCTCAGCACCAGCTTCTATCTCCAGAATACCTTGGTCTTCATCAACATTTGTGACTATCAGAGTTTTTTTTGTAGTCACAGTCAGTTCTTTTGAAAGAATTTGGTGTTTCCCACTTTTCCATTTCTCTCCACCTTTCTTAGATTGGCTAGTGGTCTTATAAGTACCACTAGAACCAACTAGATCTCTACCTTTCTTCTCAAGTAATTTTCTTCCTTATTTGCTCCCACAATCTGGAGCTTCATTTTTGTCATCATATTTTAGATATTATTGTTAGGGAGAAAACACACGCTAATAACACACACAAGTATACGCTTTCGCAAGTAATGTAGATTACTTTCTAGTTCGTTCCCACAGAGACTCAGACTAATTATTGTTCAATTAACTCACTCACCAATGTATGATTACTTCTCAATGTTAAGACAATAACACTTAGAGTTGATTAACTAATTATTAACTACTATAATTAACTACTTAATTAACACTCGAATTAACAATATTAAAACACTCATGAGATCACAACTTCATTACTACTCCCTTCAATAGCTATTATTATTATTACCCTTAGCATGCAACAGAAATGATATTAATTGAATAACACGAAACTGATAAAAGCCAACTTTCATTGTACTAATACCATTCTACCACACATCCACAATCAAGATAGAAGTTGAATAGGCATCAATTATGTTGAGTCCCTATATGTCTACAGAAATTGACAACATAACGATTTAAGCACAAGTTATTCCTTTTGATTACACAGGGTGAATAAAACGGTTAGAGTTACCCACTAATCATGCATATTCATACATGAACCTATGCTAGCATGGCAAGTTCTAAATCTCAAGATCCACCGTCGCTTCACAAGAGATTAACACCCTATCTTATATGTTCGCGACGCACATAGGACGAATATGCACAACTAATACTAGATATCATACAATCATCACACACTAAGGTATTAAACAACTAACTAAAGAATTCCATAGTAAATCCGTTACGACCCCATGATCATGATTAGCCCATGTTAGCACTCATCGTCATCATGGGTTCATATGAAAACATGATAAATAAACACAAGAGAATAATAACTAAAACTACTTATATTAAACCAGAGTACATCACAAGAGTAAATAGGTTCAAAGTAAGAAAACTAGCATCCAACGTTACAACGAAATAAATAATCACAAGAAAATATGCTTCCTCTTCGTTACGGTGTGCTAAAACGGTCTTCTTCCTTATCTCCTTTGCTCCTCGATTAATACTACAATCCAACCTTTATGAAACGTCTCTGAAATCTACTTATATAGGAGTCCCATAAAACCCAGATAGCTCAGAATTTGGAAGCCAAATAGAAATAGAAGTCTAAAATAATAAATCTGAAATTACGACCCTGCGCGGCCGCTCAGCTTTCCTGAGCGGGCGCTCAGCTTCCTGCGCGGCCGCGCAGCTGAGCTGAGCGGGCACTCAGACCCCTTTTGGAAAAATGATCTGTTTTGCTCCGTTTCTTCGCTACAATCTGCTCCTATCTTCCCACTTTCAATGCTAAACACATGCCAAGGCTTATTATTGATGAATTCTCTCCCGAAATGCAACTAATACCCTGAAATGCACAAACACTAGAAAAATGCATCAAATACACAAAATACTTGATTTCAAGACACCAATATAAGCTATTATAAGACGTTCTAAGGGGTATAAAATGCCACTTATCACACCCCCAAACTTAAATCGATGCTTGTCCTCAAGCGTCATAGACTCAAAAACAAAATAAAAATATGCATGAATGCAATCTATATGAAATGCAACGATCCCCCTTACTACGACCAAACCAACCAACTTAGGATATCTCAACAAATGCAATTAGGCGAATAAAGATCAATCGAATCATACAAACTAACATACAGCCAGAAACGTGGTGTGTGCAGATGCTTAACAGATATGCTTCAAAACTGGATCAATTATCATGACTCAACTATCATCAAGGCAATCGCATGATTATACAAAGAATAAAAATTCTAGGCACAAAGTGACTTATAACACTTCAAGATTATAGAGCTTATTACGAAATCATGCTCTTATTCAAATGCTCATTTGACCGTGCAATGAGTGAGGTCCACAAAAGACTTATACAATGGCATCCATGTAACGAGCGTTAGGTTAGCGGATCCCAGACTATAAAAGCCTTAGGTCACTAGGCACAAAGTCCCCTAGTAACTTAATAACTCGAATACCAGAGAGCCCACTCTTGATCAATTATGCATACTCTTTATTTTTTTTCTTCTCTTTTCTTTTTCTATTCTATTTTTTTTCTTTTTTTTCTTTTTTTTTTCTAAATTTCTGAGCAAGTGCGTTTCGCTCCATCTTGCTCAACCCTAGACTACTCGCATAAAAATACGAGCCGGCTACTAGCCATTTGACGCCTAGCCACAATTAGCAATGAATTCCATTTTTCACTCCATTTTTTTCTTTTCATGCCTTTTATCACTAAGAACCTATTATAAAATTCTAAGCAAAATCAATAGATTAACCTCAAAAACCATTGAACCATAACAACAATCTAGTCCTCAGCATTCTCTAAGACTTAGTGAAATTACAAGTGTTTCTACAATGCATATCACCCTACACGACTCAACATACTCAACATCACTTTAACGCAATCACTACACTCGCCTCAACATCACAAATCAATTGGTAAATCGCGCAAAAGGAATCATGGTAAATGCATGAGCTACATGACATGATAAACAAATAAAGTTATAAATAATAAAATAAAAAAAACTATATGGCAAAAATTATGCAATTATATGAACTAAACTATCATGAACATGCAACTATATGATACACACACAAAATATTCCTTAACTACCACCCCCAAACTTAAAATCTTCACTGTCCCCAGTGAAGGTAGTAGAAAGGAACACAGGGTATACCTACTCGGAGAGATCATCATCATCATCACCCTCAGAGGGTGGTGTATCAGGAGGCGGATATGCAGAGTCCTCACCAAAAACTGGCCACTAGATGTCAACTCCAAGGCCTCGAAAAGCAGTCCCAAGTGCAAGGGTGAGCTCCTGAGCAAACCTGCTCTGCGTCTCGTACATAGCTTCCATCCTCCGTGACAGCCTCCTATACTAGGCATCAGCCATCCGACACCCTCGTGAGCTCTAGAAGAACCAGCCTCATCTCACCCTGGCCTCGCCATGGTAGCACCTCGTGCTGGACGCCCTCCTGGAAGACGATAACCCAGCCCATGCTCCTCGGGCTCACCACCGGTCCACTCCTGCATCGCATGCAGAGTCCCGGTATCAATAGGAGCGGCCGGCAACTGCAACTGCTCATGAGACAGCCACTGAACTCCCACCGCTCGGCAAAGCTTGGTAACCGTAGATGCATAAGGGATGTTCATGTGCTTAGCTCCCCTTAAAAACTTCAGAATTCCTTGGTAGATGAACTCTCCAAGGTCCACATAGTACTCCTCATTCAAAATTCCCCACAACAACTGTGCTCTCTCAACTGTGACCTCATGTGCATGCGAAGTAGGCAAAATATTAGCACAAATAAAAGCATTCCATGCACGGGCATACCTATTCATGGCGATCGCCGGAAAGTGACGATACTCATTAGTTCCAGTCTTGAAGGTCCAAACTGTTCCCGGCCTACAGAGAGTGGCACAAATTAAATCCAAGTCAAAATCCTCAGTAGTCTTCTCGTTCCAGTTCTCCTCCGTGGGCTTCCTCTGTCGCTGCCCAATCACACGGCGAATTGCCGCAGGGTGATAATCAACCGTCATCCCCCGGACCACAGAATACCCATTCTTTTCGGCCTTCGCGTTCGCATAGAACTCGCGAACCACGCTCATCGGCACTGCTTTAGGAGACTCACAGAAAGCTATCCACCCCTTCTCAGCAATCATAGGCAACAACTCACCATCCCTCCCCGATGGTAAAAATCCCCTCTCCTTCAAAATTGACTTCCCTAGAAGCCTAGTGTACTCCTCCTCAGCAGCTCTATCATTTAAACGAGGCCTCGCAGCAGTACCCCTCGAAGAATCAGCAGTAGGGACAGTGTTGCTGCTATCAATAGTCCTTGCTCTCTTGGGTGCCATCGAAACTGAGTAAAAGTGTTTGAGATTTGTGTTTTTGGGTTTGGGAGAGAGTTTAAGATTTGAAATTATATGGGGGATATATGGGATAGGTGTATGTATATATAGGGTAGGGATTAGGGTAAAATTTGATTAGGAGTGTGTTTGAGGGTTAAAATCATGGGGTAATGGGGAAATAGGTCGTGGGTAATGGGGCTGTGTTTTATTTTTTTGTTTTTCAGTTTTTTTTTGGTTTTTATGTGGACTAAAAAAATTCTTCCAGTCAACCCCTGAGCGGGCGCTCAGCAGAGCTGAGCGGGCGCTCAGGAGGCTTCTGGAATATTTTTTCCCAGACTCCATTTTTCTGATTTTTTTGTGGTTTTGGATAGGTTATTAACTTCTAAGGGTTCCTGTAACAACAAATCTTGGGTTCCCTCCCACGAAGCGCTTTTTTTCGTCATTAGCTTGACGATGCGTACCTTCCTCAAGTTGACAATAAAACGGCACTAACCACTTCCTGGTTTGCCGTGTCCCCATAGTAGTGCTTCAAACGCTGACCATTAACCTTGAATGCTTGGTCCGTATCATTCTCAAAAATCTCCACCGCTCCATGTGGAAACACAGTTTTGACAATAAAAGGTCCCGACCACCTTGATTTCAACTTCCCAGGAAAAAGTCGGAGACGAGAGTTGAATAAGAGAACTTGTTGCCCCGGTATAAATAACTTAGGATGTAGCTTCCTATATTGCCACCTTTTCACTTTTTCCTTGTACATTTTGTTATTCTCGTACGCTTGGAGTCGAAATTCATCAAGTTCATTAAGCTGAAGCATTCGCTTCTTTCCAGCTGCATCTAGATCCAGGTTCAACTTCTTCGACGCCCAATAGGCCTTATGCTCAAGCTCCGCAGGTAAATGACATCCCTTACCATACACCAGTTGAAACGGGGACATCCCAAGTGGAGTCTTATATGCTGTTCTGTAAGCCCAAACAGCTTCATCGAGCTTTAAAGACCAATCCTTCCTTGACGGACAAACAACCTTCTCTAAAATGCGCTTGATCTCTCTGTTAGACACTTCCGCTTAACCGTTTGTTTGCGGATGATAGGCAGTAGCAACTCGATGATTCACATTGTACCGCTGCATCACAGAAGTAAACTTACGGTTGCAGAAATGTGACCCTTCATCACTTATGATTACTCGTGGCATTCCAAACCTTGTGAAAATCTGCTTATGAAGAAAATTCAACACTGCCTTTGCATCATTAGTCGATAGGGCTTTGACTTCTACCCATTTTGAGACATAATCGACTACCAGCAAGATGTACTGATTATTGCAGGATGAGACAAAAGGCCCCATGAAATCAATTCCCCAAACATCAAAGACCTCGACTTCAAGCATCACATTTAACGACATCTCATCCTTTCTCGTAAGATTTCCCACTCTTTGGCAACGATCACACCTTAAAACGAACTGATGAGCATCCTTAAACAAAGTTGGCCAGAAAAAACCTGCTTGCAGAATACGAGCTGTCGTCTTCTCACCACCATAGTGTCCGCCATAAACTCTGGAGTGGCAGTCTCGTAATATCCCCTCTGTCTCACAGAATGGGATACATGTCCTGATGATCTGGTCAGCTCCCTGTCTAAATAAATACGGTTCATCCCACATATACCACTTCACCTCATACAGAAACTTCTTCTTTTGAGCTGTGGTCAAATTAGGAGGCATTATATTGCTGACAAGATAATTCACAATATCTGCGAACCATGGCTCTTCCTCCTGAACTGCGAACAACTGCTCATCCAGAAACGATTCGTTGATCAATGTCTTATCATGTGAAGTAGACTCAGGATTCTTTAATCTAGAGAGATGGTCAGCTACTTGATTCTCAGTACCTTTTCGATCCTTGATCTCTAACTCAAATTCCTGTAGCAAGAGCACCCAACGAATGAGTCTCGACTTCGAATCCTTCTTGGAAACCAAATAGCGAATGGCCGCATGATCAGTGAACACTGTCACCTTTGCCCCAAGCAAATAAGATCGAAATTTTTCGAAACCAAAGACTATAGCCAAGAGCTCCTTTTCAGTAGTGGTGTAGTTCATTTGGGCCCCATTTAAGGTCTTGCTAGCATAGTAGACCACATGAAAAAGATTATTCTTGCGCTGCCCAAGAACTGCGCCCACCGCATAATCACTCGCATCACACATCATCTCAAAAGGCTCTGTCCAATCAGGTGCTGTAATAACTTGTGTAGTTATCAAACTCTTCTTAAGAGTCTCGAATGTCGTTAAGCAGTCATCATCAAATTTGAAAGGCACATCCTTCTCAAGCAAGATGCACAGCGGCTTAGATATCTTCGAAAAGTCCTTGATGAAATACCGATAAAAACCCGCATGACCAAGAAAACTACGGATTCCTTTCACAGAAATAGGTGGTGGAAGATTTTCAATGACTCCCACCTTGGCTTTGTCCACCTCAAGACCCTTACTAGAGACCTTATGCCCAAGAATAATGGATTCATGCACCATAAAATGACATTTTCCCAATTGAGCACCAAATTAGTTTCCATGCACCTTTTGAGTACTGCACGAAGATTATTCAAACATTCATCATACGAATGTCCAAGGACGGAGAAGTCGTCCATGAATACCTCGACATTATTTCCAATCATGTCAGAGAATATAGCCATCATACATCTCTGAAAAGTGGCTGGTGCGCCATATAACCCAAACGAAACTCTGCGAAAAGCAAACGTGCCAAATGGACAAGTGAAGGTAGTCTTTTCTTGATCCTCTAGTGCAATACAAATCTGATTATACCCTGAATAGCCATCCAGAAGACCATAATACTCATGACCGGCCAACCTGTCAAGCATCTGATCAATAAACGGAAGCGGGAAGTGATCCTTCCTTGTGGCCTTGTTCAACTTTCTGTAATTCATGCATACTCTCCATCCTGTGACTGTTCGAGTGGGGATGAGCTCGTTCTTCTCATTTTCTACCACAGTAATACCTCCTTTCTTAGGTACACATTGCACGGGGCTCACCCAAGAACTGTCAGAAATAGGATAAATGATTCCTGCATCAAGCCACTTCAGAATTTCTTTCTTCACCACTTCTTTCATGATAGGATTAAGTTTGCGCTGTTGCTCAACAGTCGACTTACTACCCTCCTCTAGCAGAATCTTATGCATGCAACAAGAAGGGCTGATCCCTTTGATGTCTGCTATAGTCCATCCGATAGCCGATTTGAATTCTCTCAAAATCCTTAAGAGCTTGTCCTCATCACTACCTGAAAGGTGAGATGCAATAATAACAGGTAAAGTAGATGCATCACCTAAAAAAGCATACCTCAAGTGTTCAGGCAATGGCTTAAGCTCGAAGGTAGGTGCTTCCTCAATAGATGGTTTGAGCTTTCCTTCAGCATTTTTGAGGTCAGAAGCACCAAGAGATTCAAACAGCATGTCTAGCTTTCACCTCCAGGGAGAAGCATTAAGATATTGTAGTTGCTCATTGCCATCCTCATCATCACTGTCAAAATCCCCCACTAAGGCCTTCTCTAATGCATCAGACATTAGCATATGATCAAGTTCTGAAGTAACCGCAGAATCAATCAAATCCACTTTTAAGCACTCCTCGTCTTCTGTAGGGAATTTCATTGCTTTGAATACATTGAATGTCACATCCTGATCCTGCACCTGCATTGTAAGTTCACCTTTCTGCACATCTATCAAGGTACGGCTAGTAGCCAAGAAAGGTCTTCTCAAGATAATGGGAATCTTCTTATCTTCCTCGAAATCCAGAATAACAAAGTCTGCAGGAAAGAAGAGCTTATCCACCTTTACTAGCACATCCTCCACTATACCTCTTGGTTACGTAATAGAACGATCAGCCAATTGTAGAGACATGTAGGTGGGCTTTGGATCAGGCAAGTTCAACTTTTTGAAGATCGAAAACGGCATCAGATTGATGCTTGCTCCCAAATCACAAAGGCACTTGTCAAAAGACAACTTGCCAATGGTGCAAGGAATGGTGAAGCTACCTGGATCTTTAAGCTTTGGAGGTAACTTTTGCTGCAGCACAGCACTGCATTCTTCCGTTAGAGCAACGGTCTCAAGGTCATCCAGTTTCACCTTCCTTGAAAGAATACTCTTCATGAATCTCGCATAACTAGGCATTTGCTCCAAAGCCTCAGCGAAAGGTATATTGATGTGAAGTTTCTTGAACACCTCCAGAAACTTACCTAACTGCTTATCCAGCTTTTGTTGTTACAATCTCTTAGGGAAAGGTGGTGGAGGATAGAGCTGTTTCTCCCCTGTATTACCCTCAGGCAGAGTGTGTTCAACAGTAGTCTTCCTTGGTTCCGCCGCTTTCTCCTTTTGCTTAGCTTCTTCATTCCCAACTTCAGCTTCTCCTTCTTTTGCTTTTTCAGCATCAACAACTTTTCCAGACCTTAAGGTAATAGCCTTGACTTGCTCTTTAGCTTCCTTCCTGCCTGGCATTTCAGTGTCACTGGGAAGTGTGCCAGGTTGACGATTGAGCACTACATTGGCTATTTGACCAATTTAATTTTCCAAGGTCTTGATAGAAACCGCCTGACTCTTGCACAACAGCTTAAGTTCCTCAAAATCAGCACTAGTGGGTACAGCTGCACCTCCTTGTTGAGGATATGATTGCCTTTGAGCATAATGCTGTGGTTGCTGGAATCCAGGTGGATTGAACTGCTTACTTACGCCTTGCTGATATGGTTGTTGAATAGCATTCTGATTATTACTCCAGCTGAAATTTGGATGATTTCTGTTGTTAGGATGATAAGTAGCTGGCACAGGCTGCTGTTCGCGGATAATTGTTCACGTACTGAACAGATTCGTTAACAAGAGAACACTGATCCGTAGCATGAAAACCTGCACAAAGCTCACAGACCATAGCTATCTGATTGACCCCATAGGTGGCTAAAGAATCGACCTTCATAGACAGCGCTTGGAGCTGCGCTGCAATAGCTGTGGCTGCATCGACTTCCAGAATACCTGCTACCTTCCCAGGCATCATCCTTTGAGTTGGGTTTTGATGCTCATTTACAGCCATAGTCTCAATAAGATTATAAGCCTCAGTATAGCTTTTGGCCCACAAGGCGCCTCCAGCTGCTGCATCGAGCATGGGCCGAGATTGGGCCCCCAAACCATTATAGAAACCAGTGATCACCATCCAATCGGGCATTCCATGATGTGGACACTTTCTCAACATCTCCTTGTAGCGCTCCCAAGCTTCGCACATAGATTCTGTAGGTTGTTGCGCAAACTGAGTAAGAGCACTCCTCATAGCCGCAGTCTTCGCCATTGGATAAAACTTCACCAGAAACTTTTGCGCAAGATCTTGCCAATTAGTGATGGACCCAGCTGGTTCAGAATGTAACCAATCCCTAGCTTTATCCCTCATAAAGAATGGGAAAAGCCTCATCTTGATAGCCTCATCAGTCACACCATTGTATTTGAAAGTACTGTAGATCTCGACAAAATTCCTTATGTGCATGTTGGGGTCTTCAGTCGTAGCACCTCCGAAAGAAACAGAATTCTGCACCATCTGAATAGTTCCCGGCTTTATTTCAAAGGTGTTAGCCTGAATAGCCGGATGCAGAATGCTTGACTGAATGTCATCAATTTTGGGCCGAGAAAAGTCCATAAGAGCTGGATCTACCAGAACAATACGATCACCCATGATTAATGGTTCTTTCTGCTCACTTTCTGAATCTGAATCTTCAAAATCTATCTTCTCCGGAATATCAAGAACTTCGTCTGTCTCCTCAGCTGTATCTAAAGTCCTCTTGCGAGTACGAGAACGAGTTTGCATAAACGCTCGCTAAAGTACCTGAAACACAACCGGAAACAATAAGTACACAAGTCCTAATCACTGAGTCCTAATGACCAATGATGGTAAGTACATAAACTAAACAAATACGTCGAGTCCCCGGTAGCGGCGCCAAAAACTTGTTAGGGCGAAAACACGCGCTAATAACATACGCAAGTATACGCGTTCGCAAGTAATATAGAATACTTTCTAGTTCGTTCCCACAGAGACTCAGACTAATTATTGTTCAATTAACTCACTCACCAATGTATGATTACTTCTCAATGTTAAGACAATAACACTTAGAGTTGATTAACTAATTATTAACTACAATTAACTACTATAATTAACCACTTAATTAACACTCAAATTAACAATATTAAAACACTCATGAGATCACAACTTCATTACTACTCCCTTCAATAGCTATTGTTATTACCCTTAGCATGCCACAATGATGATATTAATCGAATAACACGAAACTGATAAAAGCCAACTTTCATTGTACTAATACCATTCTACCACACATCCACAATCAGGATAGAAGTTGAATAGGCATCAATTATGTTGAGTCCCTATATGTCTACAGAAATTGACAACATAATGATTTAATCACAAGTTATTCCTTTTGATTACACAGGGTGAATAAAATGGTTAGAGTTACCCACTAATCATGCATATTCATACATGAACCTATGCTAGCATGGCAAGTTCTAAATCTCAAGATCCACTGTCGCTTCACAAGAGATTAACACCCTATCTTATATGTTCGCGACGCACATAAGACGAATACGCACAACCAATACTAGATATCATACAATCATCACACACTAAGGTATTAAACAACTAACTAAAGAATTCCATAGTAAATTCGTTACGACCCCATGATCACGATTAGCCCATGTTAGCACTCATCGTCATCATGGGTTCATATGAAAACATGATAAATAAACACAAGAGAATAATAACTAAAACTACTTATATTAAACCAGAGTATGTCACAAGAGTAAATAGGTTCAAAGTAAGAAAACTAGCATCCAACATTACAATGAAATAAAGAATCAAAAGAAAATATGCTTCCTCTTCGTTACGGTGTGCTAAAATGGTCTTCTTCCTTATCTCCTTCGCTCCTCGATTAATACTACGATCCAACCTTTGTGAAACGTCTCTGAAATCTACTTATATAGGAGTCCCATAAAACCCAAATAGCTCAGAAGTTGGAAGCCAAACAGAAATAGAAGTCTAAAATAATAAATCTGAAATTACGACCCTGCGCGGCCGCTCAGCTTTCCTGAGCGGGCGCTCAGCTTCCTGCGCGGCCGCGCAGCTGAGCTGAGCGGGCGCTCAAACCCCTTCTGGAAAAATGATCTATTTTGCTCCGTTTCTTCGCTGCAATCTGCTCCTATCTTCCCACTTGCAATGCTAAACACATGCCAAGGCTTATTATTGATGAATTCTCTCCCGAAATGCAACTAATACCTTGTAATGCACAAATACTAGAAAAACGCATCAAATACACAAAATACTTGATTTCAAGACACCAATTTAAGCTATTATAAGACGTTCTAAGTGGTATAAAATGCCACTTATCAATTATCTCCCCCTTTTTAGCATCATCACTGAGTAGGAGGGAAAAAATCTGCTTCATAGATTGTTATACCTCATCTAATTGCCCAGACATCTTTTGTTGAGTAGCTTTCAACATAGCCTGATTGGATTCCAGTTTTTCTTGTCTGGCAAGGATATGCTTCAAATGCTTTTGCATCTCAAGCGTAGATTTGAATTTAGCTTCAAAGAATGCATTCTTGAGTTTATCCATTTGGGAGTTGGTTGTTTTTTGAGTAGACTGAATGGACTTGACCATTAGAGCCGAAGCCTTAAGATGAGTAAGAATATCAGGATTTGAAATTTGTTTCTCAGCTGTCTCCAAGTGTTGAGAAGCATGAGTAACCGAGATAAGATAATGATGATCCTTCCATTTAGAAATTCATTCCTCATCAAAGAACTTCTTTGTGTTTATAGCATCCAATTCAGCCATCTTCAGCTTTTTTTCTCTATCTGACATACCTTCAAGAAAGAATATTTCATCAAGATCTAATTGCACATTGATGTTTGAGACTGTTAGTGTTTGTGCCCTAGAGACAACACTATGATGTTTTAGTTTAAGACATTAGAATTATTAATGTTTATGTTCTATCGATTATTCTATTTATAATTTATTAATTCTTAATTTACTGCGATATAAATGTTAGATTAATAAATGTCAATGTGCAATTCTATATCTCTAAGTACGTGACTTAGAAATGAGATTATGAGAATATTATCAATATTCCTAAAGGTCCCTAGTCGAGTATTATTATTAAGGGACAATAATAATGCATTAAGACTGGTGTCTTTGTTGACTGATGATCACATCTCATTGATCATAGGTATAGTGATACTAAAGTAAAAAACACAGGCAAATGTATATGTACATGGTGCTGGACAGACCCAATGTGAGATTCTACTTGTCTGTTGTGTCATAAGTAATTCTCACAATGATAATAATGTAAGGGTCCTTAGACCTGAAGTCATTATATTTCTTTACGAGAATTAATATACATTGATTCCATTAAAAGTTATCCTTGACCGGGTAATGATAAAAGTGGACATTGGGTATATTATGAATCATATGAGAAATATGAATGATCTAGATGGGATTTAACCCTCCTATTTTAGGAGTGATATTATTGGCCTCTTGTGTGAGATAGACTTTGAAATGCGTGGCCACGCTCAAATGTTGATATGATATGATAGTCTACTTATTGATCAAGGAAACTTGGATTAAACTATGATGAGGATGACATATTACATGCCTCTAGTTTAATCTATAATATTTGGTTAAAGGGATTATATTACATTGTACATTATTCACAAAAGATTTAATCATCACCGATTCAATTATTATTACTTGGGTAGCAATGATGTATTACTAGATGCCGCTCATTGTTTACAATTTTAAATTAGATTTAAAATTTGTTGCCAACATAATAATAACCTATAGGGTCACACACTAAGAATGCTTGAAGGATTATTTAATTTAAATTGGATTTAAATTATATTAAAGTAATTTCAATTATTTTTAATATTAATTAAGTATGACTTAATTAATTAGATAAATATTGATATTCGAATTTACTAATATTAATTATGAAATTTATTTGTTAAATAATTAAGTGAGACTTAATTATAATACAAATAGAAATTTCGAATTAATAATAACTCCTAATTAGTTAAGAGTTATAATTTGTTTTTATACTCTCTATATAATATCTCTTGTGTGGCTGATTTTGTAAGCAAGACTTTTACTAAAACCCTAGCCACCAAGGGAGAAGATGGAGAGAGCGAGAAGAAACGAGTTTGTGCTAGTACACATCCAATCCTTGAGTTCAAGTATTCGTGTGGATATCGATAGAGCATAGATCGCGAGAGCGGGATGTGTGGTGATTGAACAAGCTTTAGATCTCCATTAGTCAACCAATTGGTAAAGATTCTTAAGGTAAATAATCTGATCTACGAATTAAATATATATTTTTCGCATCGATCCTGCGGTGGGTTTCGAAAATTCTGTTTTTTTACATTTTTAATTACTGTTTCCGTTGCATTTATGTGCCCGAAACCCTTCAATGGCATCAGAGCTACTTGCGAAAAGTTTTTAATTCATTTATGTGTTTAACCGTTTTCGATATATGAGCATGTATGTGATTCGCCATGATTTGATGTTGAAATAATATGCTTGTATATGTATGGTTTTGAATATATGATATTCATGTGAGTTGTATAATAATAAGATGATTATGTAATCTGTATATATACTGATATATACATGATTTATGTTTGTTCTAATTATGAGAATCATATTAGATACGGATTCTGAATTGGCTGCTGCAGATTTGCTGAAATCTGGGTCTGGTGTCCGATTTACGCAAACAAATACTCTATTCCATAGGTAAACGAGCGTCTGAACAAAACTGATAGTAAAAGCTATTAGCGACTCGTTTGTAAGGCGTTTGAAGTTGTTTACTGCCCGTAAACAGTGATTCTTATTTTTTTCATATTTTTTTTATGATTAGATCATGGATAATATGATATGTTAAGATCAGATTATGTGTTTTAACATGCTTTTATGTGTTGTATGAGCATGGTGGATGGTTATGGCCTTTCGACCTTAGTGTAATGATTTTGGTTTTGGTTTTAAATACGACTTGTATGTCGTCAATCTTTGTAATCATAAATCTCGAATGTAACTCGAGTTATTCTTGTAAGTTCATTAGATTAGTTTTCTTTCAATCATGTAATGTAATTGAAGACTCAAGAAGGCTATCCAATGAAGGTGATTCAAAGAAGAAGACGAGACGTACAAGGAGTCTAAACAAAGAAGAAGATGAGGCATACAAGAAGTCTAAACAAAGAAGAAGACTTATGTAATAAGTAGTTGTATTTATTTCCATCACCACATTAGATTGACCTTGATCTTTATCATGAGCTTGATAAAGATCACATAGGATGGGGCCATAACCAAACACATTTACTTTATTGCACTTTACATATTGATGTATGAATGTATGTATAGAATAGTTAATGATGCATGTTTTAATTAGATTAATCATGCATGAATGTATGTATTAGATACGTCACCCATGCCATGCCTAAACAAGATAAAATCTGTAACGACTCAAGATTTTAAAATTTACAAACGATTATGAGATTCTCGTGTTTATGAAACATGGAATGAAATACGAATCTTCTTTATTTCCGACATAGGGCGATTTTGTCAACAACGGGTTCAGAGAACTTGTAAGGCTGTGGGTTTTAAGAGAGACCGATGTGACTCCTCCACTACCTGGAAATCAAACCATTGACGAGTATTGATTTGAAGTATTTTATTCAAGGAAAAATTGGGAATCTCTTTATGATGGGATCATGATCGTTATAATACTAACAAAACCTTAATGTTTATATTAAGTTATTTAGATGCCTTCCAATATGTCCAACGCGTTAACCCCTAGATCGATAAGGAGTGGATTCGCCAGCGCGAAGTACTCCCGTCTATCGTGGGATGGCGTGTTGAAGTATATGATACTTTTAGACCTTTGGGTTTTAACTTAACTAAGTTACCACAATAGGATTGTGAACTTAGAGGCATAGAGTTTGGTGAGATTTATTGGATAAATAAGAATAAATGTTGTTCCACTAAACTATCCAAGAGTTATATAGTTGATATAATTGACAAATGTTGTCTATCTTATTGAATCATATTTTAGGAGTAAAGCCAAAGCTGAACTAAAACGTTGTGAAAATTTGGATCTTGGCTCGCTAGAAAGTATATAGAAGATACTCTTTCCGAATTAATAGGTAGGGCTATTAATTTGATAAAATAGTGGGAGATATATATTTTGAATATATATGAATAATCACTTGAACATAATTTAATAATCATCTGTAAACAAATTTATTTTATGCACTTTAATATTGTAGATATCAAATGACAAATAACACAAATAACTTATCTATGTAATAGTCCCTGAGAAGGACAAGCTGACATAAAATAATTTCCTCAATTGACACGGGAACT
Organism: Apium graveolens; assembly: GCF_009905375.1. Lineage (NCBI taxonomy): Eukaryota > Viridiplantae > Streptophyta > Magnoliopsida > Apiales > Apiaceae > Apium > Apium graveolens. The sequence continues at coordinate 78,489,154 of NC_133649.1, forward strand.
TGAGGATTGTCCTCAGGTTCAAGGATGTCACTCAAACCCCTCCCTTATTTCTTCTAGCTAAGAATGAAACATGTGCTGAACAAAATGCTTACCAGAAGCAAATTGATTATGCAACTGATGTTTCATGTCTCATGCTTGTAATTATGAGTGCTAAGCTTTAGAAGCAACAAGAGCATAATGATTCTTATGATATGATTAAGCACCTTCAAAGGATGTTTGAAGGATAGGCTCGTTAGAATGATTTGACAATAATAAGGCACCATACTTTTTTGCATTAATGGGAGAATGATATCCGATTTAACCACATGTTCTAAAGATGATATGTATATGTACCTTGATATTTTGGGTTTTAAGAATAATCTAGAGACTCAGCTTGATTTGATCAAACAATCTTTGAACAACTTATATTCTTAGTTTGTTAAGAACAAAAGGAATGAGATAGACAGAACACCCACTGAGTTGTTAAACATGTTTAGAACTGCTGAAAATAACATGGTAAAGGCATGAATTACGTCCATATTGATGATGTACACATGGAATGCAAATGGGAAAGGAAAATGGACAGGCAAGGTAAAGATTTGATCTTATTCGGTGCCAAAACAAAGTCCAATCCCAAAGGGCTTTTGAAGTCTAATAGTGGTGTAGCTAAAGGAGATGATTGTCATTTCTGTGAAAATAACTGGATGAATGAAAGTTAAATTGTCGAGCTTATTTGGAAGATCTAAAGAAGAAGACTAGTAATGGTCAAGCTTCAGGTATAGGGTTATAATTGGAGCAAAAGTTGTTGCTCTAGTTGAAGGAACTCTATACCTAATGTTGCCCATAAGGCGAGATTGAGAACTTGATAAATTGTTATTACGTGCCTGCCTTTAGTGGATACATTAAGTCAATTTCTTGTCAGGACAAAAAAGGTTTTCATTTTAATTAAATAAACAATAGTTTTTTATTCTATTTCAATGATAAGACTTATAATATTGCACAATTAGTTAACAATTTATATGTTTTAAGTTGACTCAAATCAAACATTACCTCTAGCATTGTCGTTAAACCATATTAATGAGAAATGCATTTCTGAGTAACATATAGATGAATACTTGGATAAGTTTGATTTTGAATCATACGGAAGATGCGAACTTTGTCTCATTGGCAAAATGACTAAAGCTTCTTTTACCTGATCAGGTGAAAGGGCCACCGAACGATTATGACTTATACATAATGATGTATGTGGTCGAATGCGTATGATGGCAAGGGGGCTTATACTACTTCATAACATTTACTGATGATTTCAGTAGATGTGGATATGTGGTTCTTATGAAGAACAAATCCGATTCTTTTGAAATGTTCAAAGAATATAAGGCCGAAGTAGAAAAGAAAATAAGGGAAAAGTATAAAAGTTTTACGATCAGATCGTGGAGGAGAATACTTAAACCTCAATTTCAAGAGTTTCTTGAAGGAGTGTGATAGTGTATCATAACTTACTCTTTCTGGAACACCTCAATGGAATAGAGATTTTTAGAGGAGAAATCGTACCTTGTTGGACATAGTGCGACCGATGATGAGTCAAGCGGATCTTCCATTTAGTTTCTAGGGTTATGCTCTAGAAACGGCTGCATATACACTTAACCAAGTTCCTACTAAAGCGGTTCAAAATACTCCGTATGAGATATAGAGTGATAAATGTCAAAGCATGTCATTTATGAAAATTTGGGGATGTGAAGCGTTTGTAAAATGTTTAGCCTCTGACAAGCTTGGACCAAAATTAGATAGATGCTATTTTGTGGGATACCCAAGTGAGACTTCTGTATAGTTTCTATAATCCTTTCGAGAACAAAGTGTTTGTTGCTCGGGCCGCTGTATTTCTTGAGGGAGAACTATTTTCTAAGAAAATCAGTGGGGGGATAATACATCTCGATGAAGATCAAGAACCACATGATAACATTGAACCAGAGTTGGAATATGATCAGGATGTACATCAAAATGTTGAAAGTAATCATGTCCAAGAAACACATGTTATTCTTAGATCTAGTAGGATTCACCATGAGAATGAATATTCATTTTGATGAAACGGTCACAGAGTTTGGCTTTATTTAAAATATAGATGAAACATGTGTTTGCAAGAAAGTTAGTGGGAGCCATGTGACATTCCAAGTATTATATGTAGATGACATATAATTGATAAGGAATGACATACGTTCTCTACAGGCTGTTAAAACTTGGTTGAGAAATAGTTTCTCGATGAAAGACTTAGGCGATGCTACCTATATATTTGGGATCAAGATCTATAGAGATAGATTGAAAAGATTAATCGACCTAGTCGGAGTACATACATTGATAAAATATTGCATCATTTTAGGATGCAGGAGATAAAGAAAGGATATGTTTCGATGTCTCATGGGATAGTGATCTCAAAAGATAATTGCCCCCTAAATCATTAGATGATAAGGGCTGTTTGAGAAAGCTCCATCTGCTTTAGCAATTGGATCTATAATATGTACAATGATATGTATTTATCCTGATGTTTCGTATGCTTTGAGCATGACGAGCAGATACCAGTCTAATCCAGGTGAGGGTCACTGGATAATTTTCAAGAATATTCTTAAGTACTTAAAGAGGACTAAAGATTTATTTTTGGTGTATGGAGAAGATAAGGAACCGGTTGTAAAGGGTTACACTGATACTAGTTTCTTAACCTAATTTCTGGATAGACAAGGATGATTATGTGTCTATGTCTGGTTTGTGTTTTGTCTAAATATAAGTTATGTTAGCCGGAATAGTTCACAGGAAGAACATTGATGATTCTATAAAGGATGCCGAATATATTGATATTTTTTGAAACAACTAAGGAGACTATTTAGGCATGTCCTTAGGCGATATTACCTTATTAATGAGATTAATGATCAAGGAGATATAAATTTAAAATGCATAGTAATGATAGTGTTACTGACCCACCGACTAAGGCTTTGTCGCAGCAGAAGTACGATGGTCATACTAGTTCCACGAGTATTAGATACATGGGTGATTGGCTCTGGTGCAAGTGGGAGATTGTTAGTGTTTGTGCCCTAGAGACAACACTATGATGTTTTAATTTAAGATATTAGGATTATTAATGTTTATGTTCTATCGATTATTCTATTTATAATTTATTAATTCTTAATTTACTGCCATATAAATGTTAGATCAATAAATGTCCTTGGAATATGATATGCAATTCTATATCTCTAAGTACGTGACATAAAAATGAGATTATGAGAATAGTATCAATATTCCTAAAGGTCCCTAGTCGAGTATTATTATTAAGAGACAATAATAATGCATTAAGACTGGTGTCTTTGTTGACTGATGATCACATCTCATTGATCATAGGTATAATGATACTAAAGTCAAAAACACAGGCAGATGTATATGTACATGGTGCTGGACAGACCCAGTGTGAGATTCTACATGTCTGTTGTGTCATAAGTAATTCTCACAGTGATAATGATATGACGGTCCTTAGATCTGAAGTCATTATATTTCTATACGAGAATTAATATACATTGATTCCATTAAAAGTTATCCTTGACCGGGTAATGATAAAAGTGGACATTGGGTATATTATGAATCGTATGAGAAATATGAATGATCTAGACGAGATTTAACCCTCCTATTTTAGGAGTGATATTATTGGCCTCTTGTGTGAGATAGACTATGAAATGCGTGGCCACGCTCAAATATTGATATGATATGATAGTCTACTCATTGATCAAGGAAACATGGATTAAACTATGATGAGGATGACACATTACATGCCTCTAGTTTAATCTATAATATTTGGTTAAAGGGATTATATTACATTGTACATTATTCATAAAAGGTTTAATCAATCACTGATTCAATTATTATTACTTGGGTAGCAATGACGTATTACTAGATGCCACTCATTGTTTACGATTTTAAATTAGATTTAAAATTTGTTGCCAACATAATAATAACCTATAGGGTCACACACTAAGAATGCTTGAAGGATTATTTAATATAAATTGGATTTAAATTATATTAAAGTAATTCGAATTATTTATAATATTAATTAAGTATGACTTAATTAATTAGATAAATATTGATATTCGAATTTACTAATATTAATTTTCAAATTTATTTGTTAAATAATTAAGTGAGACTTAATTATAATACAAATAGAAATTTCGAATTAATAATAACTCCTAATTAGTTAAGAGTTATAATTTGTTTTTATACTCTCTATATAATATCTCTTGTGTGGCTGATTTTGTAAGCAAGACATTTACTAAAACCCTAGCCACCAAGGGAGAAGATGGAGAGAGCGAGAAGAAACGAGTTTGTGCTAGTACACATCCAATCCTTAAGTTCAAGTATTCGTGTGGATACCGATAGAGCGTAGATCGCGAGAGCGGGATGCGTGATGATTGAACAAGCTTTGGATCTCCATTAGTCAACCAATTGGTAAAGCTTCTTAAGGTAAATAATTTGATATACGAATTAAATATATGTTTTTCGCATGGATCCTGCGGTAGGTTTCAAAAGTTCTGTTTTTTTACATTTTTAATTACTGTTTTCGTTACGTTATGTGCCTGAAACCCTTCAGAGACATCAATATCATTTCCATCATCAGGCTCACTTCCATGAACAGGTTCATCATCATCAACTGGTTCCTTGACTATCTGTGCTATTTTATTTTCAGCATCATCATTTAAGATTGAGTCAGGTTTTAAAGCAATATATGGTTCAGCTGCTTCAGAAACTGCCATACCATCCACATTTAGCTCTATATCTTTTAGAATTGTAACCATATCAACTGGAGCATCAGCATTTAACTCTAGAATCTCAGTGCCAGTAGAGTGTTGTGGTGATTCAGGAATTATGGTTTCATAATGAGTGGACTGTTCTTCAGTTTGAACAATAGCAGGAACATGGATAGCAATAGTGGATAGATGATAAATATGAGTGAACTGCAAGAAAGTATCAGTACTTAGACCTGCAGGGAAATTATCAGCACTTGGTGCATCAAAGTATAACTGAGGGTATACAGGCTGTGGATCAGCAATTATTTATTTAGGACTCTGAGCACCTATAAAATGAAGCAAAGAACCACTTAAATATTTATATTTTTTAAAGTAATCTCACTACTTCTCACTCCACTCATCTCATGACTTTTAATAGTCAGAGTTTCCTCACAAGAATTTTCTAAATCCTGACTCTCATATACCTCTCATTTTTCCAGGTAAGGATCTTGCCTCTCTTCAATTCTGTTTTTCTCTAAAAAAATTCTCTCTTTCTCACATGAAAGGCTCAGAAAATTTTGACATACAGAAATAAGAGGTGGCGGAGAAGAGATGTATGTGGTCACATGACTAAGAGTACCCTTTTTAGAAGGACTAGACATGATCATACTATCAGGATTTATTGAACTAGTAAAAGATGAAAAATAGTATTAGTATTTAAATTAAATGATGATAAAGAAGTGTCAGTGTTTATACCTTGTGTGTCTGAAATATCAGCTTCTAGGATAGCATCCAAAGGTGGAACTGAAAGAACTTCAGCTGATTTCTGAGTAGGATGTATCCTTTCTTCATTGTCCAGTGCCAAGATTATTGCATCAGAAGTCAAGCCTGCACTCCACTTTGAGGTAGTGGTTCTTGTGTGGTTGGAGATATAGGAGTTTCTATATTAATTTAAATCCAGGCTCTTGTGCACTCCTCTCCTCAGATTCAGATTCAGAGTCTGAATCGTGTGCATGACCAAGCTACAACCCAACTATCTTCTTAAAAGTATGAGACTCAACAGTCTTTCAAAAAGTTTTGACCTTGGAGACCTCACTTGTGATTTTGGCTATGGTTGCATCATGCAATTCTTGGATTGACTTGGTAGCCAGAGGTGTAATATCTACAATGTCTGCTACACTACTTTGATGTGTAGGTTCTTGTGGGATTGAATCAGTAGTAGTAGCTGATGCATCTCTTTGAGATACAGGTTCTTATGTGCTTGATCCATTAAACTTGCCTTGTTTCTGCAACCTCTTGGCTATCCACTCAAATTGTTCATGAGTAACTTCCTTTACTCTTCTCTTTAGCTTCACACGAGAATCAAAAATTGTAACAGGTGCATCAGTAATTATGTCATCCTTATGACTCCTTGGCTTTTGAGGTGAAGTGTATGTATCATGTCCCTCCTCAGATATTTCTTGTTTCAATTTCAGCTTTTGTTGAGCTAGATAAGTTTTGACCAACTTCATTTTCCTTGGCCTAGAGCTTTGATCATCAGTATTTACAACATCGGTGTTTGTTGTGCCCTCTTCAGTTGGTAGTACAACTGGAACTTGAGTAGAATTAGGATTTAATTTCTTGAACTTGGATGAGAAGGGAGCATTGTCCTCATCATCTGATTCTGACTCAGCTAGTACAAGCTTTCTCTTGACAGTTTCTGAAATATTGGAAGAATGAGAAACTTGTACCTTGGATCCACTATGTGCTTTATCAGAATTTCCATAAATAGCAATAGCATTGGCACCAATGTCCTGAGCAAACTTCAAGACAACTCTCTGACCATAAGGCTTAGCATAATGTCCAGTGGGTTTTCTTGACGAGCATCAGACTTTGCTAACTTCTTTTTTTTTACAATAGGTGCCTTTTGGGAGACACCTGAGGTGGATTGTGTTTGGGGAAGTGTTTGGGATGTAGAGCTTGGGTTAGCTACGCGGGGGTTCCCAAAAGTTTTATTCATATAAGCAAGGTAAATGAAGAAAATTGTAAATGGATAGAACCTCAGACTTACAGATATGCATAAAATGATAGAGAAATATTTATTACTAAATGTACTAATTTAAAGTTTAAAATATTAGACTTGGAATACAATATAAATATAGGAGTAATAGAATATGATAGTTCGAGTGAATTATTATTAGGAAGCGATTTCTTAAAAATGATAAATTATAAAATTAATAATAATGGAATAAAGTTAGTAGATCAAGGAAAAGAAAGATTTATAGAAAAACTATGAATATACAAGAAAAATTAAAGAATAAGAAAGAAAAGTTAAAGAAAATACAGAGTATGTTAGAAAGCGAAATAGATTCACAAATAAAATACTTAGAATATAAGGAAAGACAAACAAAGTTAGAAAATGATATTAAGAAATTAGAAGAACAGAGTAAAAATACTAGTAAATATTGGATAGATGTTGGAAATGGTTGGAAGAAGCAAATCAACAAATAATAAAATGTCAGACTCAGAATTTATAAAAAAATTATGGGAAGAAATAATAGTTAAGGAAAAACTAAATGCAATAATGAGATTGGTAGAAAAACAAGATAATCAAGAAAATTTAAGACAAATAATAAGAGAAGAATTAACAAGCTTATGGAATAATTCTGAAATACCTACTTTAAAAATGATACTAGACAAGTTAATAAAATTAGAAGAAGGAAAACAAAAAATTATACCAGAAAAAGAAATTACAAATAAGCCAGAACTAAAAGCCATAAATGCATGGAGAAGAGTTAATGAGCCAATGATGATAGATATAAGTAAAATGAAACCTAATATATCTGAACCAATAGGAAAGGTATTAGATAATTTGGGACAACTTAGTAAAAAAGGAAAGTTCTAATGGAAACTAAAGAACAAAAAGAATATAACGTGATAACATTTTTAAAGAATCATGGAAAAGAAATTTTAGAAAGAGAAAAATATAAGTATGAACTATTAAAAAAGGAAACAACTAGTGAAAACAAAGCTGAGTTTAAGATTGATACAACTGTGATAGAATATTTAAAGTCAAAATTAGAACAACAAAAGGAAGAAGTAGAAGAAATAAGGACGGAGAATAAAAACTACGATTAAATACTAATGAAGAATGGTTAGAAAAATATAAAAAATATAAAAATAAATATAAAGAAACTAAAAAGGAACTAAAAGAGGTAAAAAGAGATTTAAGACAAACAAAAAAGGAATTAAATGAAAAAACAGAAGAAAATAAAAAAGAAATAGAAATATTGAAAAGGCAATTAAATAAGTTAAAAGACAAAAAAAAAGATACAAGTGAAGTTTCTAGTACTGTATCTACAAATAATAATACAAGCACTAGTGAATCGGAACAAGATAATTTAGGAAAAACGGTGAATATAATAGAAGAATATAACAGTAGTTATGAGGAAAATTCTGAAATGGAAATAGAAAATAAAAATATAATAGAAGCTTTAGAAAGAATGAAAAATGTAAATGCAGTAATAAAACAAGAATCGAATAGTGACCAAGAAGATAAAAATAATTACGTCCATATTGATGATGTACACATGGAATGCAAATGGGAAAGGAAAATGGACAGGCAAGGTAAAGATTTGATCTTATTCGGTGCCAAAACAAAGTCCAATCCCAAAGGGCTTTTGAAGTCTAATAGTGGTGTAGCTAAAGGAGATGATTGTCATTTCTGTGAAAATAACTGGATGAATGAAAGTTAAATTGTCGAGCTTATTTGGAAGATCTAAAGAAGAAGACTAGTAATGGTCAAGCTTCAGGTATAGGGTTATAATTGGAGCAAAAGTTGTTGCTCTAGTTGAAGGAACTCTATACCTAATGTTGCCCATAAGGCGAGATTGAGAACTTGATAAATTGTTATTACGTGCCTGCCTTTAGTGGATACATTAAGTCAATTTCTTGTCAGGACAAAAAAGGTTTTCATTTTAATTAAATAAACAATAGTTTTTTATTCTATTTCAATGATAAGACTTATAATATTGCACAATTAGTTAACAATTTATATGTTTTAAGTTGACTCAAATCAAACATTACCTCTAGCATTGTCGTTAAACCATATTAATGAGAAACGCATTTCTGAGTAACATATAGATGAATACTTGGATAAGTTTGATTTTGAATCATACGGAAGATGCGAACTTTGTCTCATTGGCAAAATGACTAAAGCTTCTTTTACCTGATCAGGTGAAAGGGCCACCGAACGATTATGACTTATACATAATGATGTATGTGGTCGAATGCGTATGATGGCAAGGGGGCTTATACTACTTCATAACATTTACTGATGATTTCAGTAGATGTGGATATGTGGTTCTTATGAAGAACAAATCCGATTCTTTTGAAATGTTCAAAGAATATAAGGCCGAAGTAGAAAAGAAAATAAGGGAAAAGTATAAAAGTTTTACGATCAGATCGTGGAGGAGAATACTTAAACCTCAATTTCAAGAGTTTCTTGAAGGAGTGTGATAGTGTATCATAACTTACTCTTTCTGGAACACCTCAATGGAATAGAGATTTTTAGAGGAGAAATCGTACCTTGTTGGACATAGTGCGACCGATGATGAGTCAAGCGGATCTTCCATTTAGTTTCTAGGGTTATGCTCTAGAAACGGCTGCATATACACTTAACCAAGTTCCTACTAAAGCGGTTCAAAATACTCCGTATGAGATATAGAGTGATAAATGTCAAAGCATGTCATTTATGAAAATTTGGGGATGTGAAGCGTTTGTAAAATGTTTAGCCTCTGACAAGCTTGGACCAAAATTAGATAGATGCTATTTTGTGGGATACCCAAGTGAGACTTCTGTATAGTTTCTATAATCATTTCGAGAACAAAGTGTTTGTTGCTCGGGCCGCTGTATTTCTTGAGGGAGAACTATTTTCTAAGAAAATCAGTGGGGGGATAATACATCTCGATGAAGATCAAGAACCACATGATAACATTGAACCAGAGTTGGAATATGATCAGGATGTACATCAAAATGTTGAAAGTAATCATGTCCAAGAAACACATGTTATTCTTAGATCTAGTAGGATTCACCATGAGAATGAATATTCATTTTGATGAAACGGTCACAGAGTTTGGCTTTATTTAAAATATAGATGAAACATGTGTTTGCAAGAAAGTTAGTGGGAGCCATGTGACATTCCAAGTATTATATGTAGATGACATATAATTGATAAGGAATGACATACGTTCTCTACAGGCTGTTAAAACTTGGTTGAGAAATAGTTTCTCGATGAAAGACTTAGGCGATGCTACCTATATATTTGGGATCAAGATCTATAGAGATAGATTGAAAAGATTAATCGACCTAGTCGGAGTACATACATTGATAAAATATTGCATCATTTTAGGATGCAGGAGATAAAGAAAGGATATGTTTCGATGTCTCATGGGATAGTGATCTCAAAAGATAATTGCCCCCTAAATCATTAGATGATAAGGGCTGTTTGAGAAAGCTCCATCTGCTTTAGCAATTGGATCTATAATATGTACAATGATATGTATTTATCCTGATGTTTCGTATGCTTTGAGCATGACGAGCAGATACCAGTCTAATCCAGGTGAGGGTCACTGGATAATTTTCAAGAATATTCTTAAGTACTTAAAGAGGACTAAAGATTTATTTTTGGTGTATGGAGAAGATAAGGAACCGGTTGTAAAGGGTTACACTGATACTAGTTTCTTAACCTAATTTCTGGATAGACAAGGATGATTATGTGTCTATGTCTGGTTTGTGTTTTGTCTAAATATAAGTTATGTTAGCCGGAATAGTTCACAGGAAGAACATTGATGATTCTATAAAGGATGCCGAATATATTGATATTTTTTGAAACAACTAAGGAGACTATTTAGGCATGTCCTTAGGCGATATTACCTTATTAATGAGATTAATGATCAAGGAGATATAAATTTAAAATGCATAGTAATGATAGTGTTACTGACCCACCGACTAAGGCTTTGTCGCAGCAGAAGTACGATGGTCATACTAGTTCCACGAGTATTAGATACATGGGTGATTGGCTCTGGTGCAAGTGGGAGATTGTTAGTGTTTGTGCCCTAGAGACAACACTATGATGTTTTAATTTAAGATATTAGGATTATTAATGTTTATGTTCTATCGATTATTCTATTTATAATTTATTAATTCTTAATTTACTGCCATATAAATGTTAGATCAATAAATGTCCTTGGAATATGATATGCAATTCTATATCTCTAAGTACGTGACATAAAAATGAGATTATGAGAATAGTATCAATATTCCTAAAGGTCCCTAGTCGAGTATTATTATTAAGAGACAATAATAATGCATTAAGACTGGTGTCTTTGTTGACTGATGATCACATCTCATTGATCATAGGTATAATGATACTAAAGTCAAAAACACAGGCAGATGTATATGTACATGGTGCTGGACAGACCCAGTGTGAGATTCTACATGTCTGTTGTGTCATAAGTAATTCTCACAGTGATAATGATATGACGGTCCTTAGATCTGAAGTCATTATATTTCTATACGAGAATTAATATACATTGATTCCATTAAAAGTTATCCTTGACCGGGTAATGATAAAAGTGGACATTGGGTATATTATGAATCGTATGAGAAATATGAATGATCTAGACGAGATTTAACCCTCCTATTTTAGGAGTGATATTATTGGCCTCTTGTGTGAGATAGACTATGAAATGCGTGGCCACGCTCAAATATTGATATGATATGATAGTCTACTCATTGATCAAGGAAACATGGATTAAACTATGATGAGGATGACACATTACATGCCTCTAGTTTAATCTATAATATTTGGTTAAAGGGATTATATTACATTGTACATTATTCATAAAAGGTTTAATCAATCACTGATTCAATTATTATTACTTGGGTAGCAATGACGTATTACTAGATGCCACTCATTGTTTACGATTTTAAATTAGATTTAAAATTTGTTGCCAACATAATAATAACCTATAGGGTCACACACTAAGAATGCTTGAAGGATTATTTAATATAAATTGGATTTAAATTATATTAAAGTAATTCGAATTATTTATAATATTAATTAAGTATGACTTAATTAATTAGATAAATATTGATATTCGAATTTACTAATATTAATTTTCAAATTTATTTGTTAAATAATTAAGTGAGACTTAATTATAATACAAATAGAAATTTCGAATTAATAATAACTCCTAATTAGTTAAGAGTTATAATTTGTTTTTATACTCTCTATATAATATCTCTTGTGTGGCTGATTTTGTAAGCAAGACATTTACTAAAACCCTAGCCACCAAGGGAGAAGATGGAGAGAGCGAGAAGAAACGAGTTTGTGCTAGTACACATCCAATCCTTAAGTTCAAGTATTCGTGTGGATACCGATAGAGCGTAGATCGCGAGAGCGGGATGCGTGATGATTGAACAAGCTTTGGATCTCCATTAGTCAACCAATTGGTAAAGCTTCTTAAGGTAAATAATTTGATATACGAATTAAATATATGTTTTTCGCATGGATCCTGCGGTAGGTTTCAAAAGTTCTGTTTTTTTACATTTTTAATTACTGTTTTCGTTACGTTATGTGCCTGAAACCCTTCAGAGACATCAATATCATTTCCATCATCAGGCTCACTTCCATGAACAGGTTCATCATCATCAACTGGTTCCTTGACTATCTGTGCTATTTTATTTTCAGCATCATCATTTAAGATTGAGTCAGGTTTTAAAGCAATATATGGTTCAGCTGCTTCAGAAACTGCCATACCATCCACATTTAGCTCTATATCTTTTAGAATTGTAACCATATCAACTGGAGCATCAGTATTTAACTCTAGAATCTCAGTGCCAGTAGAGTGTTGTGGTGATTCAGGAATTATGGTTTCATAATGAGTGGACTGTTCTTCAGTTTGAACAATAGCAGGAACATGGATAGCAATAGTGGATAGATGATAAATATGAGTGAACTGCAAGAAAGTATCAGTACTTAGACCTGCAGGGAAATTATCAGCACTTGGTGCATCAAAGTATAACTGAGGGTATACAGGCTGTGGATCAGCAATTATTTATTTAGGACTCTGAGCACCTATAAAATGAAGCAAAGAACCACTTAAATATTTATATTTTTTAAAGTAATCTCACTACTTCTCACTCCACTCATCTCATGACTTTTAATAGTCAGAGTTTCCTCACAAGAATTTTCTAAATCCTGACTCTCATATACCTCTCATTTTTCCAGGTAAGGATCTTGCCTCTCTTCAATTCTGTTTTTCTCTAAAAAAATTCTCTCTTTCTCACATGAAAGGCTCAGAAAATTTTGACATACAGAAATAAGAGGTGGCGGAGAAGAGATGTATGTGGTCACATGACTAAGAGTACCCTTTTTAGAAGGACTAGACATGATCATACTATCAGGATTTATTGAACTAGTAAAAGATGAAAAACAGTATTAGTATTTAAATTAAATGATGATAAAGAAGTGTCAGTGTTTATACCTTGTGTGTCTGAAATATCAGCTTCTAGGATAGCATCCAAAGGTGGAACTGAAAGAACTTCAGCTGATTTCTGAGTAGGATGTATCCTTTCTTCATTGTCCAGTGCCAAGATTATTGCATCAGAAGTCAAGCCTGCACTCCACTTTGAGGTAGTGGTTCTTGTGTGGTTGGAGATATAGGAGTTTCTATATTAATTTAAATCCAGGCTCTTGTGCACTCCTCTCCTCAGATTCAGATTCAGAGTCTGAATCGTGTGCATGACCAAGCTACAACCCAACTATCTTCTTAAAAGTATGAGACTCAACAGTCTTTCAAAAAGTTTTGACCTTGGAGACCTCACTTGTGATTTTGGCTATGGTTGCATCATGCAATTCTTGGATTGACTTGGTAGCCAGAGGTGCAATATCTACAATGTCTGCTACACTACTTTGATGTGTAGGTTCTTGTGGGATTGAATCAGTAGTAGTAGCTGATGCATCTCTTGAGATACAGGTTCTTATGTGCTTGATCCATTAAACTTGCCTTGTTTCTGCAACCTCTTGGCTATCCACTCAAATTGTTCATGAGTAACTTCCTTTACTCTTCTCTTTAGCTTCACACGAGAATCAAAAATTGTAACAGGTGCATCAGTAATTATGTCATCCTTATGACTCCTTGGCTTTTGAGGTGAAGTGTATGTATCATGTCCCTCCTCAGATATTTCTTGTTTCAATTTCAGCTTTTGTTGAGCCAGATAAGTTTTGACCAACTTCATTTTCCTTGGCCTAGAGCTTTGATCATCAGTATTTACAACATCGGTGTTTGTTGTGCCCTCTTCAGTTGGTAGTACAACTGGAACTTGAGTAGAATTAGGATTTAATTTCTTGAACTTGGATAAGAAGGGAGCATTGTCCTCATCATCTGATTCTGACTCAGCTAGTACAAGCTTTCTCTTGACAGTTTCTGAAATATTGGAAGAATGAGAAACTTGTACCTTGGATCCACTCTGTGCTTTATCAGAATTTCCATAAATAGCAATAGCATTGGCACCAATGTCCTGAGCAAACTTCAAGACAACTCTCTGACCATAAGGCTTAGCATAATGTCCAGTGGGTTTTCTTGACGAGCATCAGACTTTGCTAACTTCTTTTTTTTTACAACAGGTGCCTTTGGGAGACACCTGAGGTGGATTGTGTTTGGGGAAGTGTTTGGGATGTAGAGCTTGGGTTAGCTACGCGGGGGTTCCCAAAAGTTTTATTCATATAAGCAAGGTAAATGAAGAAAATTGTAAATGGATAGAACCTCAGACTTACAGATATGCAGAAAATGATAGAGAAATATTTATTACTAAATGTACTAATTTAAAGTTTAAAATATTAGACTTGGAATACAATATAAATATAGGAGTAATAGAATATGATAGTTCGAGTGAATTATTATTAGGAAGCGATTTCTTAAAAATGATAAATTATAAAAATTAATAATAATGGAATAAAGTTAGTAGATCAAGGAAAAGAAAGATTTATAGAAAAAACTATGAATATACAAGAAAAATTAAAGAATAAGAAAGAAAAGTTAAAGAAAATACAGAGTATGTTAGAAAGCGAATAGATTCACAAATAAAATACTTAGAATATAAGGAAAGACAAACAAAGTTAGAAAATGATATTAAGAAATTAGAAGAACAGAGTAAAAATACTAGTAAATATTGGATAGATGTTGGAAATGGTTGGAAGAAGCAAATCAACAAATAATAAAATGTCAGACTCAGAATTTATAAAAAAATTATGGAAGAAATAATAGTTAAGGAAAAACTAAATGCAATAATGAGATTGGTAGAAAAACAAGATAATCAAGAAATTAAGACAAATAATAAGAGAAGAATAACAAGCTTATGGAATAATTCTGAAATACCTACTTTAAAAATGATACTAGACAAGTTAATAAAATTAGAAGAAGGAAAACAAAAAATTATACCAGAAAAAGAAATTACAAATAAGCCAGAACTAAAAGCCATAAATGCATGGAGAAGAGTTAATGAGCCAATGATGATAGATATAAGTAAATGAAACCTAATATATCTGACCAATAGGAAAGGTATTAGATAATTTGGGACAACTTAGTAAAAAAGGAAAGTTCTAATGGAAAACTAAAGAACAAAAAGAATATAACGTGATAACATTTTTAAAGAATCATGGAAAGAAATTTTAGAAAGAGAAAAATATAAGTATGAACTATTAAAAAAGGAAACAACTAGTGAAAACAAAGCTGAGTTTAAGATTGATACACTGTGATAGAATATTTAAAGTCAAAATTAGGAACAACAAAGGAAGAAGTAGAAGAAATAAGGACGGAGAATAAAAAACTACGATTAAATACTAATGAAGAATGGTTAGAAAAATATAAAAAATTATAAAAATAAATATAAAGAAACTAAAAGGAACTAAAAGAGGTAAAAAGAGATTTAAGACAAACAAAAAAGGAATTAAATGAAAAACAGAAGAAAATAAAAAAGAAATAGAAATATTGAAAAAGGCAATTAAATAGTTAAAAGACAAAAAAAAAAGATACAAGTGAAGTTTCTAGTACTGTATCTACAAATAATAATACAAGCACTAGTGAATCGGAACAAGATAATTTAGGAAAAACGGTGAATATAATAGAAGAATATAACAGTAGTTATGAGGAAAATTCTGAAATGGAAATAGAAAATAAAATATAATAGAAGCTTTAGAAAGAATGAAAAATGTAAATGCAGTAATAAAACAAGAATCGAATAGTGACCAAGAAGATAAAAATAATTACGTCCATATGATGATGTACACATGGAATGCAATGGAGAAGGAAAATGGACAGGCAAGGTAAAGATTTGATCTTATTCGGCTGCCAAAACAAAGTCCAATCCCAAGGGCTTTTGAAGTCTAAATAGTGGTGTAGCTAAAGGAGATGATTGTCATTTCTGTGAAAATAACTGGATGAATGAAGTTAAATTGTCGAGCTTATTTGGAAGATCTAAAGAAGAAGACTAGTAATGGTCAAGCTTCAGGTATAGGGTTATAATTGGAGCAAAAGTTGTTGCTCTAGTTGAAGGAACTCTATACCTAATGTTGCCCATAAGGCGAGATTGAGAACTTGATAAATTGTTATTACGTGCCTGCCTTTAGTGGATACATTAAGTCAATTTCTTGTCAGGACAAAAAGGTTTTCATTTTAATTAAATAAACAATAGTTTTTTATTCTATTTCAATGATAAGACTTATAATATTGCACAATTAGTTAACAATTTATATGTTTTTAAGTTGACTCAAATCAAACATTACCTCTAGCATTGTCGTTTAAACCATATTAATGAGAATGCATTTCTGAGTAACATATAGATGAATACTTGGATAAGTTTGATTTTGAATCATACGGAAGATGCGAACTTTGTCTCATTGGCAAAATGACTAAGCTTCTTTTACCTGATCAGGTGAAGGGCCACCGAACGATTATGACTATACATAATGATGTATGTGGTCGAATGCGTATGATGGCAAGGGGGCTTATACTACTTCATAACATTTACTGATGATTTCAGTAGATGTGGATATGTGGTTCTTATGAAGAACAAATCCGATTCTTTTGAAATGTTCAAAGAATATAAGGCCGAAGTAGAAAAGAAAATAAGGGAAAAGTATAAAAGTTTTTACGATCAGATCGTGGAGGAGAATACTTAAACCTCAATTTCAAGAGTTTCTTGAAGGAGTGTGATAGTGTATCATAACTTACTCTTTCTGGAACACCTCAATGGAATAGAGATTTTTAGAGGAGAAATCGTACCTTGTTGGACATAGTGCGACCGATGATGAGTCAAGCGGATCTTCCATTTAGTTTCTAGGGTTATGCTCTAGAAACGGCTGCATATACACTTAACCAAGTTCCTACTAAAGCGGTTCAAAATACTCCGTATGAGATATAGAGTGATAAATGTCAAAGCATGTCATTTATGAAAATTTGGGGATGTGAAGCGTTTGTAAAATGTTTAGCCTCTGACAAGCTGGACCAAAATTAGATAGATGCTATTTTGTGGGATACCCAAGTGAGACTTCTGTATAGTTTCTATAATCCTTTCGAGAACAAAGTGTTTGTTGCTCGGGCCGCTGTATTTCTTGAGGGAGAACTATTTTCTAAGAAAATCAGTGGGGGGATAATACATCTCGATGAAGATCAAGAACCACATGATAACATTGAACCAGAGTTGGAATATGATCAGGATGTACATCAAAATGTTGAAAGTAATCATGTCCAAGAAACACATGTTATTCTTAGATCTAGTAGGATTCACCATGAGAATGAATATTCATTTTGATGAAACGGTCACAGAGTTTGGCTTATTTAAAATATAGATGAAACATGTGTTTGCAAGAAAGTTAGTGGGAGCCATGTGACATTCCAAGTATTATATGTAGATGACATATAATTGATAAGGAATGACATACGTTCTCTACAGGCTGTTAAAACTTGGTTGAGAAATAGTTTCTCGATGAAAGACTTAGGCGATGCTACCTATATATTTGGGATCAAGATCTATAGAGATAGATTGAAAAGATTAATCGACCTAGTCGGAGTACATACATTGATAAAATATTGCATCATTTAGGATGCAGGAGATAAAGAAAGGATATGTTTCGATGTCTCATGGGATAGTGATCTCAAAAGATAATTGCCCCCTAAATCATTAGATGATAAGGGCTGTTTGAGAAAGCTCCATCTGCTTTAGCAATTGGATCTATAATATGTACAATGATATGTATTTATCCTGATGTTTCGTATGCTTTGAGCATGACGAGCAGATACCAGTCTAATCCAGGTGAGGGTCACTGGATAATTTTCAAGAATATTCTTAAGTACTTAAAGAGGACTAAAGATTTATTTTTGGTGTATGGAGAAGATAAGGAACCGGTTGTAAAGGGTTACACTGATACTAGTTTCTTAACCTAATTTCTGGATAGACAAGGATGATTATGTGTCTATGTCTGGTTTGTGTTTTGTCTAAATATAAGTTATGTTAGCCGGAATAGTTCACAGGAAGAACATTGATGATTCTATAAAGGATGCCGAATATATTGATATTTTTTGAAACAACTAAGGAGACTATTTAGGCATGTCCTTAGGCGATATTACCTTATTAATGAGATTAATGATCAAGGAGATATAAATTTAAAATGCATAGTAATGATAGTGTTACTGACCCACCGACTAAGGCTTTGTCGCAGCAGAAGTACGATGGTCATACTAGTTCCACGAGTATTAGATACATGGGTGATTGGCTCTGGTGCAAGTGGGAGATTGTTAGTGTTTGTGCCCTAGAGACAACACTATGATGTTTTAATTTAAGATATTAGGATTATTAATGTTTATGTTCTATCGATTATTCTATTTATAATTTATTAATTCTTAATTTACTGCCATATAAATGTTAGATCAATAAATGTCCTTGGAATATGATATGCAATTCTATATCTCTAAGTACGTGACATAAAAATGAGATTATGAGAATAGTATCAATATTCCTAAAGGTCCCTAGTCGAGTATTATTATTAAGAGACAATAATAATGCATTAAGACTGGTGTCTTTGTTGACTGATGATCACATCTCATTGATCATAGGTATAATGATACTAAAGTCAAAACACAGGCAGATGTATATGTACATGGTGCTGGACAGACCCAGTGTGAGATTCTACATGTCTGTTGTGTCATAAGTAATTCTCACAGTGATAATGATATGACGGTCCTTAGATCTGAAGTCATTATATTTCTATACGAGAATTAATATACATTGATTCCATTAAAAGTTATCCTTGACCGGGTAATGATAAAAGTGGACATTGGGTATATTATGAATCGTATGAGAAATATGAATGATCTAGACGAGATTTAACCCTCCTATTTTAGGAGTGATATTATTGGCCTCTTGTGTGAGATAGACTATGAAATGCGTGGCCACGCTCAAATATTGATATGATATGATAGTCTACTCATTGATCAAGGAAACATGGATTAAACTATGATGAGGATGACACATTACATGCCTCTAGTTTAATCTATAATATTTGGTTAAAGGGATTATATTACATTGTACATTATTCATAAAAGGTTTAATCAATCACTGATTCAATTATTATTACTTGGGTAGCAATGACGTATTACTAGATGCCACTCATTGTTTACGATTTTAAATTAGATTTAAAATTTGTTGCCAACATAATAATAACCTATAGGGTCACACACTAAGAATGCTTGAAGGATTATTTAATATAAATTGGATTTAAATTATATTAAAGTAATTCGAATTATTTATAATATTAATTAAGTATGACTTAATTAATTAGATAAATATTGATATTCGAATTTACTAATATTAATTTTCAAATTTATTTGTTAAATAATTAAGTGAGACTTAATTATAATACAAATAGAAATTTCGAATTAATAATAACTCCTAATTAGTTAAGAGTTATAATTTGTTTTTATACTCTCTATATAATATCTCTTGTGTGGCTGATTTTGTAAGCAAGACATTTACTAAAACCCTAGCCACCAAGGGAGAAGATGGAGAGAGCGAGAAGAAACGAGTTTGTGCTAGTACACATCCAATCCTTAAGTTCAAGTATTCGTGTGGATACCGATAGAGCGTAGATCGCGAGAGCGGGATGCGTGATGATTGAACAAGCTTTGGATCTCCATTAGTCAACCAATTGGTAAAGCTTCTTAAGGTAAATAATTTGATATACGAATTAAATATATGTTTTCGCATGGATCCTGCGGTAGGTTTCAAAAGTTCTGTTTTTTTACATTTTTAATTACTGTTTTCGTTACGTTATGTGCCTGAAACCCTTCAGAGACATCAATATCATTTCCATCATCAGGCTCACTTCCATGAACAGGTTCATCATCATCAACTGGTTCCTTGACTATCTGTGCTATTTTATTTTCAGCATCATCATTTAAGATTGAGTCAGGTTTTAAAGCAATATATGGTTCAGCTGCTTCAGAAACTGCCATACCATCCACATTTAGCTCTATATCTTTTAGAATTGTAACCATATCAACTGGAGCATCAGCATTTAACTCTAGAATCTCAGTGCCAGTAGAGTGTTGTGGTGATTCAGGAATTATGGTTTCATAATGAGTGGACTGTTCTTCAGTTTGAACAATAGCAGGAACATGGATAGCAATAGTGGATAGATGATAAATATGAGTGAACTGCAAGAAAGTATCAGTACTTAGACCTGCAGGGAAATTATCAGCACTTGGTGCATCAAAGTATAACTGAGGGTATACAGGCTGTGGATCAGCAATTATTTATTTAGGACTCTGAGCACCTATAAAATGAAGCAAAGAACCACTTAAATATTTATATTTTTTAAAGTAATCTCACTACTTCTCACTCCACTCATCTCATGACTTTTAATAGTCAGAGTTTCCTCACAAGAATTTTCTAAATCCTGACTCTCATATACCTCTCATTTTTCCAGGTAAGGATCTTGCCTCTCTTCAATTCTGTTTTTCTCTAAAAAATTCTCTCTTTCTCACATGAAAGGCTCAGAAAATTTTGACATACAGAAATAAGAGGTGGCGGAGAAGAGATGTATGTGGTCACATGACTAAGAGTACCCTTTTTAGAAGGACTAGACATGATCATACTATCAGGATTTATTGAACTAGTAAAAGATGAAAAATAGTATTAGTATTTAAATTAAATGATGATAAAGAAGTGTCAGTGTTTATACCTTGTGTGTCTGAAATATCAGCTTCTAGGATAGCATCCAAAGGTGGAACTGAAAGAACTTCAGCTGATTTCTGAGTAGGATGTATCCTTTCTTCATTGTCCAGTGCCAAGATTATTGCATCAGAAGTCAAGCCTGCACTCCACTTTGAGGTAGTGGTTCTTGTGTGGTTGGAGATATAGGAGTTTCTATATTAATTTAAATCCAGGCTCTTGTGCACTCCTCTCCTCAGATTCAGATTCAGAGTCTGAATCGTGTGCATGACCAAGCTACAACCCAACTATCTTCTTAAAAGTATGAGACTCAACAGTCTTTCAAAAAGTTTTGACCTTGGAGACCTCACTTGTGATTTTGGCTATGGTTGCATCATGCAATTCTTGGATTGACTTGGTAGCCAGAGGTGTAATATCTACAATGTCTGCTACACTACTTTGATGTGTAGGTTCTTGTGGGATTGAATCAGTAGTAGTAGCTGATGCATCTCTTTGAGATACAGGTTCTTATGTGCTTGATCCATTAAACTTGCCTTGTTTCTGCAACCTCTTGGCTATCCACTCAAATTGTTCATGAGTAACTTCCTTTACTCTTCTCTTTAGCTTCACACGAGAATCAAAAATTGTAACAGGTGCATCAGTAATTATGTCATCCTTATGACTCCTTGGCTTTTGAGGTGAAGTGTATGTATCATGTCCCTCCTCAGATATTTCTTGTTTCAATTTCAGCTTTTGTTGAGCTAGATAAGTTTTGACCAACTTCATTTTCCTTGGCCTAGAGCTTTGATCATCAGTATTTACAACATCGGTGTTTGTTGTGCCCTCTTCAGTTGGTAGTACAACTGGAACTTGAGTAGAATTAGGATTTAATTTCTTGAACTTGGATGAGAAGGGAGCATTGTCCTCATCATCTGATTCTGACTCAGCTAGTACAAGCTTTCTCTTGACAGTTTCTGAAATATTGGAAGAATGAGAAACTTGTACCTTGGATCCACTATGTGCTTTATCAGAATTTCCATAAATAGCAATAGCATTGGCACCAATGTCCTGAGCAAACTTCAAGACAACTCTCTGACCATAAGGCTTAGCATAATGTCCAGTGGGTTTTCTTGACGAGCATCAGACTTTGCTAACTTCTTTTTTTTTACAATAGGTGCCTTTTGGGAGACACCTGAGGTGGATTGTGTTTGGGGAAGTGTTTGGGATGTAGAGCTTGGGTTAGCTACGCGGGGGTTCCCAAAAGTTTTATTCATATAAGCAAGGTAAATGAAGAAAATTGTAAATGGATAGAACCTCAGACTTACAGATATGCATAAAATGATAGAGAAATATTTATTACTAAATGTACTAATTTAAAGTTTAAAATATTAGACTTGGAATACAATATAATATAGGAGTAATAGAATATGATAGTTCGAGTGAATTATTATTAGGAAGCGATTTCTTAAAAATGATAAATTATAAAATTAATAATAATGGAATAAGTTAGTAGATCAAGGAAAAGAAAGATTTATAGAAAAACTATGAATATACAAGAAAAATTAAAGAATAAGAAAGAAAAGTTAAAGAAAATACAGAGTATGTTAGAAAGCGAAATAGATTCACAAATAAAATACTTAGAATATAAGGAAAGACAAACAAAGTTAGAAAATGATATTAAGAAATTAGAAGAACAGAGTAAAAATACTAGTAAATATTGGATAGATGTTGGAAATGGTTGGAAGAAGCAAATCAACAAATAATAAAATGTCAGACTCAGAATTTATAAAAAAATTATGGAAGAAATAATAGTTAAGGAAAAACTAAATGCAATAATGAGATTGGTAGAAAAACAAGATAATCAAGAAAATTTAAGACAAATAATAAGAGAAGAATTAACAAGCTTATGGAATAATTCTGAAATACCTACTTTAAAAATGATACTAGACAAGTTAATAAAATTAGAAGAAGGAAAACAAAAATTATACCAGAAAAAGAAATTACAAATAAGCCAGAACTAAAAGCCATAAATGCATGGAGAAGAGTTAATGAGCCAATGATGATAGATATAAGTAAATGAAACCTAATATATCTGAACCAATAGGAAAGGTATTAGATAATTTGGGACAACTTAGTAAAAAAGGAAAGTTCTAATGGAAACTAAAGAACAAAAAGAATATAACGTGATAACATTTTTAAAGAATCATGGAAAAGAAATTTTAGAAAGAGAAAAATATAAGTATGAACTATTAAAAAGGAAACAACTAGTGAAAACAAAGCTGAGTTTAAGATTGATACAACTGTGATAGAATATTTAAAGTCAAAATTAGAACAACAAAAGGAAGAAGTAGAAGAAATAAGGACGGAGAATAAAAAACTACGATTAAATACTAATGAAGAATGGTTAGAAAAATATAAAAAATATAAAAATAAATATAAAGAAACTAAAAAGGAACTAAAAGAGGTAAAAAGAGATTTAAGACAAACAAAAAAGGAATTAAATGAAAAAACAGAAGAAAATAAAAAAGAAATAGAAATATTGAAAAGGCAATTAAATAAGTTAAAAGACAAAAAAAAAGATACAAGTGAAGTTTCTAGTACTGTATCTACAAATAATAATACAAGCACTAGTGAATCGGAACAAGATAATTTAGGAAAAACGGTGAATATAATAGAAGAATATAACAGTAGTTATGAGGAAAATTCTGAAATGGAAATAGAAAATAAAAATATAATAGAAGCTTTAGAAAGAATGAAAAATGTAAATGCAGTAATAAAACAAGAATCGAATAGTGACCAAGAAGATAAAAATAATTACGTCCATATTGATGATGTACACATGGAATGCAAATGGGAAAGGAAAATGGACAGGCAAGGTAAAGATTTGATCTTATTCGGTGCCAAAACAAAGTCCAATCCCAAAGGGCTTTTGAAGTCTAATAGTGGTGTAGCTAAAGGAGATGATTGTCATTTCTGTGAAAATAACTGGATGAATGAAAGTTAAATTGTCGAGCTTATTTGGAAGATCTAAAGAAGAAGACTAGTAATGGTCAAGCTTCAGGTATAGGGTTATAATTGGAGCAAAAGTTGTTGCTCTAGTTGAAGGAACTCTATACCTAATGTTGCCCATAAGGCGAGATTGAGAACTTGATAAATTGTTATTACGTGCCTGCCTTTAGTGGATACATTAAGTCAATTTCTTGTCAGGACAAAAAAGGTTTTCATTTTAATTAAATAAACAATAGTTTTTTATTCTATTTCAATGATAAGACTTATAATATTGCACAATTAGTTAACAATTTATATGTTTTAAGTTGACTCAAATCAAACATTACCTCTAGCATTGTCGTTAAACCATATTAATGAGAAACGCATTTCTGAGTAACATATAGATGAATACTTGGATAAGTTTGATTTTGAATCATACGGAAGATGCGAACTTTGTCTCATTGGCAAAATGACTAAAGCTTCTTTTACCTGATCAGGTGAAAGGGCCACCGAACGATTATGACTTATACATAATGATGTATGTGGTCGAATGCGTATGATGGCAAGGGGGCTTATACTACTTCATAACATTTACTGATGATTTCAGTAGATGTGGATATGTGGTTCTTATGAAGAACAAATCCGATTCTTTTGAAATGTTCAAAGAATATAAGGCCGAAGTAGAAAAGAAAATAAGGGAAAAGTATAAAAGTTTTACGATCAGATCGTGGAGGAGAATACTTAAACCTCAATTTCAAGAGTTTCTTGAAGGAGTGTGATAGTGTATCATAACTTACTCTTTCTGGAACACCTCAATGGAATAGAGATTTTTAGAGGAGAAATCGTACCTTGTTGGACATAGTGCGACCGATGATGAGTCAAGCGGATCTTCCATTTAGTTTCTAGGGTTATGCTCTAGAAACGGCTGCATATACACTTAACCAAGTTCCTACTAAAGCGGTTCAAAATACTCCGTATGAGATATAGAGTGATAAATGTCAAAGCATGTCATTTATGAAAATTTGGGGATGTGAAGCGTTTGTAAAATGTTTAGCCTCTGACAAGCTTGGACCAAAATTAGATAGATGCTATTTTGTGGGATACCCAAGTGAGACTTCTGTATAGTTTCTATAATCATTTCGAGAACAAAGTGTTTGTTGCTCGGGCCGCTGTATTTCTTGAGGGAGAACTATTTTCTAAGAAAATCAGTGGGGGGATAATACATCTCGATGAAGATCAAGAACCACATGATAACATTGAACCAGAGTTGGAATATGATCAGGATGTACATCAAAATGTTGAAAGTAATCATGTCCAAGAAACACATGTTATTCTTAGATCTAGTAGGATTCACCATGAGAATGAATATTCATTTTGATGAAACGGTCACAGAGTTTGGCTTTATTTAAAATATAGATGAAACATGTGTTTGCAAGAAAGTTAGTGGGAGCCATGTGACATTCCAAGTATTATATGTAGATGACATATAATTGATAAGGAATGACATACGTTCTCTACAGGCTGTTAAAACTTGGTTGAGAAATAGTTTCTCGATGAAAGACTTAGGCGATGCTACCTATATATTTGGGATCAAGATCTATAGAGATAGATTGAAAAGATTAATCGACCTAGTCGGAGTACATACATTGATAAAATATTGCATCATTTTAGGATGCAGGAGATAAAGAAAGGATATGTTTCGATGTCTCATGGGATAGTGATCTCAAAAGATAATTGCCCCCTAAATCATTAGATGATAAGGGCTGTTTGAGAAAGCTCCATCTGCTTTAGCAATTGGATCTATAATATGTACAATGATATGTATTTATCCTGATGTTTCGTATGCTTTGAGCATGACGAGCAGATACCAGTCTAATCCAGGTGAGGGTCACTGGATAATTTTCAAGAATATTCTTAAGTACTTAAAGAGGACTAAAGATTTATTTTTGGTGTATGGAGAAGATAAGGAACCGGTTGTAAAGGGTTACACTGATACTAGTTTCTTAACCTAATTTCTGGATAGACAAGGATGATTATGTGTCTATGTCTGGTTTGTGTTTTGTCTAAATATAAGTTATGTTAGCCGGAATAGTTCACAGGAAGAACATTGATGATTCTATAAAGGATGCCGAATATATTGATATTTTTTGAAACAACTAAGGAGACTATTTAGGCATGTCCTTAGGCGATATTACCTTATTAATGAGATTAATGATCAAGGAGATATAAATTTAAAATGCATAGTAATGATAGTGTTACTGACCCACCGACTAAGGCTTTGTCGCAGCAGAAGTACGATGGTCATACTAGTTCCACGAGTATTAGATACATGGGTGATTGGCTCTGGTGCAAGTGGGAGATTGTTAGTGTTTGTGCCCTAGAGACAACACTATGATGTTTTAATTTAAGATATTAGGATTATTAATGTTTATGTTCTATCGATTATTCTATTTATAATTTATTAATTCTTAATTTACTGCCATATAAATGTTAGATCAATAAATGTCCTTGGAATATGATATGCAATTCTATATCTCTAAGTACGTGACATAAAAATGAGATTATGAGAATAGTATCAATATTCCTAAAGGTCCCTAGTCGAGTATTATTATTAAGAGACAATAATAATGCATTAAGACTGGTGTCTTTGTTGACTGATGATCACATCTCATTGATCATAGGTATAATGATACTAAAGTCAAAAACACAGGCAGATGTATATGTACATGGTGCTGGACAGACCCAGTGTGAGATTCTACATGTCTGTTGTGTCATAAGTAATTCTCACAGTGATAATGATATGACGGTCCTTAGATCTGAAGTCATTATATTTCTATACGAGAATTAATATACATTGATTCCATTAAAAGTTATCCTTGACCGGGTAATGATAAAAGTGGACATTGGGTATATTATGAATCGTATGAGAAATATGAATGATCTAGACGAGATTTAACCCTCCTATTTTAGGAGTGATATTATTGGCCTCTTGTGTGAGATAGACTATGAAATGCGTGGCCACGCTCAAATATTGATATGATATGATAGTCTACTCATTGATCAAGGAAACATGGATTAAACTATGATGAGGATGACACATTACATGCCTCTAGTTTAATCTATAATATTTGGTTAAAGGGATTATATTACATTGTACATTATTCATAAAAGGTTTAATCAATCACTGATTCAATTATTATTACTTGGGTAGCAATGACGTATTACTAGATGCCACTCATTGTTTACGATTTTAAATTAGATTTAAAATTTGTTGCCAACATAATAATAACCTATAGGGTCACACACTAAGAATGCTTGAAGGATTATTTAATATAAATTGGATTTAAATTATATTAAAGTAATTCGAATTATTTATAATATTAATTAAGTATGACTTAATTAATTAGATAAATATTGATATTCGAATTTACTAATATTAATTTTCAAATTTATTTGTTAAATAATTAAGTGAGACTTAATTATAATACAAATAGAAATTTCGAATTAATAATAACTCCTAATTAGTTAAGAGTTATAATTTGTTTTTATACTCTCTATATAATATCTCTTGTGTGGCTGATTTTGTAAGCAAGACATTTACTAAAACCCTAGCCACCAAGGGAGAAGATGGAGAGAGCGAGAAGAAACGAGTTTGTGCTAGTACACATCCAATCCTTAAGTTCAAGTATTCGTGTGGATACCGATAGAGCGTAGATCGCGAGAGCGGGATGCGTGATGATTGAACAAGCTTTGGATCTCCATTAGTCAACCAATTGGTAAAGCTTCTTAAGGTAAATAATTTGATATACGAATTAAATATATGTTTTTCGCATGGATCCTGCGGTAGGTTTCAAAAGTTCTGTTTTTTTACATTTTTAATTACTGTTTTCGTTACGTTATGTGCCTGAAACCCTTCAGAGACATCAATATCATTTCCATCATCAGGCTCACTTCCATGAACAGGTTCATCATCATCAACTGGTTCCTTGACTATCTGTGCTATTTTATTTTCAGCATCATCATTTAAGATTGAGTCAGGTTTTAAAGCAATATATGGTTCAGCTGCTTCAGAAACTGCCATACCATCCACATTTAGCTCTATATCTTTTAGAATTGTAACCATATCAACTGGAGCATCAGTATTTAACTCTAGAATCTCAGTGCCAGTAGAGTGTTGTGGTGATTCAGGAATTATGGTTTCATAATGAGTGGACTGTTCTTCAGTTTGAACAATAGCAGGAACATGGATAGCAATAGTGGATAGATGATAAATATGAGTGAACTGCAAGAAAGTATCAGTACTTAGACCTGCAGGGAAATTATCAGCACTTGGTGCATCAAAGTATAACTGAGGGTATACAGGCTGTGGATCAGCAATTATTTATTTAGGACTCTGAGCACCTATAAAATGAAGCAAAGAACCACTTAAATATTTATATTTTTTAAAGTAATCTCACTACTTCTCACTCCACTCATCTCATGACTTTTAATAGTCAGAGTTTCCTCACAAGAATTTTCTAAATCCTGACTCTCATATACCTCTCATTTTTCCAGGTAAGGATCTTGCCTCTCTTCAATTCTGT
This sequence comes from Apium graveolens, assembly GCF_009905375.1. Taxonomy (NCBI): domain Eukaryota; kingdom Viridiplantae; phylum Streptophyta; class Magnoliopsida; order Apiales; family Apiaceae; genus Apium; species Apium graveolens. The sequence goes on from NC_133649.1 coordinate 78,517,712, forward strand.
TTTTCTCTAAAAAAATTCTCTCTTTCTCACATGAAAGGCTCAGAAAATTTTGACATACAGAAATAAGAGGTGGCGGAGAAGAGATGTATGTGGTCACATGACTAAGAGTACCCTTTTTAGAAGGACTAGACATGATCATACTATCAGGATTTATTGAACTAGTAAAAGATGAAAAACAGTATTAGTATTTAAATTAAATGATGATAAAGAAGTGTCAGTGTTTATACCTTGTGTGTCTGAAATATCAGCTTCTAGGATAGCATCCAAAGGTGGAACTGAAAGAACTTCAGCTGATTTCTGAGTAGGATGTATCCTTTCTTCATTGTCCAGTGCCAAGATTATTGCATCAGAAGTCAAGCCTGCACTCCACTTTGAGGTAGTGGTTCTTGTGTGGTTGGAGATATAGGAGTTTCTATATTAATTTAAATCCAGGCTCTTGTGCACTCCTCTCCTCAGATTCAGATTCAGAGTCTGAATCGTGTGCATGACCAAGCTACAACCCAACTATCTTCTTAAAAGTATGAGACTCAACAGTCTTTCAAAAAGTTTTGACCTTGGAGACCTCACTTGTGATTTTGGCTATGGTTGCATCATGCAATTCTTGGATTGACTTGGTAGCCAGAGGTGCAATATCTACAATGTCTGCTACACTACTTTGATGTGTAGGTTCTTGTGGGATTGAATCAGTAGTAGTAGCTGATGCATCTCTTTGAGATACAGGTTCTTATGTGCTTGATCCATTAAACTTGCCTTGTTTCTGCAACCTCTTGGCTATCCACTCAAATTGTTCATGAGTAACTTCCTTTACTCTTCTCTTTAGCTTCACACGAGAATCAAAAATTGTAACAGGTGCATCAGTAATTATGTCATCCTTATGACTCCTTGGCTTTTGAGGTGAAGTGTATGTATCATGTCCCTCCTCAGATATTTCTTGTTTCAATTTCAGCTTTTGTTGAGCCAGATAAGTTTTGACCAACTTCATTTTCCTTGGCCTAGAGCTTTGATCATCAGTATTTACAACATCGGTGTTTGTTGTGCCCTCTTCAGTTGGTAGTACAACTGGAACTTGAGTAGAATTAGGATTTAATTTCTTGAACTTGGATAAGAAGGGAGCATTGTCCTCATCATCTGATTCTGACTCAGCTAGTACAAGCTTTCTCTTGACAGTTTCTGAAATATTGGAAGAATGAGAAACTTGTACCTTGGATCCACTCTGTGCTTTATCAGAATTTCCATAAATAGCAATAGCATTGGCACCAATGTCCTGAGCAAACTTCAAGACAACTCTCTGACCATAAGGCTTAGCATAATGTCCAGTGGGTTTTCTTGACGAGCATCAGACTTTGCTAACTTCTTTTTTTTTACAACAGGTGCCTTTTGGGAGACACCTGAGGTGGATTGTGTTTGGGGAAGTGTTTGGGATGTAGAGCTTGGGTTAGCTACGCGGGGGTTCCCAAAAGTTTTATTCATATAAGCAAGGTAAATGAAGAAAATTGTAAATGGATAGAACCTCAGACTTACAGATATGCAGAAAATGATAGAGAAATATTTATTACTAAATGTACTAATTTAAAGTTTAAAATATTAGACTTGGAATACAATATAAATATAGGAGTAATAGAATATGATAGTTCGAGTGAATTATTATTAGGAAGCGATTTCTTAAAAATGATAAATTATAAAATTAATAATAATGGAATAAAGTTAGTAGATCAAGGAAAAGAAAGATTTATAGAAAAACTATGAATATACAAGAAAAATTAAAGAATAAGAAAGAAAAGTTAAAGAAAATACAGAGTATGTTAGAAAGCGAAATAGATTCACAAATAAAATACTTAGAATATAAGGAAAGACAAACAAAGTTAGAAAATGATATTAAGAAATTAGAAGAACAGAGTAAAAATACTAGTAAATATTGGATAGATGTTGGAAATGGTTGGAAGAAGCAAATCAACAAATAATAAAATGTCAGACTCAGAATTTATAAAAAAATTATGGGAAGAAATAATAGTTAAGGAAAAACTAAATGCAATAATGAGATTGGTAGAAAAACAAGATAATCAAGAAAATTTAAGACAAATAATAAGAGAAGAATTAACAAGCTTATGGAATAATTCTGAAATACCTACTTTAAAAATGATACTAGACAAGTTAATAAAATTAGAAGAAGGAAAACAAAAAATTATACCAGAAAAAGAAATTACAAATAAGCCAGAACTAAAAGCCATAAATGCATGGAGAAGAGTTAATGAGCCAATGATGATAGATATAAGTAAAATGAAACCTAATATATCTGAACCAATAGGAAAGGTATTAGATAATTTGGGACAACTTAGTAAAAAAGGAAAGTTCTAATGGAAACTAAAGAACAAAAAGAATATAACGTGATAACATTTTTAAAGAATCATGGAAAAGAAATTTTAGAAAGAGAAAAATATAAGTATGAACTATTAAAAAAGGAAACAACTAGTGAAAACAAAGCTGAGTTTAAGATTGATACAACTGTGATAGAATATTTAAAGTCAAAATTAGAACAACAAAAGGAAGAAGTAGAAGAAATAAGGACGGAGAATAAAAAACTACGATTAAATACTAATGAAGAATGGTTAGAAAAATATAAAAAATATAAAAATAAATATAAAGAAACTAAAAAGGAACTAAAAGAGGTAAAAAGAGATTTAAGACAAACAAAAAAGGAATTAAATGAAAAAACAGAAGAAAATAAAAAAGAAATAGAAATATTGAAAAGGCAATTAAATAAGTTAAAAGACAAAAAAAAAGATACAAGTGAAGTTTCTAGTACTGTATCTACAAATAATAATACAAGCACTAGTGAATCGGAACAAGATAATTTAGGAAAAACGGTGAATATAATAGAAGAATATAACAGTAGTTATGAGGAAAATTCTGAAATGGAAATAGAAAATAAAAATATAATAGAAGCTTTAGAAAGAATGAAAAATGTAAATGCAGTAATAAAACAAGAATCGAATAGTGACCAAGAAGATAAAAATAATTATACTGATATAGAAACTGAAGGAATAAAAAATGAGGAGATGGATAACTATCCAGAAGAAGAAGTAACCGACCATAATATGGAAGTTATAACAAGATATAGGAACACGATACCAAAACACATACCAATAGGACAACATAATGAATTTAAAGAATTCATAGGATCAATGTCACAAGGCGTAAACTTAAATGGATACATTTTAGACTTAGATAATGTATATGAAGAACAAGAAATTAGCAGGAGAATAACTGATTGGAATTTAGGAATGTATATAGCATTAATGAATTCCACTCATACAGATGAGTTAGAATATACTTATAACTTGATCTCAAAAACGTTAATTGGAAAGGTAGCATATTGGATAAAATCCATAGAATATGAGTTAAAAACTGAAGTACTAAGGTATGCAACGGATTGGAAATCAATGTTACAAATATTTGATATGATATTAAAAAGAGAATTCTTAGGAGAACCTTGGATAGTAGCTAGAGACCAAGTTCTAATAGAAAGAAAAATAGAAATAATAATGAATCTAAATAACATGAAATGCTGTAAAATTAACAAATTACCAGAATATACTATAAGTTTTACTAAATTCTTTTATGAAGCTAGATTCTTACCCGAAGAAGGACATATATACCAACAATTATATTATGATCATTTACCAGAACCTTATAATACTGAGATAACTAAGGAATATAATAAGTTAGAACCCCGTGAGAACACTCTGGGTGAAAGAATAAGAGTACTAAGAGGATATCTAATGAGAAAATGTGAAGAATATAGGGTACAACAGAAGGTTAAAAAGGATAAAAAACTAGGATTAAGAGAAATATGTGGATTCACTGAAAGAAGACTAGTATTTGGATGTGAAGATAAAAAACCCTATAGGAACTATAAGAAGAGGTATAATAAGAAAAAATCATATGATAAGTATAGAAGCAAACAAAATAGAAATAATTATCCCTATAAATACAACAGATATAAGAGAAAAAGATTTAGGAAATTTAGAAATACACCAGAAAATAGGAGAAGATATAAAAATAAGAGAAAGTTTAGAAGAAAACCTTTTAAAAAGAAAGATATAAGTGAATGTAAATGTTGGAATTGTAATGAAAAAGGACATTATGCTAATAAATGTCCTAAACTGAAAGAAAAGAAAGTAAAATATATAAATACATCACAATTCATAATGGAAATAGAACAAATTAAAGAAGATGACAATAGATGGTATGCATATGAAGAGTTTTATATTAGTGAAACGGATAATGAAATAAACTTTATAAATTATGAATCATCTAGTGAAAGCAATTGGGAGGAATGGTAGCAATATACATAGAAGCAGATGTAGAATATAAAAAATATAAATTCCTAAAACAAAAAATATTTATAGATAGTGGAGCAGATCTATGTCTAGTAAAAAAGGAAGTTTTAGCTTCATATAGATGGGAAAAATCTAATGCACATAGAACTAGGGTATCAGGATTTAATGAACAAAAGAAGGAATTAGATGTAATAGCAAAAAACATGAGAATAAAGCTAAATAAAACATTATTCAGTCTACCTATTGTATATCAGAATAAGATGAAGCAATCTATATTATTAGGAAATAACTTCTTAGATTATTTTAAAACACATATAGTAACTTCAAATACCCTATCATTACAAACTCCGTGTAATAAGTGGATAGTATTAAAAAGAATTATGCCAATAAGTACTATAAATACTATAAGAATAAACAATCTAAGAATAGAAAGAAATAATAATCTACAAGAATTAACTGAAAAATATAATAATTTATTAAAATCCAACTTCGGAGAAAATCCTATGAGTTTATGGGATAAGGAAAAGATATATGCTGAAATAAAATTATTAAACCCTAATGATATAATAAGATCTAAACCTATAAGGTATAGCCCTTCAGACCAAAAAGAATTTGATAATCAAACCAATGAATTATTAAAACTAAAATTAATACAAGAAAGTAAAAGTCCACATAGCAGCCCGACTTTCCTTGTAAGAAAACATAATGAACAGAAAAGGGGAAAAGCCCGAATGGTAATAGACTATAGAGAATTAAATAAGAAAACTATATTTGATGGATATTTCTTACCATATAAAAGAAATCTTATAAATAGACTAGGAAATAAGAAATTGTTTAGTAAATTCGATTGTAAAAGTGGATTTTGGCAAATAAAATTAACCAAAGAATCAAGACCTTTAACAGCCTTTAGTGCTCCGCAAGGACATTATGAATGGATAGTATTACCCTTTGGATTAAAAAATGTGCCACAAATATTTCAAAGAAGAATGGACCAAATCTTTAGAAAATTAAAAGATTTCTGCATAGTATATGTAGACGATATATTAATATATAGTGAAACTCTAGAAGAGCATATAAAACATTTAGAGCAATTTATAAAAACAATAAACCAGCATGGAATATTATTGTCTGAAAAGAAATCTGAAATCTTTAAGAATAAGATAGAATATTTAGGATACAAAATAGATAAAGAAGATATACAATTACAAGATCATATAGTAACAAAGATTGTAAATTTTAAGGATAAATTAGAAAACAAAAAAGAGGTACAACAGTTTTTAGGAATAGTAAATTATGCCTCAGATCATATTAAAGACTTACCTAAATTAAGAAAACCATTACAGGAACTAACAAAAAATAAACCTTTTGAATGGACAAAAGAACATGAAAATTGTATAAAAATTCTTAAGGAAAAGGTGAAAGATTTACCAAAACATAGAATACCCATAGAAACAGATCATTTAGAATTATATACTGATGCTAGCGATATAGGATGGGGAGCAGTCCTAATAGCATATGAGAAGGATGACATAGATAAAGAAAAGCCACATATATGTGGATATGCAGGAGGAACTTGGAAACCTAATGAATCAAACTACCACATAAATGAAAAAGAACTATTAGCTGTAAAATATGGGATTAAGAAGTTTCATTATCATTTATTGCCTGTTAAATTTGTAGTAAGAACAGATAATACTCAAGTAAAAGCCTTTATTACTAATAAAATAGAATTATTACCAGAATTAAATAAAAGAAGAAAATGGCAATCTTTTTTCTGTTGTTATGATTTTGTAATAAAAAATATATCAGGAACAAAAAATGTGTTAGCTGACTATCTTAGTAGAGAAAATAAACAATGAAAATAGAATATACTAGCAGACAAGCTCAACCATGGAAAATAATATCAGGATCTTTAATAATATGGACTACTACTTTAGAAGCTGTAGAATTCATAAAAAATTTTGCTCTCGAAGGATTAGATGAAAATAATACAGAAAAACTAGAAGAAGCATATAAAGGATTTCTAGAAATAGAAAAACACATTGGTTATTATTTCACTCCTAATAGAAGGTATATTGATGAATTATTAATATCAATTATTAGAAAATTAAATGCCATTGAATGTCATGCATTTTGTTTTTGTAAAGGGAAAATTTAATTGTTTGTTGTTCTTAGCAGGATATGGAAAATTTTGAGAAATATATCACTGATGTCACTTCTCATATATCAACCAATAATGAAAAAATCACCAAACTCCAAAAGGAGATAGAAACCCTGGTTCAGGAGAACCAACATTTTCTGAAACAAATTATGAAAGCTATAAAAGACAAAACAACTCTACAAGCTTCAGTTGCAATCCCTACAATAAAACCTATGACATTTTCATCAAAGCTTGCAACCATGCCATCACCTTCAACCAACATATCAACTACTCTGTCAAATTTATCAATGAGTGATAGGCTGAAACACTCACCTGAGATAGTGAAAACATATGAGCAAATGATGAAATATTATGATTATAAATCTAACCCTGATGTTTGCAGACTGACAAAATCTACAAAATATCCCAGATATATTTGTTGTGAAAATGCAAAACCTGACATAGTCTATAACCTGTTTATACCTGGTTTTGTTGACAAGATCTTAACAAATGAAAATATGTATTGTATATCAAAACTACCAAGTATAATTGTCAAATCCATGGAAGCTATGGTACGGGAAATGGGAGCAGGCTCATACGGAATACAAGTTTTTGATGCATCAACTGATCTGGTTGGAAAACCCATAGTAATATGCCAACTATTCAAATTAGGAAGGAATATGGCAGATATTGTGGGAGAAACCAAAAGCTTGAAATTTCCAAATCCCTGTGATATTAACAAATTCCAAGAATGGTTATGTGAAAAACGAGCCATTGGTCTAGCTACCCTCAGGTCCAAAATACAAGATATACTACGAGCTCGGAAAGTTATAATCATTTCTGAAAGCCATGGTGGAGGTTTCACCGAAAGCATAATAACCTTATATTATGATAATACTATACAAAATTCAGGTACTATGGCATTAGAGATAATGCTTGATAAAATAGAAAACCTGAAATATAATCATGCAAAACATACTACTGAATATTATCAAAGAATAACAGGTGCTAGAAAGAGACCTATTATCAGTCTAAAAGATAATGATAAAGGGAATTCTGATCCCTTTGCATGATACAAAAATGGTGTGATACACCAAAACACTATAAATTGAATGGTGAAAACCAAAAAATATGAAAGAGCTATATTACCAGAAGATAAAAGATTCCTTTCAACAACAAAATATCAAGGCAAAATGACAAAAATAGAAAAAGAAGAAAAGGAAAAGCAGATTCCCTGGAAAAGATGACAGATCCTGCAAGATATCATGGCAGACACAGAAGATAAAGATGAAGAAAATATGAAGAGACGACAAAAGAAGAAATGGCAGACAAAGAAATGGCAGACAAAGAAAATAAAAGATTCGTGGAAAAAACCTGCAAAAGAGAATTATTAGTAATTATGTAAAAGAAACCGGTTATCCCGGTAATCTGTAACCATATAGAAGGACTACTATAAATAAGTCCATACATAAAATGTAAAGGATATCAAAAAAATTTCTGAAGTTCAATTCTCTCTTTGAATATGTCTGGCTAAATTTCTTCACTCTCTATAAACTCTACTAAGAATACATCATAATAATAGAAAAGATTATTTTATATGTATCATATACAATCAGGATTAATTCAGGAAAATAATACCTTGGGAAATAGCAATATGGAAGAGACCGTGTGAGGACTCCTGCATCCAGCCAAGAATATCCAAAGGAGCTTGGAGAGCGTTGAGGATAATAGGGCAAGGGTGAGTTGAGACTTCCGGTGACCAGAAAGCTATTGTAAGAGGTAAAAAATTCTGATTTAAATCTTATTGTGTATGATAGTATTATAAAATAATGTTCTCTAAGATTATGATGTTTAATTAGTATGAGGTTATAGGGATGATTTCATTTAAAATAATGAATTCGTTTTTGTCTACTGCTTACTACATGCAAATATTAATCGATATGACTATATATTTTAATGCGCCTTCCCTCTTTAGGGTTCTGTGATATATAAACGATCCAGAAATTGGTTCCCCCAAAAATTGGTATTAGCAAGTCCCTGGCTGAAAGTGGCAACCTGAGAGGTGCAAGAACAACCTTCTCCTTATCTTTAGAGATCAAATCAGAGAAAGCCCTTTATGTGAGCTTAAACACTGAGATTATTTAATTAGCAGAGATTGGGTTATTGGGGAAATAATGATTAAAAATAAGATGATAAAATCTAGCATAATATACCACATTAGGATCAACTTTTAATCTATCTCCTATAAAATATAATAATACTCTACCAAAATCATACTTACCACCATGATTTAGAGAGTACCCAATTTGTTATGTCATGATAGAGAGTGCATCAAAATTGGTACACTTGTTATTAAAGGCTCTGGTGATACAGTCAAAGTAGAAGTTCCATTCCTTTCTGAGTCTATTATTCTTCAATTGCCCCATGGTATTGAACTCCTTGTCATAGCCAATTTTAGTAAAGAATCTCCTCATCTCAGTATCACCAATGAAGGTGGTGTAAGATGAATGAGCAGGGAGATGAAGAGATTCTCTAACTGTTTGAGGAGTCATAACATTTGTCTCCTCACCAAACTCAAAAGTGATGCTTGGAGTATCAGTTTCTCCACCATCATCATACACACCAGTCCTTCATAGAGCGAGAACTTGGACCCGAGACACAACTGTAGGTTCTATAAGAGCATAACCTACCTCACTAGCACTTAATAAATCCCGAAAGATGTGATAATCAGGATTTATACCAGCGTGGTATACTCAGCTTCCTGCAGTAATATACTCAGCTTCTGCAGTTGAAGTGGAAATTGAATTTTTTTCTTGCTAAACCAAGAAACCGATCCAGCACAAAGAAATTAGAAGCTTCCAGAAGTGCTTTTCCTGTCTATTTTACATTCTGCAAAATCAGCATCTGAATATCCAATTAGCTTAAAGTCTTAATCTCTAGGATACCATAATCCAAGATTTATGGTCCCTTTGAGATATTTAAAAATTCTTTTCACAACTAACAGATGTGGTTCCCTTGGATCAGCTTGGAACCTTACACGCAGACAGGTAGCAAACATGATATCAGGTATACTAGCAGTCAAACATAGGAGTTAGCCAATCATACCTCTGTAGTTAGTTATATCTACTAATGAAGCAGTATTTAAATCTAACTTAGTTACAGTGGCCATGGGAGTTGCAGTTGAACTGTCTTGTATTCCAAATCTTTTAAGTAAATTCCTGGTATATTTTTCTTGATTTATGAAAATCCCTTCTTCAGTCTGCTTGACTTGTAATCCCAGAGAAGTACTAAATTCTCCCATCATACTCATTTGATATCTTGACTGCATTATCTTGGCAAACATCGCATAGAGTTTATCATTAGTAGAGCCAAAAATGATATCATCAACATATATATGAACTAATAACAAGTCCTTGGTACTTATAGAATAGATTTTTATCAATTGTACCTCATTTGAAACCACTTTCTAATAAAAATTGAGCAAGTGTTTCATACTAGGCTCTTGGAGCTTGCTTTAGTCCATAGAGTGCTTTATCCAATTTGTAGACATGATTTGAATATTTTGGATCAATAACTCTTGGAGGCTGTTCAACATAAATTTCCTCTTTAAATTCACCATTTAGAAATGCACTATTCACATCCATTTGGAATACCTTGAACTTCATGTGAGCAGCATAGGCGAGAAAAATTATGATTGCCTCAAGCCTTGCAACTGGAGCAAAAGTCTCATCATAATCAATGCCCTCTTGCTATGAATAACCCTTTGCAACCAGCCTTGCTTTGTTTCTTGTAATAATACCCTCACTGTCAGTCTTGTTTCTGAACACCCACTTTGTACCAACTACTGATATATTCTTTGGTCTCGGTACCAATGTTCAGACTTTGTTCCTTTCAAATTCTTTGAGCCCCTCTTGCATTTCTATGATCCAATCAGCATCTTGAAGAGTTTCTCCCACTTCCTTAAGTTTAGTTTGAGATTGAAAAGAATGGTAGAGATGTGACGCCCTCCAAACCCGGGTCAAAAGTTTGGGGTCCACAACACATACACAATATATAAACTTGTATAAGACATATTATTTGCAATGACCCTTCTTTACATAACCACGGATCGCAATAGGTTAAAGTATGAAAACAAGCCACAACCTTAACTTTTATTACATCGTACCAAATCCCAACTAATTTAACTTACCACTGATAATAAAATTATTCTTACAATCTTACTATCTCACTACCATAATAAGCTCCTGCTAGCTCGATCCAACTCAATCTAGAAACCTAGCTCGTGCATTGAACTGGGAAACTTTTGCTATCAACCGTATCCTTCTTAACTGTAGAATACATAAAAAGATTCGCAAGAGTGAGCTAACTAGCTCAGCAAGTCACAATGATAATAATTGGGGTTAATCAATGATTAAACAAGATGATTCAGAGGAACCAAGTTTATTGCTAGACAATCATTAGAATTGGATATTCATTTTAGGTTTTAAAACCAAGTTAGGCTGCTGATCAGTCACGCACTAACCCCGAGCAAAGCACACAGCACTTCTCTCACTACTGGATCCAAGGCAAACATTGGCCTAAATTGACCATAGATATGGTCTGACCACGAATCTGGTCCATATATATAAAAAAAACTATCCAATTCTAAAGCAGTTCAATATGATAAACAATATAATTCGATAAACAAGATCATAATCAATGATGGTTAAGCACTTGAATAAAAGCGTAAAGAAACTCATGGATATCTCAAGGGTATATCAAGGTATGTATAAGAAACGGTTTCCAGCTTGTAAAGGATCAGGTATTCGACCAGTAATGATTTTTCAAGGTATAATTCTTTGATGTTATAAAGAATGGTTGGAGTATAAAAGTTTCTAGTTTTCAAATAATTTTGATCCAGTAATTGGTGTTTGGTAGTTATACATTTAGGGAGTAGTATCATATCTGTGTGGTTTGGTGTCTGAGGATTAACAAAGGATGGTTTACAAAGAGTAAGGCTTATGGCTCAAAATCAAGAAAACCAGGGTACAAGGTTAAATAGTTTAAAGCACTTGCATTATAAAACAGGAGTTATATTTAATAATAGCGACATGTTATAAAACAGTTCGAAAAAATTGGTAATAGATCTTGGAGAAAAGTTCAAAAATACTTGCCTTACAGGCTTTACAACTATTACTGATAAATTCTGAGCCGACTCTGTCGCTCAGGCTTTAACGTCCAACCACTAGATCCCATTGGATTCGACTTCGACGCTCAGATTTTTCTGTTGAAACTCTACTGAGCTCGTCGACTGATTGCTAGGTTATCTTTAGTCCATCATCCACTTTCAGTGTTCCCGACTATAACCTACAGGGTCGAAATACCCTACGTTAGACGTCTAGGTATGCTTGACATATCCTCGATACTAATTCTTACCCAACGATATTCAAGGCCGACTCTTAATTATTCATATTAGAATAACACAGACAGCAATTAGGGTTCACATTCTCGAAATCGATCCAGTGTTCATTTTCAGAAAATACGTATACTCGTCATTTTACGAAATTAGGGTCACAATGTTTTGGACAAATCATACAACACAACATACAATCAGGTTTTGTATAAAACATAAGTATATGTATTTACTTATACTCGCTCGACGTCCCGATAATCCTCGTATGCGCTTCCATATTTCCGTAGTTCGATTTTCCGGAAATCGGACAGCGTCCCCTTTGTTTATCGGACTACCCGTCGAAACATCCATCGACGTCAATTCAATAACAACAATCCAATTCATAATAACCACAATCCCAATCATCAGTTTAACCCAACAATCAATCCAATCACAATTCGTCAACTAAATTACGTACTCGACTTAATGTAAAATCAAATTCTCATTTCAAAAATAATTTCACGAATCAATTGATTTATTTTATGAAAATTAGGACTCAGAATAAATTCATCACCGTCCACTGTCCGCTCGTAAAATGTCATCGCGGACGGCGGCAAAACTCGCGGGTACCCGTTACATCGGGTTTCTAACGTGAATTTCGCTGATTAATATTTTCGAAATAATCCGAAAATAAAATAAAAATTCAAGAAATCATAACAGCAATCATAGAATCAAGTTAAAATCACTGCACTAGTTTCGAATTACTGGAAATTAAAAGAACCAGACCACATATACAGGCATACGTGTGGAAAAATATAATAGCAGATAGCCACTACAGTGAAACACACGCGCACAATGAAAACACTTGCACACGGGCCACCACGCCGGAGGAAGCCGGCGGCAACCGGACAGGGGAGTCACAGGCAGCAGGAAACAGAGAACACGACAAACACACTTGATTCAATCGGGTATACACCTATACATAAAAAATACGTACGCACACACACATGGCCGAAAAACGGCCGAAAGAAATAACGGGAAACAACACAGCGGTGCACTCACCGGAACAAGAACGGAGCAGAAGGGGAAAGAGAAAAGAAAGGAAGAGGAACAGAGAGGGTGAGGAGAGAGAGACTGTAGAGAGAGATTGTGTGATTCTTTCTCTCTTCTTTTTTTTTACAAATAAAACAGGTATCAGTTCATAAGACCGGGACACGTTGCTGAAAATTGGTGATTCATGCTGAAATTGTTGGACACGTGTCCCTTTTTATGACGGAAACTAAATTTCGGCTCGCGATTATAGAATTAACGATACCAACATAAGCATAAATAGGTCAAAAAACTCCAAAACAATTTTTAAAATATCACAAATAATTCAAAGTTATTAAAAATAAATTTTCCATAATTTTTAAAGTATTTTTAAAACGCAACTCGTACCCGCATTTGCTAATTAAAGAACAGAGATGCACTTAAAACAAATTCAAAAAATTACGAGAATAGTTTTAAAATATTACAAATATCCCGAAGTTTATAAAACTTGAATTTCGAAATTTTTGAACAACTTTTGAAACACAATTTATACCCGCTTTTAACAAATAAACGAATCAACGCGCATGTGAAATTAATCCCGAAAATTTCCAAAATAATTTTAAAGTTCTCGGAATATTCCAAACTTAAATAAATATGAGTTTAATAATTTTTGAGGAATTCTGGAATTAAATACAGATTTTACAAGTAAATATAATCAGAAAATCACACAGGGTTAAATAATTGATGAAATATTGATTTCTAAATTTTATAAAATCCCAAAAATAAATATTTTAATTATAGAACCATAAAATAATTTTAAAGATATTCCAAATATTTATGCAATTAAATTTGCAATAAATCCACTTTTGAAATTGAAAACAATTCAATACGACTCCATAATTAATCACGCGGACAACTCGGTACATCACACATCACACCCAGATAATAATCAAACAACAAATAGCGGTCAAAATCAATACATATTTTATCTATTTAATAATTTTTATAATCACATATTTAAATAATTCAAAAATACACGAGTCGTTATATCCTTCCCCCTTAAAAAGATTCTGTCCTCAGAATCTGGTCTAACTAAACAAGTGAGGATATTTGTCAAGCATAACTGACTCTAATTTCCAAGTAGAATCTTCTACTCGAGGATTTCGAAAGTACTGACTATAGATATACACTCATTTCCCATGACTCGCCTTTAACGATCAAGAGTTTGGATTGATAACTATATGCAAAACAAACTTGGACAAGAGCCCCATTGGCTCCTGATCAATCACTTAATTCAAATCAGATACTTATCGTTTTTAACTTTAACAGGCCAAACACACTAAATGTACACACTGATGCGACGGTAACATCAACTCATTAACAACTTTATCTATATTTATCAATACCTTGAATGGTTCACTAATTTTTTTAGGACTTAACTTGTATCTTCAACTCAAACTTATCCAATCTCTTTCAAGACGACACTTTTACTAACACTACTGGTCCTATTTTTATATTCATACTCTCCCTCGATACAATTCCGCTTCTTTCTTTGTCTACTCTGAGCTGCTTCAATCAATATCGTTACGCCCTTGGTGTGCTGAATTAACTTAGAATTTGACAACTTTCTTTCTCCCACTTTATCTCAATAAAAATGGGGAACTACACTTGTGTTCACATGAAGCTTGATAAAGTGGCATTCCAAAGCTGACATCGATGATAAATGATCATTCCAGTGTTTCCTTAAAACTCAACCTCTCAACATATCTTACATTTCCTGAATCACTTCCGTACTTTGACTCTTCATTTAAGGATGATAGGCAGTGCTCGTTTTCAACTTGGTTTCCACACATTTATACATCTCTTACTCTTTTCCACCCATTAAGGCTGAAAAGTAATCTCATAGATTCATGTATTATCACCTTTAAGTATTTGAAATTCAGATTCCACACTTTCCAATTCGTTTATTAACTCCTCAGTGGTCTTAATTACATTCATTCTTTTCTGTCGGCATAAGGCATATGTTATCATACGGCTTTGTTTAGGTAGTTGTTAATGGATTAATTCATAATCTTTTGTTAACCTTAGTCAAAATTTCATTCTTGAAGACTCAACGTATAGTTCCCTGAATAGCTGAAGATGTTATCAATAAATATAATTCACTTATCTGAGTACTCCTTATACAACATGTTCCTTAATTCCTTATAAACAACTGATACACTTGTTATTTCACATAATATCACCAGAGCTTGCAATGCTCATAACTCATTTTAATCGTAACCTCTGATATGTTCTCAGGACGTATTTTAAGTTAATCCCCGAAACATAACATACTTCTTGAATTAGGGTTCACTTATTCTTATTGGGTTGTTTTGTCCAAATCCCGATAATCAGTACATAATCTCATAATTTCATCCCTTTTCTCCATCAATATTACTAGTACACTTTACGATTCGATTCTTGTAAAACCACTCTTTGGTCTGCCTTGTCCACTACGCCTCCGATACTTCGCCTTAATTCTTCGACATATCCAACACTTCCTAATCCATTTCGAAATTTCCTTCTTGTATCTGGTGATCACTATTTTTCTTTAAATTCTCGTATATCTTGGCATTTCTTTAGTAAATAAAATTCTTTATATTATGAATTCCCCGTGGGATCTCATTTCTTAATCCTTTTACTTATAGCATCCAAGTGCTGGAAGAAAACCTGGGGATATCGCGATCGTTCTCATGGTCGCATAAATTTCCTCTTACTAACTGCTAACATCGTGATCCATTATCTTCTCTCGACATCTCCTTATCTTTCCCTTAATAACTTTGACTGAAAGGTCATACTATCCGTCCTTGCTCCTTTTGGATTATAAACTCTGACTTCCAATTCCAACTTTTAAAATTCCATAGATAATTCTTCTGGTGCAGTCTCTATGTTCGTTCTCTCCTTTTTGCTTATCGCTTGCTACTACATTTGCTTTTGATCGTGAATACATACTTCAAACTCTTAGGGTCCGTATATATCTTACACCTTTCTCCATACATATCATGTTTCCCAATCTTTCAAAGAAAATATTATTACTATTAGTCCCAATTATGAGTAGGATACTTCTGCTCATAAGGTTTCGGTTGTTTGGGTGCATATATAATAACTTTATTGTGTTGCATCAACATACATCCTATTCCCTTATGAGAAGCATCACTATGAACTACCAAATCTCCTTGATACTTCCAAAATGATAAAGTAGGTGCTGTAACCATTCTCTTTTTTTTAATCTCCTCAAAACTTTCTTTACCCTTCTTCATTTCATATAAACTTCTTGCTTTTCCTGGTTAGCTTCGTCAAAGGTGTAAGGCATATTTCATAGCCTATTTGTATATTCGAGGATTTAACTCAACTCAAATAAGAATGTAATAAGTAAATAGTGGATCTACCGTCAAAGAGATCTCGCAAAGTAATATCCGTCAAAGGATTCAGAGACAAGGTTCATCTACAGACTTGAGGAATTAATTCACTGGAAGAAGTTCAAGAAATTGATCAAGCCTCAGTGATGCAAATCAAGATTGTGGATTTAATCAAGTGACAGAGATCTCGTCAGGGTATCAGATAATTACAAGGATTTAATCTAAAGAAAATCAAAGTGTCAAAGTCAAGACATGAAGAAACATCACGGAAGTTAGTCACTCATGAACCAGACAGTACATCGAGTGTCAACATTGAAGTGGTGGAATTGATTCATAATTGACAGTGATTTTCAGAAGATTTTCAGAAGAATGGTTGCTGCTCAAGATTAGTATTAATTCTCTATTAATTAATTAAGTCATATAATTTAATTAAGAAAATAAATTATATCTGCAAAGATTAATTTATTGATTAATTGAATTAATTGATTAATTAATTCTGAATTAATATTAAGGTTTTTCAGAATTTTAATTAGATTAAAATCTGCATTAAATCAGCAAGACAATTGAAAATGAACTAACATGACAATCAGGATTGTCATACCGATTGTCATGCCAGGCCATTTTCAATAGTCTCACCGAAAGTTACACTGGGAGGAGATTGTCTTGCTAGTTCATTCTAATAGTCTTGCTAGTTCATTTGATTGTCATACCGAAAGTCTTGCTAGCTGTTGAGATTGTCTTGCTAGTTCAAAGGATAGTCTCACCGAAAGTCCTACCAGCTATGGGATTGTCATTCCAGTTCATTCCATTCTGTCGATTGATTAAAAAGACAGAAACAGCCATTCAAGAATTAACAATTCAACAGAAAAGAAGTCAAGAACATACAGAGAGAAAAAGCAGCCAAATATTTCATCTTATCTGCTAATTCAAGATCACAATTTCTAGTTTGTAATGTTAAATCCAATCAACTAGAAATCATTCTCTTGTTCTTGTGTAACAATCTAGCGGATCAAAATCCCTAGAACTTAATCTCAAATTGCGTTTAGCATTTGAATCTTTTTTATTACAAAAATAGAAAAAGTTCATGTCGAATTTATTCTAGATTTGTGATAATTAATTTGAGATTAATTCCTTATAATCGATACAGTTGTTGTAACACCTTTCAAGTTTAATAATATTTTTATTTAACTTGAATTTTGTTTCACATTTTTTATTCCGCATTTAATTTGATTATTCGGTACTGTTTGTATTCAACCCCCCCTTCTACAAACACATTGGGACCTAACAATTGGTATCAGAGCCTTCTGATTAACGAACAAATCAAGATCCTAGACTTTTGTGATTTTTCAACTCCTTGAATTTTTATTTATTCAAAAATTCATAATGACTTCACAAAAAGTTGGAACCGTTAAAATTCCACTATTTGATAAAGAAAATTATATCATGTGGAAGAAGAAGATGCTATTATTTTTACAAGTTGCAAATCCCAAATATCTGAACTTGTTAAAGAAGGGTCTAAAAACTCCGATGGTTATTGAACCAGAGGTGATAGTAGATGATGTTGTGATTACCATAGCTAGAACCTATCCAAAAGAGCCTGAAGATTTTACTCCTGCTGAGAAGGAAGAAGCCTCCTTGGATGCCAGCCTTCAATTAATATTAATTGATTCCCTTGATCCCTTGATGAACAGACATGTGATGAACTGTAAAAATTCCAAACACATGTGGGAAACTATTGAGGTGATTAATGAAGGCACAGAGGAAGTTAGGGAGAACAAGTTGGAGATCCTAACCTCTGAGTATGAATATTTTAAATCAAATCCAGGAGAAGGAATTACTGAAGTGTTTGAGAGGTATAATGCGTTGATCAACAACCTGAACATAAATGGGAAATATTATTCAATCAGGGAGGTCAACAAAAAGTTCCTTTTAACACTGCCAACTCATCTTGAACATAGAATCACTGCCATTAGAGAAGCTAGAGATCTGAGTGAGATTTCTTTGGACAGGCTCTATGGAGTGTTAAAAACCTATGAGTTGGAGTAGATTCAACAGAAAGAAGTCTAAGGGAAGGATAGAATGGTCAACACATCTACTGCACTTGTAGATGAAGGTCAACAACAATAGCAATCTCAACAATTGGAGAGAATGGTACAGTATTCCAAGGCTGAGGAAAATATGTTAGTAGCAGAATATGATCCTCCTACTACAAATCAATCAAGTGATGATTTTTATTCCTTGGAAGAGCTGGAGCAATTGGAAGACGAGTCAATGGCCCAAATTGTCAAGAGATTCTCCCATGTCAGATTCAAGAGGAATCCCAAGCTTAAGTACAAGTCCAACTACAACAAATTCCAGAAAGGTGGATCTTCATCCTCTAACACCAGCAGTGGTGGATACAAAACAGGGATGGTTGATCGGAGCACCATCAGATGCTATAACTGCAATGAGTTGGGACACTTTGCCACAAAATGTAGGAAGCCAAAGCAAGTAAGAAAGAACTCTGAAAGGGCTTATCTGGCAAAGGGAAGAAGCTGGGATGATACTGACAATGAAAATGAAGATGAAGGAAATCTTGCTCTTATGGCTATTGATGGAAAAGCTTCATCATCAAGAATAGAGGTAAAACTTTCTGATGCTGAAATGGTTTATCATCTAAGAGGTAACTTAGATTGTGCACGTCGTGATAATGAACTGTTAAGTTTACAGATCACGGACCTTGAGAAAGAGGTCAATGAATTAAGACTTGTGCACATTAATCAAGACAAATTAAAAGAACAAGTATCTTTTCTAGAGAATAGAGTTGACTATTATAGAAAACTCGAAACTATTCTCAAAGACAAGATCACCGGTCTTGAGACTAAGGTTAGAGCCTACTTCAATTCTTGTTCGAAGGCTAAAGAGTTCTACAGTAAGCAATCTGTTAATCAAACATCTGGAATAGATTATGATTACAATGTTGCTATTGGAGAATTAGGCATAAACTCCCCTCCTCGTGTCTGTGCTAAAGGGAGGGAAGTACCACATGTGCTTAAGGGTGTTGATGAACCCCTCTATAAACCATCAATTGCTGAACCATTTGATGTGACCTCTTCTGTTATTCAGGAAGAAATACGTGCTGAAGATCATGCTAATGAGAAGGTTGTTACCAAGTCAAGTGTGTCGAAAGTTCCAGTCAAAGTTGTGAAAGCAACTGAGACTAACTCAGACACACATGAGTTGGATAACAAAAATGCCATGTCTGCCATGCATAAATTGCCTACTATTAATCACTCTCATAAAGCATGTGGTGTTTCTAATTGTATATCTTGTGCTTTTAATATGATGTATGCTTATTTTAATGGTAAGCATATTTCTAATGATAAGACTACTCCTCGTCAGCATGTGAATAACAAGAAGCATGATAGGTCTAAGACTGCCAGTCCTTCTAAGGCTAGAAAGGAGACATTTGTGCCTAAGCTTAAACAGAAATTTGTTAAGGCTGTTTACAAGGTCAAATGTTCAGTCATTGAGAAAGTTGAGACAATTAAAATTAAAAATGTTGTTTTGCCTGACAAAGGACAATTTTACAAGTATGCCGGGCCCAACCAAGTTTGGGTTCCGAAGAAGGTCTAATCCATTTGTAGTGCAGGGCATTAAACAGGTATAACCGGTAGTGTGGATTCTTGACAGTGGATCATCAAGACATATGACCGGAGATAGAGCCCTGCTATCAAATGTGGTTGAGAAAGCTGGCCCCATGGTTACCTTTGGAGATAACAGCAAAGGTTTATCCGAGGGATATGGCTGTTTGCAAGCTGGGAATGTTATCATTGAAAATTTTGTATAGTGTGCTAGGTTATTATCAGGAAGCATCATCTAACATATAGCACCAGTGACGAGACTTGAGAATATTACGACATATCACATTACACTTGGAATTGGACTCTAGTAAGATGTGTACAAGTGTACTCCTGGTTGGTGAGTCAAAAGAGGAAGTCAATGCACCACAGTTCATGGACTTTACAGCTGCAGATCTATTGGACTATGCAATCTCTTCTTCACAATCTCACTTCAGGTTGGTATGAACTAGTGTACTACTCAAGCAATCGTCAAGAACATGGTATGGCACTCTAACTGAAGTTATTGTTTAATATGAACTAGTAGAGTCGTCATATTTTTAACTCTCTTATCTTTAGGCACAATCATATTGTTTTATATGTGCAGTGATATATTGTTTATGCAACATAACAATTTGTATCTAAAGTACTTGACAAGTATCGGTCAATGATATGTTGTTAACATTATGTTGCAGATATTTGTAAGCTTTTGACATGAATGAGAATTATTTAGACTTTACCCTAAGTGATCAATGTTTTATCAAAAACTCATTCATATTGAAAAACAAAATCAAACTTCTTTCTACATTAGTGACTTCTTATTTCATGTAAAATCCTTTGAAATCACTATTATACATCATTACTCTCAAAAGATTAAATGTATAATTTTCATTCATTATAAATCTTAAATACATTTTATCTCTATAGTGCCATATATTCTGTGTTACAGGTTCAGTCTCCAATGACTTTCTTTCATTGACAGTCATGAGGTTGAAAACCCATAACGTCTATCCCAGACTGTAAAGACAAACACAAAAACAGAACCAATCAACACTCACTTACCACTAAATGTAGTATGAATGAGCGTGAGGGAGATAGTGCCTTAGTGCACTACATAAGGAAGGTTCTGTAGTCAACCCAGTAGCTCTGTCTCCTACAAAGATGAGTAGTATTTAAACCGAGACAACTGCTAACCCCCATACATCTTCTCAAAAAGATGTAATGGTTGAAAAGGCATAAAAATAGTTACTAGATTCATTCTCTCAACAGGGTGCGTCTATTGAAATTTGCCTGTCGGCCAAGGTATCCTATGTAGTGTCACCACTTCAAACATAAACAATTCTTGATGCACAAGGAGAGGTTACACACACAAAGGATGAGTTGACGGAAATAAGAGTTTCGACCATTTTAAGGTCAGATTCGATTGTTCAAGGTTCGTTAATGGACCAATTGCCTTTACAGGTGTTAGGAGAGGATACTGATCCAAAAGCCATATGTCAGTGGTCAGTGTCTACCTCCCCAGGCTTAAATCCCCCGGATGCATCTGCGGATAGTGGATCTGACATAGGCGCAGATCGGCAACTTGTTGACAATGATTCAGATATTACCTGATGAGTCACAAGGAAAAGTCTTCACAGACATTAGAAGGGAACCTTGATCTTTATGCTAAATTCTTTGGATCATTGTTTACCTTCCCAGAATTCAAATATGGAACCCTAAAAGGGAAACTAGCAACTTGTAAATTATGACTCAGATTCATCTGACGAGTTTAACAAGGATGGGGATTTGCGAATTCCCATTGCACCACCTGTGACCTCCTTAAGGATGGCTAAGGTGATTTTCCTTGCAGGTACATCTGAATGTTGGAGCTATGAGAGAAGAGTGATACACTTGTGAGAATGAGTGTAAACACGAGTGGAGAGAAGAGTGAAACACATGTGAGGTACACTAAACAGAATCACACACTCACAGTGAGGAAGAAAGATAAACTACTTGTTATTTCTTTTCCAACCAAGTGAAATATGAGAACTCCTTCAGACGATGGCATACATTCCTTCTTTAAGGGGGAGATAAAAGCTTAAGTAATAGTTTGGAGGATTCCTCAACTAAGGGGGAGAAATAGCAGGGAGGAAGAAAAAAATCCTATATATGTACACTACACCACACCATTGTTGTTTGTAACTACGGATCCTATTGTACGGGAGAGGTGGTAAACATAAGGTGATTTTCTAGTAAGGGAAGAAGCTGTTTTCAAAAGGGGAGTACCATTGGTTTTTATCTGCGGATCCTATTGTACGGGAGAGGTGGTAAACGAAGGTGATCTTCTTTAATCAGTTGATTCTCATAGGGGGAGAAGCAAGAGAGATATGTGCTTCTCAACAAGAAATGTGGTTGTACAAAAGAAGATGAAACTACTTGAAGATATGTTCAGTCTAGAGGAACATCTATTTGGAATCTGGAAAAGGTTAAATGTTATCCAGAACTTTTCTGCTATTTACTTTGTATTTCTATTTATATCTTTTTCTTATTTGTTAGTTGAGTTATCCTCTAGGTATTTGTGTGTTATTGTCTAACAAACAAATAGGGGGAGATTGTAAGGCATATTTCATAGCCTATTTGTATATTCGAGGATTTAACTCAACTCAAATAAGAATGTAATAAGTAAATAGTGGATCTATCGTCAAAGAGATCTCGCAAAGTAATATCTGTCAAAGGATTCAGAGACAAGGTTCATCTACAGACTTGAGGAATTAATTCACTGGAAGAAGTTCAAAAAATTGATCAAGCCTCAATGATGCAAATCAAGATTGTGGATTTAATCAAGTGACAGAGATCTCGTCAGGGTATCAGATAATTACAAGGATTTAATCTGAAGAAAATCAAAGTGTCAAAGTCAAGACATGAAGAAACGTCACGGAAGTTAGTCACTCATGAACTAGACAGTACATCGAGTGTCAACATTGAAGTGGTGGAATTGATTCATAATTGACAGTGATTTTCAGAAGATTTTCAGAAGAATGGTTGCTGCTCAAGATTAGTATTAATTCTCTATTAATTAATTAAGTCATATAATTTAATTAAGAAAATAAATTATATCTGCAAAGATTAATTTATTGATTAATTGAATTAATTGATTAATTAATTCTGAATTAATATTAAGGTTTTTCAGAATTTTAATTGGATTAAAATCTGCATTAAATCAGCAAGACAATTGAAAATGAACTAGCATGACAATCAGGATTGTCATACCGATTGTCATGCCAGGCCATTTTCAATAGTCTCACCGAAAGTTACACTGGGAGGAGATTGTCTTGCTAGTTCATTCTGATAGTCTTGCTAGTTCATTTGATTGTCATACCGAAAGTCTTGCTAGCTGTTGAGATTGTCTTGCTAGTTCAAAGGATAGTCTCACCGAAAGTCCTACCAGCTATGGGATTGTCTTTCCAGTTCATTCCATTCTGTCGATTGATTAAAAAGACAGAAGCAGCCATTCAAGAATTAACAATTCAACAGAAAAGAAGTCAAGAACATACAGAGAGAAAAAGCAGCCAAATATTTCATCTTATCTGCTAATTCAAGATCACAATTTCTAGTTTGTAATGTTAAATCCAATCAACTAGAAATCATTCTCTTGTTCTTGTATAACAATCTAGCGGATCAAAATCCCTAGAACTTAATCTCAAATTGCGTTTAGCATTTGAATCTTTTTATTACAAAAATAGAAAAAGTTAATGTCGAATTTATTCTAGATTTGTGATAATTAATTTGAGATTAATTCCTTGTAATCGATACAGTTGTTGTAACACCTTTCAAGTTTAATAATATTTTTATTTAACTTGAATTTTGTTTCACATTTTTTATTCCGCATTTAATTCAATTATTCGGTACTGTTTGTATTCAACCCCCCCTTCTACAAACACATTGGGACCTAACAAAAGGTATCGCAACTTTCAAGAAATCTTACATAAATTTTCAATAATAACCGGTCCAGGGTAAAACTTCTTACTTTGGTTGGTGCTTTTGGCCTTTCTTTATTCATAGTAACTTTAATTTCTACTGGATCTCCTTTGGTCTCCTCCTCACTGATTACTTATGCTTTCTACCATCAAAACTTCCACCTTGCAAACTTTACATACGACTTCTTTCTTCTCCGACTCCTCAGTTGCCATTAAATGCTTCGCATGGTCCTTTGTTGACTTTAAGTAACACAAATACAACCTATTCAGATATTCCTTAAAGATTCTGTCCATCAAGTTTTAATATTATTGGTATATTGATTAATTCAAATGATATCACTAGAACTTTATAGCAGCAGTACCCAGTTCTGGAAATTATCCTTGATATGTCTATAGGTTCAATCTCCAATTGATAACGTCCAAATCTTAAATCAATTTTAGAAAATACTTTGCTTCTTCTGTTTGATCAAACAAATTAGTAGTTCAAGATAACAAATACTTACTCTATATAGTAAACTTGTTGAGCTTTCTTTAGTCGACGCATACTCTCATGCTTCCATTTTCTTATTAACAATTAGTACCGGTGCATCTCATGGGATTCACTGGGTCTAATTGCTTCTTCTTCTAGCATCTCTTGCATCTGCTTTGCTAACTTCCTCATTTTAACTGGTGCCATTTGGTGTAAGGCCTTGGTCACTGGCTTCGTCTCAGGTGCTACGTCAATCACGAGCTTCATTTCTCTATCAGGAGGAAATATTAATAACTCCTTAATTGCTATAAAATCTTCAAATTTTGTTTGCTTCTGACTTTTATTTATCTCATAATCACCATAATGCTCACATCTTGATCACCATAATCATCGTTAACAAATTCTTAACCCTCCTTTTTCCTTTATACCTTATCATATTCTCATTTAACGTCTTCAGGACTATCTCTTCATCAATATGGTTTGTCTCGGCATCATGCTTCCATAGTTAATCCATTCCTTAGAATAATGTCAAGTCCTCTTGTCTTAAATAATATCAATTCTTCACAATTTATTGCCAGAAATCTCAATTCCATCATTGGTATTCACTTATGTAACAATTACACGTTCTTGACTTGCTAGTCCTTTAATCATAATCTTATCAATTCAACAGAGTAATTCATCTCATCAACAAAACCTTGAGAGATAAACAATTAAGTTTCTCTCACATCTTTTAATACTTTAACGCATAAGGTATTTACCATAATCATCCATGTTATCACGTCCGTATTCTGAACAACATATTTCACAGGAAAATCGCATATTCTCGTTCTTGAAGACGTATTCCTTATTGGAGTAGATTCCCTTGATCCTTAGTGGATCCTTCCCTAGGGTTAGTGATTTGCAATCCTCGCCATATGTCCTTGTTTCCTTTCCATGCATAAGAGGTAAATGGAACTTCGTCCGCTTGATTCAGGATACATTGATTTCTGTTTGAAAATCTCTTGCAAAGAACGACAGTACAACAAAACAACTAGAAGGATTCACAGTTCAACAAAATTAGAGTTGAAAAGAAAGAAGAAATAAGGATTTGAATATGAATGAGACAACCACATTGGTACTTAAGATGGCCAGTCTTTCGTACCATATGGCATGCAGCACATGATGAGGTGGCGTCCCACCCGACTCTTCGTCATTCTGACAAAGTGTCTCACCATAACACTGTTTGTCCCAATCAGAAAGCAAAACTTGAGGGAAACAATTAAATTTGAAAGAAATGAAATATCCTCCTTTTCGATATCATAGCAAAGAGTTTAATTAAGAAAAGAAATTCATACATTTTTAGGAATTAAGAAGGAATATACGCTGAAATGCCTTCGCAAATTAAGCATTATGGTAGATTCTTACTTGCTAAGTCTTGCGTTCTTAACATTGCACCTACACATACAATACTTTAACAACTGGATCATAATGGTGTTCCTACCAGATAACTTCGAGTTTCCTCTTTTTAATTTAGGATAACCGCGAATCATTCAACATAACGATCCTTTTGTTAATACTATTCTTCTTTTGGAAAGATTTGAAAATCTTCCCAATCTTCTTCGGTCATGCTCTGGCTTCTGTTAAATCAATGAATTCTTCGAACTCTGATAGTCCTAGTAATCGAATGTATAGTTATTCCGTACGCTGATTCTATTGTAAATTTTGTCAAACAATATGTGCATCTTATTGTTAGGAATAATCAACTCCTTCATAATCGTGGGTTACTTGGTTCTCTGAATTAACTAAGTCAGAAATAAGTATCCTTCCAGGCAATTCGGGTCTTTTAACAAACAAGAAACTCAAGTAGTAACTTGACAACCAAGGTTTAAAAATTATTTTATTCAAAAAGGCTTTTAGAAATTTTGTAAGGAAGATCTTTTTCGAAAACTTGTTAAAAAATTTGAAAATCACAAATCTGGTTGTCCTTACTATATAAGTTGGTTGTTGTCCTTCTTACCTATAACAAGGTACCATATTAAAGAAACAATCACATAAAAGTCCGTTCACTCCAATCTACCTTTTCTCCTTTATCATGTCCATTTTCCTTCCTTATTCGACGAAAACTTCAGTTGTCATTGCATGTTATCTTATTCGTAGTTTCACATCAAAGCTTTCATACTGGTAATACTCCCGACATTATCGTTGCAGTAGTTAAGTAGAACAGGCTATCCAATAGTCAACAAGTCTATTTCATAGAACAAAGTTTGCTCGTATCACATCACATCACTACTTTACATATCGCATTTATCATAGCACCATCATTTAATTCTACGAAAATTCCAGATCTATACTTTTCTCTCTAACTCTTTCAAAATTCCTCTAGTCCATCCCACAAACTAATCACGAGTGGTCTATTCACTAGTGGCCTCGTTTAATCTGGTAACAGCTATCCTCCGGAACACTTAAATCTTCTTCTAAACTTCTTCTCACCTTTATTTATATCTCAAATACTCACCATTTATTATAACACCCAAATCTGCCCTCGTAGGTACAATTGCTTCATAGGACAAGTTCTAAACTGGGGGTATAGAACAGGGTGTAAGGTAAACTGAAGAGATACACTCACAATCGAATGTCTAGTAGAATAAGAATAAACGAATGGAGGTTCTTAAATAAGTAGTCTCATATCAAGAGGTGGTAGAATAATGTAGAATAACTTGAAGAGGTGCAACTTTCATAACAGAAGGTAGTACCATTAATACTGATGGAGGAACAAGGTGCAAATCAAATCTGGAAGAAGATGACGATCCTCGAATGGAAAGCTCCAAATGATCAAATGATACAGAGAAATCAGGATCTGCCATTGCCGTTGTCTGGAAATCACATCGCAAGCTAAGAATCCCGAATCGCCACACGAACCGTGCCGGAGACCTACTATATAGTCGCACTCACCCTCACAATGTCCTATCTTTATATTCCCTATTCTTAATCCTAACCCTCTACCCAATCCCGACAACCTAGGCTTGTTTCAGTGACTTATAACATGTAGCTCTAATACCAACCTGTGACGCCCTCCAAACCCGGGTCAGAAGTTTGGGGTCCACAACACATACACAATATATAAACTTGTATAAGACATAATATTTGCAATGACCCTTCTTTATATAACCACGGATCTCAACAGGTTAAAGTATGAAAACAAGCCACAGCCTTAACTTTTATTACATCGTACCAAATCCCAACTAATTTAACTTACCACTGATAATAAAATTATTCTTACAATCTTACTATCCCACTACCACAATAAGCTTCTACTAGCTTGATCCAACTCAATATGGGAACCTATCTCGTGCATTGAACCGGGAAACTTTTGATATCAACCGTATCCTTCTTAACTGTAGAATACATAAAAAGATTCGCAAGAGTGAGCTAACTAGCTCAGCAAGTCACAATGACAATAATTGGGGTTAATCAATGATTAAACAAGATGATTCAGAGGAATCAAGTTTATTGCTAGACAATCATTAGAATTGGATATTCATTTTAGGTTTTAAAACCAAGGTTAGGCTGCTGATCAGTCACGCACTAACCCTGAGCAAAGCACACAGCACTGCTCTCACTACTGGATCCAAGGCACACATTGGCCTAAATTGACCATAGATATGGTCTGACCACGAATCTAGTCCACATATATAAAAAAAACTATCCAATTCTAAAGCAGTTCAATATGATAAACAATATAATTCGATAAACAAGATCATAATCAATGATGGTTAAGCACTTGAATAAAAGCGTAAAGAAACTCATGAATATCTCAAGGGTATATCAAGGCATGTATAAGAAACGGTTTCCAGCTTGTAAAGGATCAGATATTCGACCAGTAATGATTTTTCAAGGTATAATTCTTTGATGTTATAAAGAATGGTTGGAGTATAAAAGTTTCTGGTTTTTAAACAATTTTGTTCCAGTAATTGGTGTTTGGTAGTTATACATTTAGGAAGTAGTATCATATTTGTGTGGTTTGGTGTCTGAGGATCAACAAAGGATGGTTTACAAAGAGTAAGGCTTATGGCTCAAAATCAAGAAAATCAGGGTACAAGGTTAAACAGTTTAAAGCACTTGCATTATAAAACAGGAGTTATATTTAATAATAGCGACATGTTATGAAACAGTTCGAAAACATTGGTAATATATCTTGGAGAAAAGTTCAGAAATACTTGCCTTACAGGCTTTACAACTATTACTGATAAATTCTGAGCCGACTCTGCCGCTTAGGCTTTAACGTCTAGATCTCATTGGATTCGACTTCGACGCTCAGGTTTTTCTGTTGAAACTCTACTGAGCTCGTCGACTGATTGCTAGGTTATCTTTAGTCCATCATCCACTTTCAGTGTTCCCGACTATAACCTACAGGGTCGAAATATCCTACGTTAGACGTCTAGGTATGCTTGACATATCCTCGTTACTAATTCTTACCTAACGATATTCAAGCCCGACTCGTAATTATTCATATTAGAATAACACAGACAACAATTAGGGTTCACATTCTCAAAATTGATCCAGTGTTCGTTTTCAGAAAATACGTATACTCGTCATTTATACGAAATTAGGGTTACTGTGTTTTGGACAAAACATACAACACAACATACAATCAGGTTCTGTATAAAACATACGTATATGTATTTACTTATACTCGCTCGACGTCCCGATAATCCTCGTATGCGCTTCCGTATTTCCGTAGTTCGATTTTCCGGAAATCGGACAGCGTCCCCTTTGTTTATCGGACTACCCGTCGAAACATCCATCGACGTCAATTCAATAACGACAATCCAATTCATAATAACCACAATCCCAATCATCAGTTTAACCCAACAATCAATCCAATCACAATTCGTCAACTAAATTACGTACTCGACTTAATGTAAAATCAAATTCTCGTTTCAAAAATAATTTCACGAATCAATTGATTTATTTTATGAAAAATGGGACTCAGAATAAATTCATCACCGTCCACCGTCCGCTCGTAAAAAGTCATCGCGGACGGCGGCAAAACTCGCGGGTACCCGTTACATCGGGTTTCCAACGTGAATTTCGCCGATTAATATTTTCAAAATAATCCGAAAATAAAATAAAAATTCAAGAAATCATAACAGCAATCATAAAATCAAGTTAAAATCACTGCACTAGTTTCGAATTACTGGCAATTAAAAGAACTAGACCACATATACAGGCATACGGCTGGAAAAATATAATAGTAGATAGCCACTACAGTGAAACACATGCGCACAACGAAAACACTTGCACACGGGCCACCACGCCGGAGGAAGCCGGCGGCAACCGAACAGGGGAGTCACAGGCAGCAGGAAACAGAGAACACGACAAGCGCAAACGATTCAATCGGGTATACACCTATACATACAAAATATGTACGCACACACACATGGCCGAAAAACGGCCGGAAGAAACAATGGGAAACAACACAGTGGTGCACTCACCGGAACAAGAACGGAGCAGAAGGGGAAAGAGAAAAGAAAGGAAGAGGAACAGAGAGGGTGAGGGGAGAGAGACTGTAGAGAGATTGTGTGATTCTTTCTCTCTTCTTTTTTTTTTACAAAAAAAACAGGTATCAGTTCATAAGACCAGGACACGTTGCTGAAAATTGGTGATTCATACTGAAATTGTTTGACACGTGTCCTTTTTTATGACGGAAACTAAATTTCGGCTCGCGATTATACAATTAACGATACCAACATAAGCATAAATAGGTTAGAAAACTCCAAAACAATTTTTAAAATATCACAAATAATTCAAAGTTATTATAAATAAATTTTCCATAATTTTTAAAGTATTTTTAAAACGCAACTCGTACCCACATTTGCTAATTAAAGAACCGAGCTGCACTTAAAACAAATTCAAAAAATTACGAGAATAGTTTTAAAATATTACAAATATCCCGAAGTTTATAAAACATGAATTTCAAAATTTTTGAACAACTTTTGAAACATAATTTATATCCGCTTTTAACAAATAAACGAATCAACGCGCAGGTGAAATTAATCCCGAAAATTTCCAAAATAATTTTAAAGTTCTCAGAATATTCCAAACTTAAATAAATATGAGTTTCATAATTTTTGAGGAATTCTGGAATTAAATACAGATTTTATAAGTAAATATAATCAGAAAATCACATAGGGTTAAATAATTGATGAAATATTGATTTCTAAATTTTATAAAATCCCAAAAATAAATATTTTAATTATAGAACTATAAATTTTTTTAAAGATATTCCAAATATTTATGCAATTAAATTTGCACTAAATTCACTTTTGAAATTGAAAACAATTCAATACGACTCCATAATTAATAACGCGGACAACTCGGTACATCACACATCACACCCAGATAATAATCAAACAACAAATAGCGGTCAAAACCAATACATATTTTATCTATTTAATAATTTTTATAATCACATATTTAAATAATTCAAAAATACACGAGTCGTTATAAGAGACATTCATTTTGAGTGGTTTTTCTGGGTTTGACACCACTATCCGGATTCTCAATGATCATGTTAGATATATTTGAGATGTCATGTCTAATATGATTCATGTTGTTAGGTCACACACACTGTAGAAGGGGGCTGAATACAGTGTATAGCACAATCAAATCAAATTCAAATAACACAAGTAACAGAAAACAGACTTTATTCAATGCAATAAACTCTGTTACAATATAGAAATGTCCTCTCTCAGTGATGAACAAATATCATGAGAGCTGCTAGGGTTACAATGAATAATATTCTCGATAATGATAACACTTATAGTGTAAACCCTATGTTTGTGTTTATATATTACACAGTTACAAGATAATCGCTAATTGATATGGAATATAATTCTGCTTCCTAAAATATATCAATCAGTTATCTTTTCTTCCAAGTATTCCATTCTTCATAGAATTCCTTCTTCATTCATATCTCTTCGTACGTTTGTCTCGATCTTCTTTCCTTTCAATCAGCCGCCTTCCTTATCTGAAAGTTTCCTTTAAGTCCTGATATTATCTCCTGATAAATATCTCCTGAATCTTAAGTACTGATAACTTAAGTTCTGACTTCAGTATAAGTGTTGATTTCAGTTAAGTACTGATTTGTCCTGTTTAAGTAAGATCTGAAAACTAAACATAAATCATATTAGACATGACATTATCAAATATATCTAACAATCTCCCCCAACTTGTAAATTAGCATAATATACAAGTTTAACAGATATTTGATGATGTCAAAAACATTAAGTACAAATGCATGAAAAATTGACTAGATAACTACAACTTACAGTCCTTAAAGATTTACCAACTTTAACTTCTGATAACAACTTCAGTCTGTATACATATCAGAATTTGAGCAGTTGTATATCTTGACTTGGCTTCACTTTCTGATCTCTTTGATGTCAGGAGTTGTTCTGAGATAGTTCTTTAACAAACATCTCTCAGCATATCTGAGTTCATCAATCATCCTCCTCTTAGCATCTTTGAGTTCTGGAGTATCTTCACCAGTTTGAAAGATAGCATATCTGAGATCATTAATTTTTGCTTTTCTCAACTCTTGATCTAGTCTTATGACATAGGCTTTGTCAGACTCTAGATTGAATTCAAGTCCCTTAATACCAAGATATGTTCTGATCTGTGAAATATTAGGCTTCATATCAACAATATCACCCTTGTGATCTCTGTACTTTGGACGGTATGTGCTGTCAGAATTTACAGAATAAAGCCTTTTATGTCTCTGAATTTGAGTCTTCAAATAGTTTGCAGCACTTTCTGTTATTCAGTCATTCACTTGAAGTAAAAATAAAACATGTTCTAGTTCTTCAAAATACTTCAGTGGTATAGCATTTTCCCTTATAAGGTAAACCCTACCATCTGTCATGAAATATAACAAGATGTGTTCTTTCAAGAAGGTATGATAGACCATCTATACAGATTCTAGTTGATTCAATCTTTCAGGAGTTGCTCCAACACCTGGTTCACTTAAGGAAGTTGGATCATTGGTTGTGTTCTGCACTCTTCTTTCATCAGCACTACCCAATCCAGATTTATCTCTTGCTTCCTTTCCAGTAACCACTCTTGCTTCAAAACCACTTGCTGCAGTCTTCAAAGGTTGAGTCTGTTTGGCTTTAGTGAAACCTGGTAGGAGTAACCTTGAGGATTTAACATGAGCAATGTCAGAGGTTTCCTTTGACTTATCTTCTGATATCAAGTCAACTTGAGCTATGTCAGAGATTGCTTGTTTCATGGTTATATCAGAACTAACTATACCTTGACTCTGAACAACTTGAGCCATGTCAGAGGTTGTCTTAGAAATCTTCCTTGAAGTCAGAATCTTCAACAGAAATTTCTTCATCCATAGGAGGCACATAAACCTTTATAGGTTCACCAACTTTTTCTTTGCCCTTGGACCTTGGATCTATCTGTAATTTTGATTTGGCCTTGGTTGCCACATGATTTGTCCTTTCTTTTATCACAATGCCTTTACCGTAGGAAGTTTCTTTTACCAGCAGAAGCTTCAGATTTGGAATTAACTTTATCTGACTTAAGTCTAGCTTCTTCTTCCATTAGACTTTCAAAGTCCATTCTTGGATTTTCTTTCAGAAATAACTGTCTTGAAATTTCTTCATCAAGATCCAAAAGTTCATCAGAACTTATCCTTTTACCAGTATCAGAAGTTATTCTTCTCCCAGTATCAGAACTTGTTCTATGACTTATAGTTCCAGCACTTCTTGATGAGAGACCTCTACCTTGACCATGACCTCCACCCATTCCAGAGTTTCCCGGGTCATTACCATCATCCTTTTTCTTCAGTGTCTTATCAGGTTTGCATTTGGACTTAATTACTTTCTCCCCCTTTTTGGCATCAGCAGGTAAAAGAAGAGAGACAAGCAATTCCACTGAGGATTGGATCTCATTGAGTTGAGATTGCTGAGAAACTTGATTTTGCAAAATTTCATCAATCTGAGATTGTTGCTTCTCTTGGGTTTTCTCAATGTAGGCAATTCTCTCAAAGGTAGGTTTGAAAAAGCTTTTCTTTTCAAGTTTCATAGTTGTTTCTTGCTTGAGTAAAGCTTCTTGAATTTTATGCACCTCGGCATGAGTTGTTGAGTGTTGACCTTGAAGATGTCTAGTACTCAAAGCAGTAACTCTCAGCTATGTTTTGAAATCATCATTAACTAACATCTCATCAGCTTTTGCCAAGTGATCAGCAAGAATCTTTTTAGAAGGAATAAAACTGACTGAGTTCCATTCCTTAGTCCACTCATGTCCTCTAGGAGTTTCACTCTAAGGTACTGGTGCATCTCCTCTAACAAACTTTTTAACTAGTTCAGCTTTTGAAGGAGCTTGTAGAGTTGCATGTCCAGAAGGACCAGCTTCATCAGCATCTGCATTTGTAGCAGCATCACCAGTATCATCAGCATTTGCAGCATCAGAACTTACAGAGTCAACATCCTCTGATAAAAGAACAGTATGAGAGGCTATGGAGGCTTCAATATCATCCTCTAAGTGCTGATCTGTTTCCAAGTTCTGATCAACAGCCATATTCAGATGCTCACCTATAGTCTGATCTTCAATGTCTAGATGCACAGAAGGTGTTGTAGACAATTCTGGAGTTTCATTAGCATCGGGAATTGGTGTTGTTGATGGATTGATTGGAGCTGGTGGAGCTTCTAAGTAGAGAACCTCAGGCACAATTAGGTTGTGAATATCAATCTCAGCACTTGTGCCTGGGTCTGCAGTAGATACTAGTTCATTTACAGGAGTCACAGGTGGTGAAGATACCTTATCTTGAGCAGTTGCCTGAGTTGGTGACAATGGAGGTGTAGATACAGTAGCTTCAGCAAATTCTGGCTCTTTTGAGATCAGAGATTCCCGATCTCCTTCCTTAGCTGCTGCTTCCTCATCCTCTGAAACTGACTCAGCCATGTACCTTTGTGCTCTCTGTTTTTTATATCTCTTTGAAGGTGGAGATTCCTTGGGAGTTTCATCAGAATACATCCTTCTAAGCCTTTTGAGAAGCATAGAACCCCCAATACCAATATCCTTCTGAGAAGAGACCTTCTCAGCTTCTTTGACAACAGGTTCTGACACAGGAACCTGTTCCTCACTGTCTGACTCATCTCTCAGAACAA
The DNA here is from genome assembly GCF_009905375.1 of Apium graveolens. NCBI lineage: Eukaryota > Viridiplantae > Streptophyta > Magnoliopsida > Apiales > Apiaceae > Apium > Apium graveolens. Next base: position 78,552,171 of record NC_133649.1, read on the forward strand.
TCCTCCTTCTCTTTTGTTGTGTCTGAGGTACAGTCTTTGTCCTCTTGGGCTTTGAAGATGAAATCCTCACAGTATGTGCTGATGATGAAGGTTGAGATATCTGTGAAGGTTTGAAATATGTTCTGCCTCGATCCTAGAAAGCAAAACTTTCGCCCGCTCAGCACGTACTTCACCACGCCTCTTGGCTAGAAGGCCGACCACTATATAGAGAGATCCCATATACCAGTGATGAGCGATAGCGAAACCTAGAGAGGCAGCCTCGGGAATCTTTTTGGCATAAACTGCCACCCTCAGACAAAAAACGTGAGCGCCTAGCACAAAATGGGTTGTGCTGGTGGGTTGAACATCAGGGTAAACAGATCTGTTGGTTTTAGGATCAGCATTTACTATGATCTATTTTACAGACTGAGGTATTTGTAAGGGTCGAACCACCTTTTTCTTAAGGTCAGCATTTACCAAGTCATTAAAAGCCCGTTTTGCAAGCTTAAAGGGTGAAATTAAGTCAGTGGTAGGTTGGGGTTCATCAGCACAACAGAAGTTATATATAAGCTGACAGAATCTAGCAAAGTACACTACATTCCTATCTTCTGTCATCCTATCCCCTATAAAACCTAGCACAGCACTTGCAAAATCAAAATGAGTTTGGTGAATAATAGCATACCCGATGTGTTGACTCATAATTGGAATGACATCAAAGTTGGAACACTTATTGGTGAATGCCTTAGTGATGCAGTCGAAGAAAAAGCTCCATTCCTTCCTGATATGTGTCCTTTTCAACTGTCCAAGCTTGGCCAAACTCTTCTCATACCCTAGATTGACCATGAGCTACTGTAGAACAGGTTCCTCTGCTGTTGAAAAAGTGCAGCCTTCTGGTAAGTGGAGAGCTTTACGAACTACTCCAGGTGTTACCACATGCTCAACATCATTTACTTCAAAAAAAATGCTTGGAGTACCAGTAGCGCCACCATTATCAAAATGCCCAGTCCACCAGAACGTCAGAACTTGTTGGCTTGAAATGACTTGAGGTTGGGTCAACGCATACCCAATCTCACTGTGTGCTAGAAGATCTTGCACAAAGTGCAAATCAAATGGAGCTTCAGCATTGTTCAAGATTACAGCATAGTTGTTGGGTACAAACTTGGCTCCATCTATAATCAAATCCTTAGGTTCCATGAGAAAAGTTGAGAAATTAGGTTGCCTGTAAGGTGTTTGATAAAATGTCTGAATTAAAAAGCATCAGGAGATGAGAGAGAATAGAAATAAAGAGAGAGAGAGAGAGAGAGAGAGATAAAATGTGAAAGTAAATAAAAGAGTTTACAATCTTTTCTCTCTTTTACTTATACACGGTAGAAAAAGTAACCGTTGGGACACCTGTCAGACATGCAGCAGTAAAAGATAATTAATGGGCACGGGAATTCAGTAATCATTACTTATCACATGCAGTTTTTCAAGGAAAAACAGTTCCACTTACCAAGTAATCCCATTAATTAAGGTAGTTCAGTTTTATTTTAAAATTTAAAATTGTTCCCACTTAATAAATTATTTTTACTACGAGACCAATATTTTGTAAAAATATTACCAATAAGAGAATGACCATAAAGAAACCAAGTAATCAAATATTGCCACGTCAGAATCAGAACTTGATTTGTATCAGAGCTAAAACGGTCATCGGAATATGGGTACATCAGGATTTAAAAATGCATCAGAATATCAAACCACTAAGAGACAAAATTTTGCATAAATATAAAATTTCATTAATATATTGAGCAAATACATTTCATGAAATTTAAATTACATCATAAAATTACAAGATTGTCCTAAGCTACAAATCCTAACATCAACAGCTTTTGTCCTAAGCTAAGAAGCCAGACAAAGCTGACGGTGAAGAGAAACATGTAGGAGAAATTATTTCTTCTTCCTACTCTCAACAAAAAGAACAGCAAGGCGAATAATACGCTCATGCTGGCGGAGAGCTTTCAACCGTTCCTCTTCCAGTCGCTCAAGATGGCGATGGTAGTCCATGTAAAAGAACAAGAGGTCTGTAAGGACCTCTTGGGGAACCGAGTCCCAAATCTCATCAGGAATGGCAGTGATATGCCATTCTTGCTTCCATTCTGTACACCTCATGGTGAGAGTGAAAGTATCATAGTTCAGAGCTAAGTCATAATGAACCATGGTTGTGATGAGAGAAAAAAAATGAGTTGGAGGGTTTGAGAGAAAATGAGAGATGGGATTGCTGGAAATGAGGTGTTGGTTTATATAGCCAATAGAATGTCAAGAGACGCAAGGAAAATTGAATGGTTACAGGTAAAAATAAGTCTACCTCGTCTCCCTAGACTGATGAGAATAAAAACAGCCATTGGAAGTGTAAAACAGGATTTAATGCGCATATGAAACAAGTAAAAATTATTGTGCATGGACGTGTACCACTAACCCTAATTGTATTGACTGTTAATATATCATTCAAACATATTCTGATTTTAAATAAGACTGTTTTAGATTTTAACCACAAATAAGTCAAGTAAAGAATCAGAATTTAATATCAGAACTTAGACTTATATCAGAACTTAACAGTCATCAGAACATGATTTCTTAACTCGAAAAATGAATGCCTATTTCTGCAATTCTTCACACAAATTCTGATTTCATGTCTTCAGAACGTAATCATCAGAACTTCAATCATAACCTGTCCTCAGAATTTATGCAATCTGACACATAAACTGTTCATCTAAAACATCATTTATCACCACAGTAATTTTCATCATTCATATGGAGTGTATGTGTGTGCAGTAATCTAAATATCAGATAAGGATTAAAGTCTGATTCACTTCAGTACATCTTAGAAATAAGGCAGAACTAAGAACTCTGCTCAAAATCTTTCATAATTCTGAAGTCTACTTTAAAATGAGTTCATGCATGAGTCCACCTCAACTGTTTTGTGCTCATTTTATGCATCTTTTGAAATTCCATTTTACAGTGGCTTCTCAGTGTAAGTGAGTCACGACTGCTTATCAGAATTTATGCTATTATCAGAGTATTTCTCCAGTAATCATAGAGTGTGAAAAGTTACCAAGAAAACTATTTATTTTTGCTTTTTTGATGCATATTACTTAATACCAGCAATGCACTTGGGTCTTCCCTTCCACAGTTTTTACTCTAGATCTCAAAGGAGTACCTGATATTTATTTCTTTTTATTTTCCTTTTCTTTTGATAAGTGAGGCTTATCAGCACTTAGTACATTCACCAGATTTACTAACATCAGAACTTAACAGATGAGAAGCACTATTCTAGTTTTTGACTTAGTAATAAGATAGACAAAGTAAACTTAACTAAGCTCAATATCAGAATTTGCTTATGTCAATAGATTTCCACATAAATAATTACTTCAAACATGGGATTTGTTAGTATATTAAAGACTACTAGGTCAGCATCTAGCATATTTATCCTCATTGGATTGAATAATCACAGAAACATTCATATCACTATCAGAGTTTAGAAATTCACATCAGACAACAATCAGTACTTAAGCAATTTTCAATTAGGCACAGAATACACAAAGATACTAATATCTGTAAATACTGATCATAAAGTCTGATGCATCAGAACAAAAGCTAAGCAGATTTAGAGAAAGAACCTTAAACCATTCCAAGTTCATTTACCAATCTTGTAAAAGTAGCTTCACACAGTGGTTTGGTGAAGATATCTGCTAGTTGTTGATCTATTGGAACAAAGTGTAATTCCACTGTACCTTCATCCACATGTTCCCTTATGAAGTGGTACCTAATGCTGATGTGCTTTGTCATTGAGTGTTGAACTGGATTACCTGTCATAGCAATAGCACTTTGATTATCACAGTAAATAGGGATTTTAAAATATGTTTACCCATAATCCAGTAACTAATTCTTCATCCAAAGAATCTGTGCACAACAGCTTCCTGCAGAAATGTACTCTACTTATGCAGTTGATGTGGAAATTGACTTTTGTTTCTTGCTAAACCAAGAAACCAATCTGCTTCCAAGAAATTGGCAGCTTCCACTTGTGCTTTTCCTGTCTATTTTGCAACCTGCAAAATCTGCATCTGAGTAACCTATTAGTTTAAAGTCTGATTCTCTGGGATACCATAATCCCAGATCAGCTGTTCCCTTAAGATACTTGAAAATTCTTTTCACAGTTGTTAAGTGAGGTTCTCTTGGATCTGCTTGAAATCTTGTACAAAGATAGGTAGCATACATGATATCAGGTCTACTAGCAGTTAGATAGAGTAGAGAGCCAATCATACCTCTGTAATCAGTAATATCTACTGATTTACCAGTATCCTTACCCAATTTTATTGTAGTGGCCATTGGAGTGGATACACTTGAACAATCTTGCATTCCAAATTTTTTCAGCAAATTTCTGGTGTATTTGGTTTGACAAATAAAAGTGCCTTCTTCATTCTTCTTGACTTGAAGGCCCAGAAAATAGCTAAGTTCCCCTAACATACTCATTTGATATCTTAACTGCATCAGTTTGGCAAACTTCTTGCAAAGTCTATCATTTGTAGAACGAAAGATGATATCATCAACATATATATGAACCAAAAGTAAGTCATTTCCATGGTTGAGGTAAAACAGTGTTTTATCTATAGTTCCTCTGTTAAATCCACTTTCCTGAAGAAACTGAGCTAAAGTCTCATACCATGCTCTTGGAGCTTGCTTAAGGCCATAAAGTGCTTTATCAAGCCTGTAGACATGATTTGGATATTTGGGATCTACAAAGCCTGGAGGTTGTTCAATATATACTTCCTCTTCCAATTCTCCATTGAGAAAAGCACTTTTCACATCCATTTGAAAGACAGTAAACTTTTTGTGAGCAGCATAAGCTAAAAATATCCTTATGTCTTCCAATCTAGCAACTGGTGCAAATGTTTCATCATAATCAATTCCCTCCTGTTGAGAATATCCTTTTGCAACCAACCTTGCTTTATTCCTTATAATTATGCCATCACTATTAATTTTGTTTCTGAACACCCACTTTGTACCAACAACAGATCTGTTCTTTGGTCTTGGCACTAGGGTCCAGACTTTGTTTCTTTCAAATTCATTTAACTCTTCCTGCATTGCTTGCACCCAATCAGCATCTTGAAGAGCTTCTTCCACTTTCTTTGGTTCAGTCTTAGAAAGAAAAGAATTATAAAGACATTCACTTGAAGTAGCTATTCTAGTTCTGACACCTGTATCAGGATTTCCAATAATTAAGTCAGGTGTATGTGATTTAGTCCACTTCCTTGCAGATGGAAGGTTTTCTCTAGAACTGGATGCTCCCCCATGATCCATGCCATGTTCATCAACATTTTCTGATGCTCCCCCTGAAACTATGCTCTCTAAGTTAGATCCTTCAGAATTTAAGTTTTCAGAACTATCAGAACTTGACTTATCAGAACTTGATGAATCAGAACTTGAAGAGCCAGTTGTATGTTCTGATGCTTCTTGAGATGTGGTTGTTTCTTCAGTATGCTCCCCCCTGCACGGGTGCATCTTCCTTTGGCGTAGTCACCACAGTTTCAATAACATCAGAGTTTAATCCATCAGAGTTTGCAGTATCAGGATTTAGACTGTCAGGATTTTTAGTATCAGAATTTAAGTCTTCATTTTCGAATCTCAGCTGATCATGATCATTGAAATCTTCAAGTCCAGAAATCTTCTTATCATCAAAGGAGACATTGATAGATTCCATGACAACCCTTGTTCTTAAATTGTAGGCTCTGAAGGCTTTTGTGGAAAGTGGATATCCAACAAAAATTCCTTCATCGGCTTTTAAATCAAATTTGGATAGCTGTTCAGGGTGAGTCTTAAGAACAAAACACTTGCATCCAAATACATGAAAATACTTCAGATTTGGTTTCTTTTTCTTCACCATCTCATATGGTGTCTTTCCATGCTTGTTAATGAGGGTTGCATTCTGAGTAAAACAAGCAGTCTGCACAGCTTCAACCCAAAAATAGGTTGGTAGCTTTGCTTCATCAAGCATAGTTTGTGCAGCTTCAACAAGAGTTATATTCTTTCTTTCAACAACTCCATTTTGCTGTGGAGTTCCAAGAGCAGAAAATTCCTGCTTGATTCCATGGTCTTTGCAGAACTCTTCCATTGTCAAATTCTTGAACTCAGTGCCATTATCACTTCTTATGATCTTTACAGAATCTTTGACCAATTTATCCAGTTGCTTGACATGATCAATCAAGATAGATGCAGTTTCTCTTTTTGTATGTAAGAAATACTCCCATGTGTATCTGGTGAAATCATCCACTATGATCATAGCATATTTCTTCTTTGCAATAGACATGACATTCACTGGACCAAATAACATGAAGTAGGTGATAAAGCTCAAGAATGAAGATTCAGTCTTGCTCTTGAATGAAGATTTTCTTTATTTAGCCTTCTGACATGAATCACAAAGGCCATCAGGAGCAAATATTGATTTTGGCAGTCCTCTCACAAGATCTTTCATGACCAGTTCATTTATATTGTTGAAATTTAAATGAGAGAGTTTCTTGTGCCAATTCCAGCTCTCTTCAATTGATGCTCTACTCATCAGACATATTGCAGAACGATCAGTACTTGTTGAAAGCTTGGCTTCATAAATGTTACCATGCATATATCCTTTCAGAACAACTTTTCCTGTAGATTTGCTTACAATTTCATAGTGTTCTTCAAAGAAATCCACATGATAACCTCTGTCACAGATTTGACTAACACTCAGCAGATTGTGTTTAAGTCCTGAAACCAGAGCTACTTCTTTAATGATGACATTCCCAAGATTGATATTGCCATATCCCAATGTTTTTCCAATGTTTCCATCTCCATAAGAAACACTTCGGCCAGCCTTCTCCACAAAGTCTGATAGCAGGGCTTTATTTCCAGTCATATGTCCTGAACATCCACTGTCCAGAACTAGGATGTTTTTCCTGTTGCCCTGCAATCACAAAGACCACTAATGATTAGTTTTAAGGACCCAGACTTGCTTGGATCCTGTGGCCTTATTAAATTTGTTAACATTTGCAGCGGATTTAGCATCAGAGTTTATGTTAACATTTTTCTTATCAGCATTTATATTATCAGACTTTGTATCAGAACTTACACTAGAAGGAACAATGCTAACTTTCTTTAAAGAAGGTTTTATTTGATAATAATCATTGTACAAACTATGATATTTCTTACAAGTATAAACGGAATGCCATAAACTACCACAATGAAAACAAGGATTTTGTGGCTTATATCTAACAGACTGACTCTTAACTCCTGACTTTGAAGGTAAGGAGTTTATGTTCTTTTTCTTCCTGCAAAAAGAAGCCATATGGTTAGAACTTCCACAGTTATAACATGTTTTTCTAGGAGCATTAGGAACAGGCATATAATCATTGATTTTATTTATACCTTCCTTTCCATTCCTATTTTTCCTAGGAGACTTTACCTTGTTTATATTCTTTACATCTTTCAGCTTATGCTTAAGCTGCTTCTTTGTCATTAAGCCTACATTCACTTTAGTTGTCTTTTCCTATTTTAGTTTGTCAGAAGTTAATTCCTCTTTAACTCCTGATTTCTCAGTTTCAAACTTTACAGCTACAAACTTAACAGGTTTTAACTTTGGCTTTTGTTTAACAACTATAGGCTTAATATCTACAGTTCCTTTATCATTCTTATCATCTCCATAACCTAAGCCCTTTTTCCAGTTTCCACTACTTAACAAATTCTGAGTTGTTCTGCCAGAGTTAGTCCAAGTCCTGATAATCTCTCTTTCCTTTTCTAGCTCAGTTTTTAGAGATTCATTCATTTTAAGTACTTCATCCCTAACATAGAAAGCATCATCTCTATCTTTCTGAGTTTGATGGAACATGACTAACTCTTTTTCTAAATAATCATTCCTCTTTTTACAAGCAAGATTTTCAGAAGTTAATCTTTCACATGTTAAAGTTTGATCTCTATAACTAATGAACATGGTTTTAAGATATCTTCTTAACTCATTAATATCATCAGTATGAAAGGCATAAGTAGTTTGAGGTACCTTTAACTCAGCAGCTTCAGGACTGCTATCAGCATTTGCCATATCAGCATTTGCCATCAAGGCATAGTTCTCCTCACTTTCAGAATCTGAAGTGTCTGTCCAGCTTTTCTTCTTTGTGACAAGAGCCTTGCCTTTGTCACTCTTCACTTTCTTGCAATCAGGAGATATGTGGCCTTTCTCACCACAGTTGTAGCATTTGACATTTGTGTAATCTCCTCTGTCAGACTTCCCTCCTTTGCCTTATGATTTTCTGAAATTCTTCTTATCAGAACTTGCACCTTTCCTGGAAAACCTCTTTCCCTTCCTGAACTTCCTGTATGCAATCCTGTGATTCCTTTCACCATAAGAGCACACAGCTTCATCATCTCTTTATCAGCATCTATCTCAGGTAAGCTTTCAGTTTCTGAGTCATCATCACTATCAGAACTTGATGACTCAGTATCAGTCTTTGTGATGAGCGCTTTTCCTTTGCCTTTCCTTGAGGTAGCTGCCTTGGGGGATTCTTCTTCAGCCTTAAGAGCAACTGTCCTTGACTTTCCTCCTTTCCTCTTGCTTCTTTGTTCCATCTCAAGTTCATGAGTCTTGAGCATCCCATAAATATCATCAAGAGTTGTTTCTTCAAGATTATAGTTGTCTCTTATAATTGTTGCCTTCAAATCCCAACTTTCAGGAAGAGCTAACAGGAATTTAAGGTTTGAATCTTCAATATCATACTCCTTATCAACTAGTGATAAATCATTAAGAGTTTGACAAATCTGTCATATAAATCAGTCAATGACTCATTAGGCTTTGAGTCAATGTGTTCATACTCTTGAGTGAGTATTGTCTTCATGTTCTTCTTGATTGAATCAGTTCCCTGGCACCTTGTCTCCAAGGCATCCCATATCTCCTTTGTAGTCTTGCAGTTAATTACCCTGTTTGACATTACATTATCAATGGCACTATGTAGCAAGTGTCGTACCCTAGCATTCTTAGCAATTGAAGCAATATCTTCAGCAGTGTAATCACTTTTCTCCTTTGGTACAGACTTTGCTGCTTCACCTGCAACTATAACAGCGAGTTTTGTTGGCTTGTGAGGCCCTTCATGGATTCTGTCAAGATATTCTGAATCAGTAACCTCCAGAAATATAGTCATCCTCACCTTCCATATGGGATATTCAGATGGCTTCAGTATGGGAACTCTAATAGCCTCATATCGACTATGGATTTGAGTCTTTGGTAGTTCTTCAGTTTTCGTGGGCTTGGCTGGAGTTTCCGCTTCAGACACGATTGTTTTTGGATCTTAAATTGTTTGTGTGTTAATAGATAGGCTCTGATACCACTTGTTAGGTCACACACATTGTAGAAGGGGGTTGAATACAGTGTATAACACAATCAAATCGAATTCAAATAACACAAGTAACAGAAAATAGACTTTATTCAATGTAAAATCGCTGTTACAATATGGAACTGTCCTCTCTCAGTGATGAACAAATATCATGAGAGCTGCTAAGGTTACAATGAATAATATTCTCGATAATGATAACACATTATAGTGTAAACCCTATGTCTGTGTTTATATACTACACAGTTACAAGATAATCGCTAATTGATATGGAATATAATTCTGCTTCCTAAATATATCAATCAGTTATCTTTTCTTCCAAGTATTCCATTCTTCACAGAATTCCTTCTTCATGCATATCTCTTCTTACGTTGTGCCTGATCTTCTTTCCTTTCAATCAGCTGCCTTCCTTATCTAAAAGTTTCCTTTAAGTCCTGATATTATCTCCTAATAAATATCTCCTGAACCTTAAGTACTGATAACTTAAGTTCTGACTTCAGTATAAGTGTTGATTTCAGTTAAGTACTGATTTGTCCTGTTTAAGTAAGATCTGAAAACTAAACATAAATCATATTAGACATGACATTATCAAATATATCTAACATTTCTACTAAATGATTTCAACTTATAATTGAAATTTCTTCTAAATTTAAGTATACTGAACATGGTAGAATCTTCTATTGCTCAAGCTCTTACAAAGTATAACAGTCATATGTACCTTATTTTCAATCAGATTTGATCCACACGTAGAAGCTTTTGAAGTCAGTGATCCTTCAACATTTTCCTCAGGAATTCAATATTCCTCCTACTGCATGACATGTTGATTGTTGCATGGTCTTGTTTCTATTGTCCACTGTCTCAAAACCCATTTTTTTCATTCCTTTACTTTTCCTCAGCTTCAAGGGTCTTCAACTTGGTATAAAGTTCATCCGGTGGCTTTGTATTGAAGTACAAGTCATTCTCTGTTGGATGACACTTTATTATTTAATTGGAAATACGAATACCCAAATCAGTCAAAATCATCAACACCATCACCAATCAGACGACACCAACCAAAAATACTACAATCACAAATCAACCCAAACCAAATCTACACCAATGAAAGCACTTCCAGTCTCCGGACAACCAAAATCAACAATAAAACTCACTAATCTAACGAATCTGATCTACTTATCGATCAACAAGTTCTAATACAAATTATTAGGTCACTCGGTACATTCAAGGGGGGGTGAATATATGCTCTTTGCTTTAAATCTAAAATGCAGCAGAAAATGAAACTTCAAAATAAAATAAATAAACACATGATATTTCATAGAATAATTCTTTTATAAAGAAATTAAACCACAAAGGGTTACTTATGAAGGGTTTTTAGCACATAAACGCAGCAAAAACGTAAATTTAAATCTTATAATAACCGAAACCCTCCGCAGGATCCATGCGAAAAATAATATTTAATTCGTAGTTCAGTATGTTTACCTTAAGAAGCTTTACGTTAATGGAAAGATGGAGGTCTTTAATGGCGATCCAAAAATGATAAACGGAGATCCTTAGCAGCTGCTCCTCAAGTGTGAAGCACTCCACCGGTATCCACAAGAAAACGATGTAATGAAGGAGGAGGAGATGGAGAGAATTAGGGTTTTGTAAATCTTTTTGGTTGAGGCAAAAATAGGGTCTATAATAGTATATTTATAGGCCAAATTTTCAGCTGAAAATTTTCCCATAAAATATTATTATTATTAACCCTTTATTATTCTCACTAATAATTAAAACACCTTTTAATTATTAATCCTTTTTCTAAACTCTTTAGAAATAATTCTCTCACTTGATTTAATTTCCAAAAATTAAATTCTTAATTAATAATATTAAGAACCTTTTCTTAATTAATTTATAATTAATTAAATCTCATTTAATCAATTATTAAATTTGCCAATTAATTATTTATTTCATAAATAAATAATTATCAGCCATTATTAATTAATTTCTCCACCATTAAATCATTCTCTTTTATGGTGTGACCCTGTAGGTTCAATATTAAGCCGGTAGTAGAAATAAATAATAATAAAACTATTTTATCATTATTTATATAAATTCTCTAATTCATTAAATATGATTAATTAATTAATCATATTTATTCTACATCGTGAGAGATACTTCTCAGCATATCGCGACTATCCAGATAATACGAATTCACTGCTTAGAATACCAAGAACCTATTCCGTGAGTAGTTACCGTACAATCAATTCCTTCTACCCTGCAATGTCACGATTAAATATAAGGCATGGAACTTGTGTCAAGCCTATCTTATTTAATCACTTGCTTTCCCATTCACTATGCTTAGTTCTATTTAATGTAAATTAGAAACTCCTTTCTAATTTCATTCACTCTGGCCAGAGATTCCTGAACTAACATAAGTGGATCAACATTGAACATTCTCTTCCTATAATAGAAGGGGTAGATCCTTTATTGATCATACACTATCTTCGTGTAAAAATTCCTATACCCAGTAGAACCCTTATAATTGTCCCTTGAGACTAAGAACAAAACCAAAGCATAGTTCAATGTACACAAGATGACTATGATGACCTCAAGTCTAAGGATACTTGTACAACTATGACTATGTGAACAACTGCAGACACGTGAGTGAACTCCATCAGTTGTTCAGCTGTGTGAGTCATGTTCAGTGAACTTATTCTATAATAAGCACCTACATACTAGCTATAGTGTCACCACACAAATATCTATGAGAACAGACATCCTTCATAATAAAGCAAGCATAGTATGTACCGATCTTTACGGATTATTAATTACCAGTTAGTAATCCTACGATCATGAACTATTTAAGTTTAGAGTTATCATTTTTTAGGTCTCATTATTATGATCTCATCACAATCCATAAAAAGCTTTACTCTAAATTGTGGTATATCTTATTTAAACATTTAAATAGATAGAGCCCGCAATAAAAAACAAAACAAGTCTTTTATTATTATCAATGAAATCAAAACAAATTACATAAAAGTTATTCCTCAATCCTCATACATGATTGGACTTGGGACATATCTCTTTCAATCTCCCACTTGTACTAAAGCCAATCACTCTGGTATCTAATACCCATCTTGTCTTTATGACGATCAAAGTGACTCTGAGAAAGTGGCTTTGTGAGTGGGTCTGCTACGTTGTTATGTGTGTCAACTCTCTCGACGTTGACATCTCCTCTTTCAACAATCTGAATTGCACCACCATTCAGAGTAAACACGTACCCTGACATGGATTTGCTATCACTTTCTGATTGAAAACTAGAGTCAGTATAATTCAACTCAGATTCACCACCAAAAACAAGAAAAATGTCCTGAGTCCTTCGCAAGTACTTAAGGATGTTTTTCACTGCTTTCCAGTGGTCTTCACCTGGATTGGACTGATATCTGCTCGTCACACTAATTGAATAAGCAACATCAGGCCTTGTACACAATATCGTGTACATGATAGATCCTATTGCTGAAGCATAAGGAATCTTACTCATACGCTCTCTTTCCTCAGGTGTCTTAGGAGACAGTTTTTCGGAAACGGACACTCCATGGCTCATCGGTATGAGACCTCTTTTGGAGTTTTCCATGCTAAACCTTTTAAGCACTTTCTGGATGTATGTACCCTGGGTAAGACCTATCATTCTTCTAGATCTATCTCTATAGATCTTCATACCGAGAATGTAGGATGCTTCTCCCAAGTCCTTCATTGTGAAGTTCTTTGATAACCATACTTTGACTGATTGTAGCATCGGTCTATCATTTCCTATAAGAAGTATATCATCCACATATAAAACAAGAAATGTTACCGCGCTCCCACTAACCTTCTTGTAGACACATGGTTCATCTATGTTTTTGATAAAACCAAACTCTTTGATTGTCTCATCAAAACGGATGTTCCATCTACGAGAAGCTTGCCTTAAACCATATATGGTTCGCAGCAGCTTACACACTAGATGTTCATTTCCCTTGGAATGAAAACCCTCTGGATGTGTCATATACACTTCCTCCTCAAGTTCCCCATTGAGGAAGACCGTCTTCACGTCCATTTTCCAGATCTCATTATCGTAGTAAGCAGCAATCGCAAGCAAAATCTGAATTGATTTTAACAGGGCTACAGGCGAAAAAGTTTCATCAAAATCAATCCCTTGCCTTTGTTTGAATCATTTTGCCACGAGCCTGGCCTTATAGGTCTCCACCTGGCCATCTGCTCCAATCTTTCTCTTGTATACCCACTTGCACCCAATAGGCTTAACACTTTCAGGCGCCTCAACCAGAGTCCATACTTGGTTGGTATACATAGATTCCATTTCGGATTTCATGGCACTATGCCATTTCTCTGAGTCAACACTACTCATAGCCTCATTATAGGTCACAGGGTCGTCATCATCAATGATTGACAACTCATTTCCATTCTCAATGATAAGGCCATAATACCTCTCAGGTTGGCGAGACACTCTCCATGTCCTACGAATGGGCTGTTCCACAGAAGGTTGTTCAGTCTGAACAGGTGTTTCCACTTGATTAGTAGTAGTTTGTGCTTCTTGAACTTCATCAAGTTCAATTTTGCTCCCACTTTTTCCTTCAAAGATAAACTCTTTTTCCAAGAAGGTAGCATGTCTAGAGACAAACACCCGATGATCGGTGTAAAAGTAATACCCCAAAGTCTCTTTAGGATATCCCACAAAATTACATTTTACGGATCGAGATTCCAGCTTATCTGGGTCAACTTTCTTAACATAAGATGGACATCCCCAAATCTTAACGTGTTTAAGACTCGGTTTCCTTTCTTTCCATATCTCATATGAAGTTTGAGGAACAGATTTGGAAGGCACCTTATTCAGTAAATATGTTGAGGATTCCAATGCATAACCCCATAGGATTACTGGAAGATTCGCATAGCTCATCATGGACTGAACCATGTCTAACAAAGTTTGATTTCTCCTTTCAGATACCCCATTTAACTGTGGAGTATATGGAGGAGTCCACTGGGAGACTATACCATTTTCTTTGAGATAATCTAGAAACTCTCTATTCAAGTATTCACCACCTCGATCTGATCGAAGAGTTATAATACTGTGTTTGGTTTGTTTCTCCACTTCATGTTTATATTCTTTGAACTTTTCAAAGGCTTCATAATTGTGTTTCATCAAATACACATATCCGAATCTAGATCTATCATCTATGAAATTAATGAAGTACGAAAATCCACCCATGGCTTGCGTAGACATTGGTCCACATACATCCGTGTGTACCAATCCTAGCAAATCTGCAGCCCTCTCTCCATGTCCACTAAATGGAGATTTGGTCATTTTACCCAATAGACAAGACTCGCATATAGGATATGATTCAAAATCAAAGGGGTCAAGTAACCCTTCCTTATGCAATGTCCACAGTCTATTTTCACTAATATGACCTAGCCTACAGTGCCATAAATAGGTCAGATTTTCATCATCTCGTTTTCTTTTATTTGTTTGTTCAATCTGAAGTAAATCATGCTCTACGTCATATACATACAGACCATTGTTTAAAATACCACTTCAATAAAGAATGTTATCTCTAAGAATTGAACATTTATTATTCTGAACAACAAACGAAAATCCAGCCAAGTCTAACATGGAATAGAAATAATATTCCTCACAATCGAGGGAACGTAATAATAATTATTCAAAATAATAGTCTTGCCCGTAGGCATATGTAAACTAAATTATCCTACAGATATGGCCGCAACCCTTGCTCCATTGCCCATACGTAGAATCACCTCATCTTTTTCAAGAGTCCTACTTCCCTTTAGTCCTTGCGATGAATTGCAAATATGAGAACCACAGGCAGTATCTAATACCCAAGTAAAAATTTGACGTAGTGACATATTAACTTCGATCATGAATATGCCTGAATCAGAAGCGGTAGTCTTACTGCCCTTCTTCTTCTTCTTCAATTCTGCAAGGTAAACCTTGCAGGTCCTCTTCCAGTGCCCCAACTTGTTACAGTGAAAACAAACAGCTAAATTAGGACCAGTCAACTTGTGAGCATCTAGTATGCTTCGGAGTGATAGTGCAGAAGACATGACGAATATAGTAAATTTGTAAATGATAAACATATAACAACACTTAGCAAATATTCAATTTCATTTCAAAACACTATATGAATCGGGTCTTTATTCATAAGTGTCTCCCAATAGTTTATCTAATTTATTCAACCCCCTAAGTGAAAATTAAGCATTCATAATGCTAGTGGGAATAGGGATCCTACATTTCATCACACAACCTCGGCTGTGGCACGAAACGTCATGTGATATTCAATAGGCAGACAACTCTTGTCAATTACATCTTATGTTATTCCCTAATATAACTTTAGCCTCTCGAATAATTGAGTCACGGCTGTGGCACGACAAACTCAATATTCTAAGTCAAGTCTAACCCAACATTTCGTACAATTGAATCAGTCTCCAACGGCCCACGACTGTGGCACGTACTGACCTTTAGATTCTAATTCAATGTACACATCTCTATGTAATAGACAAGCATTTATTATTTCGAAATCAAAGCCCTCGGCTGTAGCACGAAACGACAATGATCTAAAAATAAGAACCACTTTCTACCATGTTGGAAGGCTATGACCGACACAAGCCCGTTGTGTCATTGGCCAATTACTACTTGATATTATTTATTTTAGAGGGATTATATTACGTTACAATCATAATCATATTATAAAGAGATTCTTTCTTTTAAATTAAATATTTCAAATCAATAATCGATAATCAGATTCCCAGATCGGGTGGAGCATTGTAAAGAGGCGTCACTTAATAACCCTTTCTTACAGATAGAAATCTGTTGTTGACAGAATCATCCTTTCTCTCAATATTGAAAATTCATATTCAATTACGTGTTTCATAAACACAAGAATCTCATGATCGTATTCATAATATTTATTGTTAAGGAAAGAAATGATTCCTATTCTAGATTTTCTAGAGCACGCCTTATATTGATTTAAGTTCACCTAAATCTATCGTCGCATGGTAAACATAGGCATATATCTCATATATAAAATTAAATAAACAAGTAAATGTAAAGTGCAATAAATTAAATGTGTTTGGTTATGGCCCCATCCTATGTGATCGATGAACTCAGATATGCTGAGAGATGTTTGTTAAAGAACTATCTCAGAACAACTCCTGACATCAGAGAGATCAGAAAGTGAAGCCAAGTCAAGATCTACAACTGCTCAAATTCTGATATGTATACAGACTGAAGTTGTTATCAGAAGTTAAAGTTGGTAAAGCTTTAAGGACTGTAAGTTGTAATTATCTAGTCAAATTCTCATGCATTTGTACTTAATGTTTTTGACATCATCAAATATCTGTTAAACTTGTATATTATGCTAATTTACAAGTTGGGGGAGATTGTTACATATATTTGATAATGTCATGTCTAATATGATTTATGTTTAGTTTTCAGATCTTACTTAAACAGGACAAATCAGTACTTAACTGAAATCAGCACTTATACTGAAGTCAGAACTTAAGTTATCAGTACTTAAGGTTCAGGAGATATTTATCAGGAGATAATATCAGGACTTAAAGGAAACTTTCAGATAAGGAAGGCAGCTGATTGAAAGGAAAGAAGATCAGGACAAACGTAAGAAGAGATATGCATGAAGAAGGAATTCTGTGAAGAATGGAATACTTGGAAGAAAATATAACTGATTGATATATTTTAGGAAGCAGAATTATATTCCATATCAATTAGCGATTATCTTGTAACTGTGTAGTATATAAACACAGACAAAGGGTTTGCACTAAATATGTTATCATTATCGAGAATATTATTCATTGTAACCCTAGCAGCTCTCGTGATATTTGTTCATCACTGAGAGAGGACAGTTCCATATTGTAACAGAGTTTATTGCATTGAATAAAGTCTATTTTCTGTTACTTGTGTTATTAGAATTCGATTTGATTGTGCTATACACTGTATTCAACCCCTTTTCTACAGTGTGTGTGACCTAACAAGAAACAATCAAGATCTTGAAGATGGAGAATCAACAGAGTCAGTAACCAAATAATGCTGCAACGAATAGTTGATTAAAAGAAGCACGCATGAATTGTGTGATGATGAAGAAAATGGACACTCTAACGGTGAATTGGAAGAGTCCACACAGGCAGAGGATAAGGAAACTTATTTGAGAAAGAATGAAAATGGACAGAAGAAACATCAGTATAGAGAATTGGTCATTGATGAAAAGAGTTGGAATGGTACAGATATAGAGGAAGAAGAATGCAATGATCCAACTGTTGGGTTTCATTGCATAAAAACACAGCAGAAACAAAAATTAAGACTGTAAAAACAGAAAAATTTGAAACCCACTGCAGGACCATGTGAAAAACAGTATTAATTTACGGATGAGATGTTTATCTTATGAAGCTTTATGATTATGGTTGTCTAATAGAGGTCCTTGCTTAAACCGATCACCATGTATCCCGCCGAGCGATCTACGCCGTATATGTATCCACACGAAAACTTGAGTGAATGAGGCGTGTATTAGCACCGAAAATCTGAACTCATTCTTCTTCTTCTCTCTCTCTCTCTCTCTCTCTCTCTCTCTCTCTCTCTCTCTCTCTCTCTCTCTCTCTCTCTCTCTCTCTCTCTCTCTAGCTGTTAGGATTTTGCATTTTTTATCGAATAAAAACTTAGTTCACTAAATCAGCCCTAAAGAGATTATATATGAGAGAGATAAAAACAAATTCTAACTCTGATCTAAATTAGAGTTATTAAAAATCCGAAATTCCTAATTGTTATCTAATTAAGTCTAACTTAATCATCAAGCAACTGAATTTTAATTTTAATATTTATAAATTCAAATTTTATTTATTCTATTAAATAAATCCCGCTTAATTAATAATAAATATTTTGAATTTTCTATTAAATTCAAATCCGAATTTAAATTAAATATTCCCCAAGCTTTCTTTGTGCGACCCTTTAGGTTATTATTATGTTGGCAATAATTTAAATATTTCATATTTAAATTATAAATAATTAGCGGCATCTAGTAATATGTCATTGCTACCCAAGTAATAATAATTAATTCGATGATCGATTAAACCTTTCGTGAATAATGTACAATATATTATAATCCTTTTAACCAAATATTATAAATTAAACTCGAGACATGTAATGTGTTATTCTCATCATGGTTTAATCCAGGTTTCCTTGATCAATGAGAGACTATCATTTCAAATCAATATTTCAGCGCGGCGCCACGCATTTCACAGTCTAGGTCACACAAAAGGTTAATAATATCACTCCAAAATTAGGAGGGCTAAATCCTTTCTAGATCATTCATATTTCTCACATAATTTCTAATATACCCAAAGTCCACTTTTATCATTATCCGCTCAAAGACAACTTTTAATGTAATAAAAGTATATTAATCATCGTATAAAAATATAATGATTCCAAATTGAAGCACCATTACATCATTGTCACTGTGAGAATTACTTATGATACAACAAACACGTAGAATCTCATATTGGGTCTATCCAGCACCATGTATATTTACATCTTCATTTGTTTTCGATTTTAGTATCACTATACCTATGATCAATGAGATGTGAGCATCAGTCAACAAACACACTAGTCTTAATGTATTATTATTGTCCCTTAATAATAATACCCGACTAGGGATATTTAGGAATATCAAATGCATATCATATTCCAAGGACATTTATTAATCTAATATTTATATCTTAGTAAATTAATAAATTATAAAAAGAATAATCGATAAAACATAAACATAAATAATCCAAATGCCATAAACAAACATAATAGTGTTGTATTTATGGCACAAACACAAACACTAACATCAATGAAAACCCCTTCATCGCAGGTATCTTCTGAGACCAATACTAATCTATCTTGGTATGATTGCAAATATTGTGATAAAGATAGAAGATTAAAATTATTACAACTTCATGTTATCATGTCTAGTATTAAAGAAGACTTCAATAGAATTCTACTTGCTAAAAATGAAGAACTAGGTGTCATTACTGTTGAATTAGGTAATCTTAAAAAACGTAATGAATGCCTACGGAATTTGGTCAAAGCCAGTGGGGAATTAGATGTTGTCCGTAGGATTAAGAAAGCTGAGTTAAAATCTAACTTGAAAGATTATCAGAACTCTACTATTAGCGCAAAAGAAATTATTGACAACCAGGTCAGTGGTTCCAAAGTCGACAGTGGATCCAATGACCTTGGAAAGGTTAATAATTTGTTATGAAAAAAAGATGCTCCTGATTCTTTCAATGAAGACAAGGTGCTTGTTGAGAACTATGTCTCAAGTTAGGAAGAGTCAACTATAGAGTCATCAGAGGAGTCAATTTCTGGTGATGAATCTAAAACTCTCATAGATGATAAAGATGTTCACAAGACCAAAATGAAAAACAGACGCAATATAAATAGGAAGTTAGGTGTTGGAAATAAAAATGAAAATCCCTAAACCCTAACTCTTTTAGGAAGTTGTGCTTTAAATGTGATTCTGCTTCACATCTTGCATACGCATGTAACATGAGTAAAGTAGACAATTTCAAAATTCATAAAAAACATAACATTCCAAGTATGCCTAATTCTCATTCATCATGTCATAAATCTAAATGTATGTTATGTGCTTTTAAAAACTTGTCTTCTTATCTTAACTTGATACATTCTCCATCCATTACTTGCAAGCATAATGATTAGAATATGAGTAGAAAGCATGACAGGGTGAAGACTGTCAGTCCTCCTAAGGTTAGGAATGAAACTCATACTTGGAAGCCTAAAGTCATTCTTAAGGATTCTATAGAGAAGACGGAGATAGTCGATGAGAAACAAAATCATGTCAAAGTTTGCATCTGATATCATTCATCCTGTGAATCTCTCTATATCCCCAGGACCCAACTTAGTTCGGGTATCAAAGAAAACTTGATCCATAATGTAGAAAGGGCAAGTGAAAGTGAAGACAACCATGTGTATTGTTAACGATGGATGTTTAATACACATGAGTTCTAGGATAGAGCCCTAATGTCAGAATTGGACAAGTAGGCTAGCCCGTTAGTAACATTTCGAGATGACAGTAAAGGGATCACTACGGGATATGGCGTGAAATCAGGATTGTCATCTTTCCCTCAATATTTAAATATATATATTTGTTGAATATTTGTTTTATTTATTTTTTGTGTTTCTACTTTAATAGTTTGATTTATGGATCTTGAAGCAATTTAACTTTATTATTTGCTCCATAAGTCAAATTGTTAAAGTAATAGCAGCATCACACTTATGAAAACCTGTTTCAGTGGTTTGTGATGAAATTTGTAGCATCATACTTCTGATAATCTATTTCATTAGTTAGTGATGAGATTGGTAGCACCATAAACTCTTGATAATTTATATCATTAGTTAGTGGTGATATTTGTAGCACTATAAACTTCTGATAAATCTAGTAACAATTCTTGTTATTGATTTTATCACTAGTTCATGGTGATTTGTGTAGCACCACATACTTGAATAAATTTGTTGACAATTTTTGTTGATATTTTTATCACAAGATAGTGGTGAGATTTTGATCGTAGTGAATTCTGTTAAAAATCCTTTTTATGAACTCGCTAAGGTCAAAATCATGTGTTTAGCATAGTTGAATATAATTCAATTTCCATAGAGTCTAACAATTAGTGAATTCTAGTTGAATATCATAATTGGTAGTAGACTTAGTGGACATTGAATCATTTTTTATTATAAAATTGTATTTTTGTCATTATTAATATTTGATGACAACAAGCTCCCAAGTAATCAGAAGGAAGACAGTTCATACAATCTAGATGTAGAAGATCTTTCTGATGATGAAGAAAAACCTGAAGTTGTTCATATAGATATAATAATGAAAGTGTTCTTGTCAATGGTCGTAAATATGATTCAGATTCTGATGGTGATAGTGGAAGTGGTTCAGATGCAAGTAATGATAGTGAAAACTCACAGAAACACGATCATACCATCTTTGAAACCAATCCTCGAGTTTCAGATTCTGGAGATCATGATTGAAATAACTCAGGGGGGCAGAAGAAGAAATAGAACAAGGATCTCCTAGTCAAAGTCAACAAGTTGAAGAATATGCTAGAGTAAAGACTAGACGAGCTATTGAAATGATAGTTTTATTCTGGATTTCTATCACAAATAAACCAAAGAAAATAGTGAATCTCTTGAAGATCCGAATTGAGTGAATGCGATACAAAATGAACTCAATCAGTTCGAAGATAAAATTTGTGGAAGCTTGTTCCTAGTCCTAAGGATAGATCGGAATCTTTAAATAGTGACGATCTATCCAATTATGAAAAGAAGCATGAAGTTGTTTCTCGATTATAATAGGGCGGATCCATATTCTGGTAGTGGTTTTGAAATCAGATCCTCAAAACGCCAAATCTTAGATTTGATTTAGCAACTACTTAGGGGGAGCAAAACAAGTAATATTCCACAAATCTATGACAGTAAAATGGGAATGCAAATTTACATATCTATTATTATTATATTTTTCATGTTCATAAACTTTTGAAGTTAATTGATTACCATGATTTATATGTTATATGCTAGTTGGTAAGTAAGGGTTTTGAAGTAATATATAAGGTGTTCGAATGCTTTCATAGTATATGCTTTATATGATGCAAACACTTATGATATTGATATTTATTTTAGCACACACAAATATCACTCATGCCCTGATTTAAGATTCTGTGTGATATTTGGGTACTACACCATGTATCATTCTGATAGTAGACTCCTGGGTCACTCTGATTTTCTAATTATTAATATTTGTGCTAGAATAAATTTATAGCATAACTTGAGATAGTTGTGATATTTAATGTCAAGGGTATATTATAATTGATTCAGTCTTGATGTGACTAATCAACTTTGGTTCAGTCTTGTTAAATACACTTTGGGCATGAATATTTGATTATGTAATTTTAATTCTGATTGCTTTATGTCAATCTTGTTAGTTTATAATAGTTTTTATCTCTTTTTTATGTTGGAATAACATGAACTATTTTAAGCTAATGAGATTTGAATGGATAGAATTGTCAAAAGAATCAAAAGGCATAATAATTTGAGACATCTATATGTCCGTATGTATTCTCTCAAAAGAATGTAGAGCTGAAAAGGCACATAAACTGTTACTAGGTGCATTCTCCCAACAGAATGTAATCTACTGAAATTTGTCTTTCAGCCAGGGCATCTGAATGAGAGTAACTACCCCTTGATCTAAATATTTATAAAGCATATGTGGAATTCACATACAAGGAAGGTATTGACGTAGCAATTATTGTTAAACTATATCAAGGTCACTAGCAATAATTCGATCTTAATCCTTAGATCCTGGCCCCTAAAGCCTTACATATTGATCATTGGATTGGATTACAATTTTGGACCTCTAATTTACTTCTAGGTTCATGATCTTTGATATAGGTAAGATACTTGGATCATTCCTCCGTTCATTATATTTGATTTTGAATTTAGGGTTATATTCCTGGGTCATATCTCTAATAAGTCTTCACAGACTTCGAAAGAAATCATTGATGCCTAATGGCATGTCATTTATCATTGATTATCTTCCCAAAATTCAAATTTGGAAATGATTTTGACTTTTGTCAAAATTACAACTTGTAAATGAGGACTCAGATATTATTTGACGAGTTTATAAGGTATACTTCTTCATGAAAATTGAGGAATTTCAGGAATCATACCACTTAAAAGAATCCTAATATCCTCTCCCAGAAGAAACATTTCTGAATCTCTTGACTAAGAGTTTCCATCCTTGAAGGTGGAAGGCAACTTTTCAATGAAAAGGATCTTCTTGTAGGTACACTGGGATGTTCGGAACTCGGAGTGAGTGACACACTATGAGACTGAGTGAAAAATACTTGAGTGTAGAGTGAAGTGAAACATATTGTGATATCACTAAACAGAAATCAAACACTTGCACTATAAGGAAATGATTCCCAAATATAATATATTCACTTAATTATGTGGTCCTACCAATCTGCACTGATACATTTAATAGGATTACTCAACTAAAGGGGAAAGATTATAGAAAGATTATAAGAGATTATACAGAAAAATGGTCTTTCATATACTAAGGAGGAAACTTTTCACCATCATTGTACTAATAGGGGTTCTTCATCTTAGGGGGAGAGATTATTGGTTCTGAGTTCCAAAATGTTTTCTTTGTACTCTATCAGAAGATCTGAAAATTGAAGATAGAATTTGAAAGACGTATCTATCTGCAACTTTACTTAAGAGAGAGAAGAATCAGTTCTCTACTGAAGCTGAAGGTTTATAGAAGATGCAAAAGATATAAGATAGAACTATTTACAAGTCCATAGCTGAATGTTGAAATATTAGTAAAGATCTATTTTTGGAGTTAGTTAAGTTATCCTTCAAACCGTTGCTTCTCCATTATTATTTTGACCGTCAGGTATAATAGTCGAATATGGGGAGATTGTTGAGCAATATTGAAGCTGCATGTATAACTCAACAATGCTGGTTTGGATAACTCTACATAAAACAAAAGACTTGAAAATAATCTATGTTCCACTAGAATTAGTACAAACTCATTATTGGGTATATACATAATGATCTTGGTATCCTAGTGAAGAAGACGTCAATAGAAGTCCGTATCAAGTTCATTCATATGTTAAGGCAACGGAGGAATAAGATTGAAGTCATTCGAAACAGTTATTAGGATTAATGTGAAGATCTAAAGGATTCTACGTGAATTTGATTGTATATGGTAGAAGACTTAACAATTTTATGGAAAGATTATAGTATGAAGGCCTGAGAGCGAAACTAGTCACCTGCAAACCAAACCATGGCACTAGGTATCAGTAATCCGTGAAGGGAAACCAATTACTACCATTAGAAGAATTTTTAAGTGAGGATTTGTATTCGAATATGAAGGTTATATGGTTTATACAAAGTCTCGGAGAGAAAACATAAAGACAGGACAGTAAAGGGTTAAAGTGCTCGACAAGAACTAAGTGAAAGTGATCAATATCTTGTAGTAGGAGTCACCAAGGCTACTCTCTTGCCTAGTAGGAACCAATGCCTTATAGTATAGATTAAAAACTAAGTACAAGAAGTGGTCTTGACCTAAGTAGGAGCAACATGGGAAGAAATGTGATAAAAAAAATTAAGTCAGAAATGCATCTCCACCACTCTAGGCGCCAGTACACTTGTTCCCTGTCCTGGGAAGCGCTAGATACTTTAAAAAATAAGTAAGAAAGCTCCCTTAGCCCCTGTAAGTGTCCACTCCTCCTAGTATAGTCCTTGTAGGCACCAGTTGATGTAGAGACTAAGGCAAAACCACTTTGTGCTACCCCTCTAGGCGTTAGTACACTTCTACCACTCCTTGTAGACGCAAGTTGGATAAAAAACTAAGTGAGAATGCTTTATTGGTCCCTTGTAGGCGCAACTACCTGCTCCTTGACTCCTAGGAGGCACAACTATTAAGAATATATTATAGGCTTGATTATAATTCACCCAAAACATCTTAGTATATTTTATTAAGTATTTTTGTAACTATCAACAGATAACCACACTTGTTCATCTGTTGATAGAGTAGCTTTTATTTCAATAAGTTTTTGTAGCACGTTTCCATGTACTTTAATTACTTAGAGGATTAGAAGTTGTTGGAAATTCTAAGTCATGTTGACTACTAGCAAGATATGCAAAATAGGTTGGCTAATTATAAATATGAAATGTCTTGTAATGTTGCATAAGTGAAAGAATATCAACTGCTAAGGAAACACTTTCAACAGATAAACTAAAAAGCCTCGACAGATGGCTCAAGACACTTTCAACGGATAATTCATTAGAGACTGAACGGATAATTCAAGTTAAGTATCGATGGATAATACTGAAGTCTCGGTGGATAACAAATTCAAATAGTAGTTGAAAGTGACTTGACAGTCATATGGGTTGATTGTATACAAAAGGAATGTGACAGCCTGTTTGCAGGTTTTAGAGAACAAAGAAGCATTTCGATTTCCATGCTTAACTGAAGATATTCAAAGATGCTGGATAGAGAAATGAAGCAACAAGTGAATAAACCTAGACTCTTGTTTATATGTTTGTCTTATTCATATGTAACTTGGTAGTATATAAACCAAGTGTAGCAAGTAGTTAAGTAAGCAATATTGAACTGACAAATAGAAAAAGCTACATCTGTTAGGAATACTCTCTATTCATTTTTTAAAACACTTGTAAGCAGCTGTGTGCATTCTTACATCACAGAGTTCTCTAATCTTTATATACATCCCTGGATGAAAGTTCAATCCACCAGAAAGTTTTTAAACAGACTTGTTTATTTACTTTGTGTTTGAATACTTGAACTCTTTTAATCCGCACTACATATTATTCACAGTTATAATATTCAAAAGAGTTTTTAAATTTCCATAAGAAACCAGAATTCCATTGAACCCCTTCTATAATTCTGTGTTAGATTGT